>NC_134406.1:123834182-124190016 GCF_038048845.1 Mixophyes fleayi
TACCTACTCGGCTACAAAAGATACTGCCGGATTCTTCTGACAGGTGTTGGCGTCTATGCTCTGGTGCGGGCTCTTTCTTTCATATATGGTGGGACTGCCCGAAACTGATTCCCTTCTGGCGCGAAATTAAAGCATTGATAAAAATGTTAATTCAAATCCCCTTACCCTTCGAATCTTAATTTTTTTATTCTTCCCCTCGGTTTCCCCTCAGCCACTAGACACCAAAATAAACTTGCTCGTCACATTATTTCAGCGGCCACATGTCAAATCGCCATAGAGTGGAGGCAGACTGCCCCCCCTTCATTCTCCGCTGTAACTAATAGGATTTGGCATACTTATAAGAGGAAATACATGACTAGCATTATGCGAAACACGGCCAGATCTTTTAACAAGGTCTGGGACCCCTGTATGTCTCACTTCCAATACCGCTCCCCCTTTACCTAATCATACCCCCTACCCTTACGTAACCCTTTCCTCTCCCATTTCATTGCCTCTGACTCAAGAGGGATCTCCCACGCACCACCCCTTCTCCCTCTCCACCTTTCACCTTCTCTTTTTTCTTCCTCTTTCTCTTCCTTCTCCTTTTCTTTTCTTCTCTTTGAAAAATAAAAATGCCGGTCTTTATTTCATTGAATCTGTGCTATTTTATCTCTGAAGCACGGAGACTTCTACTTCACTATCGAATGTACTGAATATATTTTGTTTGATATAACATGTATCCTTTGCACTGTTAATTCTTTTTTCTTTTGACCGTTAAGAAACACTTGTTTAAAAAAAAAAAAATTAACTACATCTTCCACGAGGAAGGCCTTCATCATCCAAGACATGCAAGCACTGACTGTTCTCTAATGGCGGATTCAAGCGGCGATGAATTGATAGTCTGTGATGATAACGTACACACTGATGAGGGTGAGGATGAAGCTGAAGATGATGAGGATAACATCTTTTTAAAACTTTCTATTTAAGTGTAGGGTGCAATCTACCCCCAAAGAGGAAAGGGACTTAGGGCATTTCCATATCACGTACCATCTTGAAAGACTGCTGTTTGGGCAATTTATCCTTAAGGGTAGGGTGTCATACACACAGTGACCCCAAAATGGCTTTTTCCATTTCTATTAATATTGTACAGTCTATAACGGCTGAATTTTTGGGTATTTTCTACAAGTGGAGGGGGGCCTAGAGAGACAGAAACCAAAATGGCTTTCTCCATTTCAATTAATATTGTACAGTTTATAACGGCTGAATTTTTTGGTATTTTATACAAGTGGAGGGGGGCCTATATAGACAGAAACCAAACTGCCTTTGTCCATTTCTTTACATATTTAACTATAAGTTAAGTAGGGTGTAATATACATCCAAAGATGATAGCTGCATTGCCAATATGCATAGATGGAGAGGAAGACAATCTGGTTTGTGTGTCGAATTAATAAAGGCCTACCAGGAATTAAACTTTTTTTTGATAATTTATTAGCTTTACAACTACATTACTTTTCCAAGAAACAGGTGGAGCACTAAATTTGGTTCTTTTATGACCAAAAACATTGATTTTTGAACAAAATAGCAAAACAAAACCAAACAAAACCAAAACCAAAACACGCAATGACGGTTTGGCAAAACCAAAACCAAAACACGACGGTAATCCAGATCCAAAACCAAAACCAAAACAATGAGTATCTCTACTCAGAACACACTCTGTCCCCCTTCAAAACACACACTCTGTCCCCCTTTCTGCACACTGACCCCCCAGAACACACTCCGTTCCCCTCAGAACACACACTGTCCCCCTTTCTTCACACTGTCTCCCTTCAAAACACATACTGTCCCCCATTATGCAAGCTGTCCCTCCAGAACAAACACTGTCCCCCTTTCTGCACGCTGTCCCCTCAGAACACACACTGTCCCCCTTTCTGCATGCTGTCCCCCACAGAACACACTCTGTCCCCACAGAACACACTCTGTCCCCTTTTCTGCACTCTGTCCCTCCAGAACACACTCTGTCCCCCTTCAAAACACACACACTGTCCCCCTTCAAAAACACACACACTATGTCCCCCTTCAAAACACACACACACTGTCCCCCTGCATTAACACACACTCACACTGTCCCCCTACATAAACACACACACACTGTCAGGGCCGCCATCAGGGGTGTACGGGGGGGCCCGGTACAACAGCGCAACACATACTTACCTGCGGGCCCACTGTCTTACAGTCTGCTGGTCTCCACTACTCTACGTACCTCAGAAAGCAAAGGGAATGACTCCACCTATAGGAATGTTATAAGCAGGAGTCCCTGGTACGGGAGAGGCAGTTCATTAGGGGGAGGGCACACAGGGGACATTACTGATATAACCAGGGGGCCCAGATTTGGTGAAACTTGTCTTCTTTGTCTCGCAGGTGGAAGGTGATTTTCTCCATGTTAGCAATGAACCAAACATAGGATTTTAGAGAAGAGATGCAGGGAGGTGTTGTACTTTCCCACAATTTGGCTATCAAGTACCTAGCTGCTGCCAAGACATGCGAGGCCAGTTTCGCAGAGTGGATAGCAACATCTTGAATAGGATAGCAAAGTAGGAAGGACCAAGGGTCCTTTTGTATAGGGTATTGGAGAAGGGAGGACAGGAGGCTAGCTACTTTATCACAGAAGGAAAGAGATGACCGGACAAGACCACCAGATATGTAAGAAGGTACCCCTATGGCCGCAGTCCTGCCAGCAGGCCAGGGAGGCAGTCGGGTACATTTTAGCTAGTCTATCAGGAGTAAGATACCATCTATAGTAGATCATGTACGCATTCTCCTTAATTAAAGTAGATATAGAACTGGAGGCTACGCTCATTCTGATGGTCTCCCAGCAGTCCTCTTCCAGGAGGGGGGCCAAGTCCCTCTCCCATTCCCTCTCGTGGCTATTCCCAAAGACCAGCATCTTGTCTAGCAGCAGGCCATAGATAGAAGAAATCATGCCTCTCCAGAGCAGCGAAGAGAGACAGAGGGTCTCAAAGGGGGATATCAGTGGGGGTGGGTCCCCCGACAGGAGAGAGAGAAGAAAGTGCCCGATTTGTAGGTATTGGTATTAGGGCAGGGTATTTAGAGCAGATAGCGTCATAAGTTATGGGTCTTCTCTGGTCCAAAAGGTCGCCAGCAAAGTGGATACCAGAGGCAATCCATGCTCAAGAGAAAGACTGAAGTCTGCCGGGGGGGGGGGGGAAGGTAGGGTTGTGCCATAAGGGCGTAATATTCAGAGGGGTCGGAGGGACGGAAATATCCTGCAGGTCTCCCAGTTCCGAGCGGCAAATAGTAAGGTAGAAAAGCGCTTGATCAACACAAACCTAGATTGTTTAGGTAGGCCCAATACTAGAGAGGTCTGGTAGAGAGAGGTAGGTGGTTTCTATATCCGCCCAGGCATGGGAGGCCGGAGGAGCAAAGGAGGTAACAACTGAGCTAAGATCGGCCGCCCAGTAATAGGCCTTGAGGTCAGGAAACCCCCTACTCCCACAATCTGTAGGTTTCTTAAGCAGTGCAAGTCGGACCCTGAGAGATCTGCCCCGCCAGACAAATTTAACTAAGTGTCGTTGCATAGTATTCAATTCGGAGATGGGGACCCTGATGGGAAGTGTCTGGAATAGGTAAAGGAGCGGAGGTAGAACAGACATTTTAACGGCAATGATCCTGCCCAGCCACAAAATAATTAGGGGCCTCCAAGAAAAGATATCAGATTTGAGTTTGAGAAAAAGAGCCGGGTAATTCTCCTGGTATAGGGACTCGTAGGTGGCAGTGATGTAAATCCCCAGATACTTTAACCTTTTCTTTTGCCACCGAAAGTGGAATTGTGAGGTAATATCATGACAATCGTGGGGAGGGAGATTAAGGAGCAGTGCCTCAGATTTAGTGATGTTGATTTTATACCCAGAGAGATTTCCATAATGAGTCATGATGGTGAATAAGTTGGGCAGAGAGGTCCTCGGCTGTACTAGTTTTAAAAAGGAGAAGAGGGAGAGAAAAAGTGTATAAAGGGCACTCTTTTCTATATGTCAATAAAATGCTGTTAAAGGAAATATCTTTATTAAAGTAGAAGGATAATCTTAAGCGAAATAATTTAAAAACTTGAGTGAATGATTAAATGAACCAAATAAACTCGGTGAAGAGAACTGTTAATAAGTAGTAAAAAGACTACTGTGCTGTCTCACTGTGTGTCAATAGCTATGAATTGTAAATGAGCTGTAGAGATGTTATATTCATCAAATAGGATCGCAGCGTTTAATATATATGGTATATATGATATCTCCTTATACTGGGTTAGATCCTTATTGATGTGTAGGTATATGTAGTCAATACGACACTATGTGTCCATTCCTACAAATATGTTTCTCCTCACAAATATCACTCATAGGGGTGGCTCTGAGAACTATATATATAGCTTGTTGGGCATATATTTTAATGTAGTCAAGTTCATTCATAACCAACTCCCCAGTACTATTATGTGGTTGGATAGGTTAGGTGCTATTTCCCCTAACAGTAATAGTTCTAAAACGCCTCTTTTCTGCTACTAATATAGCGCTGAAGTTCAGCTGTGCATTTTGTCAGGCTACCTACTAGAGGATGTCTGTATCATACAGTTGACCTGCTATTGTATTAATGTTCAGGTACTTGAGGGAGTCCCATGTTGCTCTCCTTGAGAGTTATTGTGGCATATGTTCATGCAATAAATGTATGATACTCTCTAGCTACCTAAAACTATGCCCAGTGTTTAATGCCTGTACTATTGGAAGAGATAACAAGTATAAAGCTCAACAAATAATAATGTTTATCGGATAAACCACAGTGAGCTCAGCTAACGCCAACACGCGTTTCGCTAAGAGCTTCGTCAAGGCAACCTCGGCTGTGCAGGGTCAATAGCATGTCGTTGACAAAAAGAGAGATCTTACTCTCCATATCCCCCGTGAACACCCCTCGCACATCCGGGGACGCTCAGATAGTAGCCGCCAAGGGCTCAATAATAAGGGCAAATATTAGCAGGGAAAGGGGGCGCCCCTGACATGTGCCATTGCTCATCAGTA
The DNA here is from genome assembly GCF_038048845.1 of Mixophyes fleayi. Classification (NCBI taxonomy): domain Eukaryota; kingdom Metazoa; phylum Chordata; class Amphibia; order Anura; family Limnodynastidae; genus Mixophyes; species Mixophyes fleayi. The sequence continues at coordinate 123,839,237 of NC_134406.1, forward strand.
TGGGATCCAAAGCAGAGCCATTGACCACAACCTTGGCCGAAGGGAAGGAATATAAGGCATGGATTCCCGACAGGAAGTCTCCAGACAGACCAAAATGTTTCAATGTATGGATCATGAACTGCCAGGAGATTCTGTTGAAGGCCTTTTCGGCATCCAGCACCAAGATGATTGAGGGGTTTTCCTGGTATTGAGTATATGGATAAGGTCAACAGCTCTCCTCGTGTTGTCCCTGGTTTGTCTACCGGGGATCAAACCCTCCTGATCATAGTGGATTAGGGAAGGAAGTACAGAATTTAATCAATTGCCAAGTATCTTGGCGTAAAGTTTAACATCGTTATTGAGGAGTGATATCCGGCAATAGCTAGCACAATTATGGGGATCTTTTCCTTCTTTAGGAATCAGAGTAATCCTAGCTTCGAGGGACTCCTGGGGCCACGGGGTTCCTTTAAAAATGGAGTTAAAAAGGGTGCACAAACGGGGGACCAGCTGGACTGCAAAGTAAGCCGCCGAGAACCAGTCTGGCCCAGGTGCTTTACCGGCGTTCGAACTCGTCTACGGTAATGCATTCACTAAGACGGCCAGCCGCCTGATGGGGCAATTTAGGGAGGTGGGCATTAGTCAGAAACTATTCTATACATTCTTTTTGCTTCTGACGGGCAGTAGTGTCAGAATGGTTGTGGAAGGTTGTATAGTTTTAGATAGTTCTTTTGAAATGCAAATCTAATAATTTTTGAGTCATACACCAGCACCCCGGAGGAGTCCCTAATGGCCAGGAGATTATGGGCTGAGATTTTAGTACGAAGACGGGAGGCCAAGAGTTTGTCGGCCTTGTCTCCCTTTTTGTAGTAACGTTGATTCAGCCATTTTAACTTATTGGCTACTCGGTGTGAAAGTAGGAGGTTAAGCTCGCCACGTACTTTGACAATCTGTTGCAAAATAATAATCTGGATTGGCCTTATGTTGCACTTCTAACTGTTGTAGGGAGGCAGTAAGGCGGATCTTTTTTGCGAGACTCTCTTTCCTCCCGCTGGATGCTAGGGCTAGAGGATGTCCTCTAATGACAGCCTTATGAGCATTCCATAGGGTCGTGGGTGAAATGTCTGAGGAGTCGTTAATTTCAATATACTCAGACAAGAGGAACTTGAGATGAGCTACCGTGTTTCTATCATGAAGCAGGGATTCGTTAATCCTGCATGAAAAGGAGGAGGGCCGTAGTGCCAAAGAGGAGAGATCGGCAGAGATCAAGGCATGATCCGACCATGTAATTGGGTGAATGTGAGAATTAAGAAGTTTAAGGGTGAGCTCATGGATGAGCAGGATAATGTTGATTCTGGAGTATGTGTTGTGTACAGGGGAGTAGAAAGAATAGTCCCGGGGAAGGGGGTCAGATATACGCCACGTGTCGTACAGGTTATGAAGTTTTAAAAAATCTTGTAAGGCTTTAGAGTTCGTCCCATCTCTCCTGTCGGGAGGGGCAGCTGGAGAAGTGGATCTATCTAAAGAAGGAGTGAGGACAGCATGAAAGCTACAATCTGATTGGTTGCTATTGGCAACATTACCACTTTTTCAAACCCACAGCTTAGTAAATCTAGCCCCTGGTCTCCTTTGAGAGCCTGCAGGTATGTATGGAGTTTGCTAAGGATAATTTTTAAGGACAAAAATGACACACACATTATTGGTCACCTACATGAAAGTGTGATCCAAATAGAACGGAAACCAAGGTAGATGATGCAAAATCATCTGCCCTGCAAAGTAAACTCTTTTTAAATATATTATTAACATTTTTTAAAAAGGATATTATTAAACATAAAATAAAAATTAAAAAGTTCTGTGCACTAGATTTAGTTGCACTATTGTGTTCTGATGACTTATTATTACTGTTATTATTATTATTATTAGTATTATTATTATTAATAATAATAATAATAATAATAGTAATAATCATAATAATATTAATAATAATTCATCTTGGTAAGTATTTGGAGATCCGTTGCTTGCTGAATTAGTGAGTACCTTTCTTCCGTTTATTTGCGTATAATACGTTACGCAAGTTATGCACAGTTTACATCCGCTAATGAATCAGGTCCATTCTGGTTAAAGGGGCACATTTTTGAGTATTGGTGCATGTAATTAATAGTTAGAAAATCAGTGTAAATTGCAAGTTAAATGCCCCTCTGCGTAAGAGTGCCAAGATTATTGCTTATAAAACGCATGTGCAAATGTATTATGGTTACCTTCTGATTTGTCTTAGGCCAGATGGTCTGTGTACACGTTAATTAATACATTTGAATCTATTTCATTATCAAATCTTCAGCCTCCTTCTTTCAAATAGCTTGACACAATTGATCACAAATTGATGTGTTAGACTAAAAAGTGTTAGTATGACATACCTTTGTATTCCAACCACTGGTGACAACTGAATAATACATTTTTAAATATGCATTAATAGATACTAATCATCCTATATCATCATTTAGGAGTGTGAAATTCTAAAGATTCTATGTTCATAAAAATCATGTTCATAATAGCACTCCTAAGTTTTGTCACTTTCTTTATACACCACCTTCTCCAATGAAAGTACTTTGAGTTGGGTCTCTCCCTAGGACCCTGACATTTTCCCAATTCAGCAGGGTTACAGTACTTAAATTACAGGGCACTTTTACTGGTCAGCTTTCTAATCACCTCTGAGTTTCAGAGAGTTAAGAAAATAGCCAGATTTAAATTGCCAGCAGAGGTCCCAAGTAATTTTAAGTTTCTACTGAATGGGATTCCAACCAAAGGACTAGTATAAGGGTAGAGGATGATCAAAAATGATATTTTACATATGTGGGAAACACCTATAAGTTTCTACTTGTTAAAATAAACAGGCATTGTGAATTAGATCATGTTTACATTGGTCATAAATTCAATTACCGTAAAAGTCAATAATATAACAATACCTTGTATGTGCTGATGTGCAAAGCTGGCCATGGGGAAGCCATTTTTGTTGCTTCAACATTTGTTTTTTTCAAATGCCCAACAGTATCTTCAAAAAGAATGGGGATTCCAGAAGATACTAGAATGCATTTAAAAAGTAATTAGTGATAATAAACATATAAAGTATTTTACATTACTGCATATAAAATTAAGTGTATTAAAACAAATATATTTTCTTACATTGTTTAATATACTATATATATTAAGATTTTTGTATGTTTATATAGAAAAAATCCTAACAGTGACACATACTATCAAAAATGAAGACTGGTAAAAATTATGCAAATAAGATATTGTTTTACTTCTAACATAAGGCCTGATTCATCAAAGCAGGTATCTGCTGATTTTGAGGGTATCAAACACAAGGTCTATCTATAAGCTAGGAGGTTCCCATGCTATCATCAGAAACCCCCTAGCTTATAAATAAACCTTGAGTCTTTCAATATTTCATTCTGTGGCAGTTGTTCCTAAAGAGAGGAACAAAGTTCACGTCGTTCAGTTTATAGGTTTATTATTTTGCCAAGCAGTATCCTAAGGATTATTTGGGTTCTATAAGAATTTTTTTATATCTACCAGTGGAATATTTATTTTTATTTGTTTAATGGACAACTACAGGACCTTAGATGTGATTTTTTTTGGACACCTACAGGACCTTGGAATGTTATGGTTTTTACTGTACAAACTATTAAAGCTTACAAGACTGGATCCATTACAGATGAAAACAACAGATAGTAAGTATATTTGGGTTTTTATTATTTTTAATAAAATTATGTGGTTCAAACAAGGAGTGCGGTTTATTTATTTTAGTTCAGTTTTTTGTTTTTTATTAAATTAATGCGGTTTCAAAGAGGTGTGTTTTATTTAAATTTTACTTTGTGGTGCCCCCTTTACTCAGTGGGCCCTGCGTGTTAGGGCATGCTGGCACTTGCAGTGCCCAGACAGTTAATGGCAGCCCGGGCTGGTTGGGTCTCGTAGTTCCACAAACTAAAATAGTGGTTTAAACATTTTATTCTTAATTTTACACTTTCTTACCCCACACCCACCACCCAGTAGTTTGGAAAGAGCCCTAAAACTTTCATCACAGGGCTGGGTGTCCCTAGAGGGGGGTGTCACATATTTTTTTGTGGACCTCACTCCGTAGGGAATCCAGTCCCTTACTGAACAGCCTGGGGCTGGTTTGTCATCATGGCAGGGGGACCAGCCACCAGCCCCAGCTGGCTCTCCCCCCCCCCCCCCCCCCGATTTTTCAACTACCAGCACTAGGCTGGCCACACAAGGGTTAATATCGTTAGGAGGGGGGCATCCATGCATTTTTTTTTCCATCATTTTTAATTTAAACACAGTATAGAGCCTTCGGGAGCTGACGGGTACATGATTACTTCACAGAAAGGGTAGTGGAAAAGTGAAATAGCCTCCCATTAGAGGTGGTAGAGGCTAATACAGTAGAGCAATTTAAACATGCTTGATATAGGCATAAGACTATCCTTATAAAGAGTAAAGTCAATTAGGGTTTGAGGTTACCATAGGTTAATAAAACAATAGGGAGACTAGACGGGCCAAGCAGTTCTTAGCTGCCGGCAAATTCTATGTTTCTGCTAAGAGGGACAACTCCCGCTGTCCTATGATTAAGCCAGCGCCACGTTTTCATCCCCTGCTTCTGAGGATGAGCCTAAGCAACTTGGACAGTCCCGCCTGACTCCAGAGGAATGCGACCAGAGATTTAAAAACAAGCTGTGCATCTACTGTGCCGTTCCTGGCCATATGCTCAACACCTTCTCTCAGAGGTCGGGAAATGCCAGGCCCTAATCTGCCCCGGAGAGGTCAGACTTCAAAGCCTCTCCTCTCAAAATGCCCAAAGTTTGTTCCTTCCCCATTAAACTCTTCGGCCCTTCGGGCCCTATCCATTCCTTGGCCCTATTAGACTCGGGAGCAGTCGGGAATTTTATCTCTTTCTCTCTAATATTGCAGGGATCTCTGCCCATACTACCTTTGGAATCCCTGTCACCATCACCACTATCGATGGGTCCCGCATCTCTAACGGAGTTATCAAACTCTGCACCAAACCTATCACTCTTAAGGTTGAAACGTTACATCGAGAGAGGATTTCTTTTCATGTCTTACCTTCTTCTGCCAGCTCAGTGATTGTAGGGTTGCCATGGCTCCAACAACATTCTCCTCAAATGGATTGGACCACTTCAATTATGTCCTGGAGTCCAACTTCCTTCCAGAATTGTCCCACTCGGGTTCGGCCCCTGGCCTCTACTATCATGTCTCGCAAATCCAAGTCCAAGCTTTTGCCTGAATAATACTCTTCCTTCCAGGTTGTCTTTGATAAAACTAGATCGAAACATCTCCCTCATCATCGACCCTAGGACTGTCCCATCGACCTCCAACCCGGTAGGATTACTACTCAAGGACGCGTATACCATCTATCCTTGCCGGAGACCCTAGCCATGTCTAAATACGTACAAAAGAATCTTCAACGTGGGTTCATTAGACCCTCCACTTGTCCTGCTGGAGCAGGATTCTTTTTCGTTAAAAAGAAAGACGGGTCCTTACGACCATGTATTGATTACCGCAGCATTAATGCGATAACTATCAAGAACCGTTACCTCATTCCACTCATCACTGAACTCTTCGACTGCATCAAGGGATCCAAAATCTTTTCTAAATTAGACCTCTGGGGAGCCTACAACCTTAATACAATCAGATCTGGAGACGAATGGAAAACGGCCTTTAACACCCGTGATGGCCACTATGAATTTCTGTTGATGCCCTTCGGCCTGTGCAATGCTCCTGCAGTGTTTCAGAGCTTCGTAAATGCAATATTCAGAGATCTCATCTATGACTGTGTTGTAGTTTACCTGGACGATATTTTAATCTTTTCTCAAAATATTCATTCTCACCGCATCCACGTGGCAGAGGTCCTCTCAAGACTACTCAAGAACAAACTCTTTTGTAAGTTTAAAAAATGCTTCTTTGAACAACCTTGGATGTCATTCCTTGGCTCTATTGTTAGGAAATCCCTAGCCAGCACAGTAAAACTCGGAGTCTACTCGGAAAGACTGGTGTTCACTGGAGCCCCTAGTGATGGGGACAGACTTGGCCGAAAGCTGACAGAGGGTCGAGAATCGTATACCGACTAAGGAGAACCCAGGAGTGGAGTGATTGGCGGACAGCAGCGTGGGGTTCAGGCAGAGTAAACCAAGGTCAGAGGTCACAAGCACAGGTTCGGAATCCAGGGACAAGCGAAAGGTCAGGGGCACTGGCAGAGGAGCAGAATCCGGTTTTCAGGCAAATGGTTAGGGTCAGAAGCGTAGGTTCAAGGTCCAGGAACAAGTGAGGGTCATACACGGGAAGTCAGTCACAGGTTTTAACACCAAGCAGAGAGAGAACAAGCAGGCAGCAGAAACTGTGAACAGGACGCTATAACCGGCAGTAAGGTTCAGTCCTCACTGCCTTAAATAGTACAAGGAGCCAATCAGAATAGAGCCCTACCAGCACTCACAGGAATAGGCTAATGATAGTTGCTAATGGCCAATGAGGCTACAAGGTATCCAGCAAGGAGTAATCAGCCAGAAGGCTGCATGATAAATTACTGGCATACAGCCAGTAGAAGCAGAGCAGAGCCTCCTCAATCAGCCACTATTGGCTGAGTATTATGCCCCCTGTGCGCATGCGCCTGGCTGTCTGACAGCTGGCCGAGCGCTGTGTGATGTATCCTCCGGCGTCCCGGTTGTTGCCTAGGTACCGGAAGGGACGTCCCGGTCACCATAGCGACGGCCGGGACAGCAGCTGGGAGACAAGGAGAGTCAAATTTGTACACAACAATGCCGTCCACGAATCTACTTGTGCACCTCCCTTCTCTATTGTCTATAGACTTCATCCATCCTTCCCTGAGTTTGCTGCCCTCCCTCCCACCCAGGTTCCTGCTGTTAACACTTTACAGCGCAGATTCCTCTCCATCTGGAATCAAGTGAGGAATTGCCTTAGGAAGTCTTCCAAACACTACAAACTCGCAGCTGATAAGAGACGTCGAGCCACTCCTGCCTTTAAAATTGGCGACAAAGTATGGCTCTCCACAAGAAACATTTGCCTCAAAACTCCATGTATGAAATTGGCTCCTCGGTTCATTGGTCCGTATACTATTTCTCAAATCATCAACCCGGTGTGCATTAAATTGTCTTTACCAGCCTCTCTTCATATTTCCAATCCCTTTCATATTTCGTTGCTGAATTCACTAATCATTAATCGATTTTCTACTACACGTACCTCTTCTACTTTGTCCAAGGTCTATCTGGATAATGAATTTGAGGTCAAGCAAATATTGGACTCTAAATATTGCAAAGGTGGTTTGAAATATCTGGTGGACTGGAGAGGTTTCGGTCCCGAAGAGAGCTCCTGGGTCCGCACTGCTGACGTCAACGCACTGATTCTAGTGAAAAACTTTCATAAGAAATTTCCCATTAAACCTAACTCTAGGCGTGCAGTGCCCACCTTTAAAGGGGGGTGTACTGTCACACGCCGATCCTTCGGTTTCTACAAACGAGGCCCGACACGCTTATCCGCTCCCCACTGATCTCTGCGATCCGGCCGATGGCATCATCTTCTCGGGTCTGTGCATGCGTAGTCTCGATCTTCATATGCCCTCTGCCTATCTTCCCTTGGATACTCAACTTTGGCACCAAACTTTAAAAGGCACTTCTTCCTGCAACTCAGTGCCTGTTTATAAAGTTTCCTGCTTGGTATTAGATGTGGCTCTGTTTCTCCCATTGTATATCTGATGTCTGCTGAGCTTTTGCTCTACCACTCCTGCTGTACCCATTGTCTGCAGAGCTGACGCTCCACCACTCCTGCTATATCAGCTTTCTTCAGAGCTTACGGTCCACAATTTCTGCTATACTAGTTGTCTACAGAGCTGACGCTTCATTGTGTACTTCGCCACTATTCCTGTGGTAACAACTAGTCCGCAGAGCTGACGTTCCATCACTCCTGCTATAATCTGTTGTCTGCAGAGCTGACACTTCATCGTGTACTTCGCCACTATTCTTGTGGTAACCACTAGTCCGCAGAGCTGACGCTCCATCACTCCTGCTATAACCTGTTGTCTGCAGAGCTGACACTTCATTGTGTACTTCGCCACTATTCCTGTGGTAACCACTAGTTCACAGAGCTGACGCTCCATCACTCCTGCTATAACCTGTTGTCTGCAGAGCTGACACTTCACCGTGTAAATCGCCACTACCCTTGTGGTAACCACATGTCCGCAGAACTAATGCTTCATCACTCCTGCTGTAACCTGTTGTCTGCAGAGTTCCTCCTATCTACCTTCCCCTAAAGGTCTCGCCTGATACTTCCAGTGAGGGCCGCGACCTGCGGGCGGACGCAGCTAAGACCAAAACTACGTTGCTGCGGTCCCTGGTGAACACCATCCGTCCGTTAGACTCTGTGCCTTGCTGGGAATAGTGCTAAATTAGGCAGATCTAGGATCCAATCCTTTCTACCATGACACCAAGGTTCAGGAGTGAAGAAGACAGCAGAGTCCTTTAAACAATCCAGGTCAAACACTGATAACAAAACAGGTCAGGATACAAGGCACATTAGGTTAAACAGGAACTATTAATAACATTTGGTTGGCAACAGGAGCGGTTTATAAAACTAGCAAAACCAATTAGAGGTTGCTGGAAGATTGGTTGCATGAGTGCAGAAGTGATTGCACAGTTGATGCTGTAAACAGAAATCTGAAGAGATGCTGCTTGCTTTTTACATAACAACCAACTGAATGAATGAGATTTTGGCTGTATATATATATGAGGAATGCCAGTAAAAAAATCGGATATGTGGCAGTGTTACCGCATAGCTAGACACATGAGAGCCACAGGCATTGTTAATTGACAGGAAAGAAATGCAGATAATGGCTCAGGTATGCAGGTGAGGTCCTATTTCTTAGCAGGGTGTGACAAAGGGTTAGTCATAAACAACCACCTGATCTGTTTAAAAATTATTAAAAAACTTTCCATTTCTATCCCACACACTAACTTTGCCTTACCAAATGTCACGAAACGGGGTGCTACTGGACTAAGGACTTTTTATTCATCACCTGTTTCTTACAGTTTAATGTACTTTTTAATCCTTGGCCTAGTCTAAGTATATACACCTGAGCATTGGTGTATTATGTGTATTATTATTTGGTGTTATTAGGTACATTTTGGTCTGGCTATTACCTGTAATATTGTTTGTATTAGAAATATAAAGAATGTTGCCATATAGTGTGAAAATAACAGGACAGCAGAAGTTATTTTGCTTGTGTTAGCTAGGGTAATTACCACTTTTCTCAAATGTCCATTGTTATGAGATGTGGCTTAGATCTCCTTGAAAAAGTAGTTCATGGCTTAAATTCCACCTCCACAGGGAACACTCAGAAGTTGAGTGAATTAAGCTACCATTGTTATTTCTGTTTGCTCCCTATTGTCCACTAGTGAGCTCTACTGGCAGCCAGGAGCCAGACACAGTAGAAATCACATGATGGAAGACACCTGGGAAGGTAGGGGAGGGGGCTGGATAGTGTGAGAAGCCCACCAATCGAGACCTTTTGCAATTCCCCTGGGCAGGTAGTTCCCAAGGTGGTATTATGAGGTGATAAATGAGGCTACCCTGGGAGCTAGGCATGAATGTGATTGACTTTGGCCAAGAGGTGATGCTCTGCCAGAGATGTGCTGTGGAACCTATCTCACTGGATTTATTTGAACTGATTTCCTCACTTGTTGGACCTGCTATCATTAAGGGGCCGGCCTGTATTTAATCCTGATCTGCAGAATAAATCATCCTACTATTTTTCCTCTAATACCATGTCTGAGTAATTTGGGAACCACGTATCTTTACGCCAATTATGCCACCACCAAGGTTGTATGTGAAGAGCTGACACTTTTACTCAGAAAGCCTTCAGTTTTCCCTTTAAACTAATCTATCAAAAGTAACTTTCATCAGAGTTATCCTAAACCGGTTTATATGTCATTTTAAACATGCTGCAGGTATCCACAGCCCCTCTCCCACTGTGATATCAGATCCAGAAAGTCTGTGTAAATGCAAATTAGTTTTTTATGACCTTTTTCTAAACAGCTTTTAAGTCAGAATTTATTTACACTGGCCTAACTGGTTACCGGAATGTCCCACAAATATGATACTACCTTCACACAACAGGTCATAACTTTTCCTTCATTTACATACCAGACATGACTCCTGTAAGAATGATATTTGAGAAACTATAAAAGTTTCCTCCATCCTTATTTCCCTTCATTCAAACATATTGTCACGGGCACTAGGAGTCTTGCCCAGGAATTCACCAGATGACTGGGCTTACCAGAGTAGTGACGTTAACACAACGGTCCTTTGGTAGCAGGGTGACTAGCGGAACATATATCACAGCAGATGGAGAGAGAATGCCAATAAAGAATAGGAAAGTCAGTGACTTGCAGCAATCTTGGTCAGTGAATCAGCGACTAGCTGATATTGTGGAAAGGCAGATTTGAACACGGAGATCAGGATGGACATGAGCAGATGCGTGGAGGTAGTAGGGAAGTCAGTGGTCTGCGTACAGCAAGTTGTACCACTGCTATGGTGAGAAGACTTGTCCAGGTGCAGGTAGGTAGCGGGGAAGTCAGTGGTCTGCGTACAGCAAGTTGTACCACTGCTTATGGTAAAAAGACTTGTCCAGGTGCAGGTAGGTAGCGGGGAAGTCAGTGGTCTGCGTACAGCAAGTTGTACCACTGCTTATGGTGAGAAGACTTGTCCAGGTGCAGGTAGGTAGCGGGGAGTCAGTGGTCTGCGTACAGCAAGTTGTACCACTGCTTAATAGGTGAGGATGTGTACAGGTGTCGATAAGTGGAGGCATACAAAGGATAACAGGATGCAGACACCGAGAGCACAGAGGAACTTGATCCCAATAGATATGCAGCGTATCCAGCAAAGTCTATAACGGTATGTGGCGCTGCTTTTAGACTTGCTCAGCACAGATATGCAGGCCAATAAAGGATAGTCAATCACAATTATGCATATAACGACTGAGTAGTACGGTTAATTCCAAACAGATATGCAGCATAACAATAACAGTCTATAGCGGGTATGGATACCGCTGCTGAGAGTGGAAACTTGTCCTAGCGGATATGCAGAGTAAACGTAGAAAGTCAATAACAGATAGACATACCGCTATTCAGTAGAACAGTCTGTCCACAGGAAGATGCAGGGACTGCAGAGACACTGAACGGCAGAGACGAGTGTAGGAACCACAGGTGAGTAGATCCGGTAATCAGAGTCCAGCTGAGGACACAGGCAGGAAACAGGAGACTGTAGCAGGTATGGAAAACAGCGATGAGTAGCACAGGGAATCCACAGGAACTGAAGACACTAGTAGTACACAGGAGACAGTAGCGGGTATGGAGACCAGTGATGAGTAGAACAGGAATCAGCAGCAAACTGAAGACACTAGTAGAACACAGGAGACACCTTCAGAGACAGGGAATGAGACTCAAGATCAGGCAATGAGGTAATGAGCACAGGTGCCTTAAATAGGGAGAGTTGCCTGATCAACCAATTAGATTAAAAGCAACAGTCACAAGAGTTCTTGGGTGCTGCGCATGCGCAGTCCATCAGGATGGCGTACGACCGCGGTTCAAGATAGGTGCCGGCAGAAAGGCTAGGGAGCCACGCACCAGCATAGAGGGACTCACGGTCCGGTGAGTGACAGTACCCCCCCCTTTTAAAGGTGGGCACAGAACACATGGAGCCAGGTTTGCCCGGATTCTTGGAATAGAATTTTTTTAGAAGAGCTGGGGCATTGAGATCATCTGCCCGGATCCACGAACGCTCCTCTGGACCAAAGCCCTTCCAATGTACAAGGAAACGATGAACTCCTCGCGAAAATTTTTGCGTCTAATATATGAGTGATCTCAAACTCCTCCTCTTGATGAACTTGAACTGGCCGAGGTGCTGAAGGAGGAACAGAGAAACGGTTGATGATAAGAGGCTTGAGTAATGACACATGGAAGGCGTTGGAGATACGAAGGTTCTTAGGTAGTAGAAGTTTAAAGCAGACTGGATTTATTACTTGAGTGATCCTATATGGACCAATGAAACGAGGAGCGAACTTCATAGATGGAACCTTCAAGCGAATATTTTTGGTAGAAAGCCATACACGATCTCCAATCTTAAGTGGTGGAATAGCCCGCCTCTTTTTATCCGCAAAGGACTTGTATCTGGCAGATGTCTTCTTTAAACAGGTTTTAACCTGAGACCAGATATCTTTGAAGGTCTGACAAACAGTCTCCACAGCAGGAACTTGGGTAGGAGGGAGGGCAGGAAATTCCAGGAAAGACGGATGGTGACCGTAAACCACAAAGAATGGACTTCTTGAAGATGACTCGTGATACATGTTGTTATGGGCGAATTCAGCCCATGGGAGTAAATCTACCCAGTTGTCTTGGTTGCCTGAGGAGAACATCCTAATGAAAGTTTCAAGATCTTGATTGACTCTCTCGGTCTGTCCGTTTGATTAAGGATGGTAGGAAGATGAGAGTGATAATCGAATACCCAAGGTTGTACAAAGGGCTCGCCAGAATCTGGAAAGAAATTGCACTCCCCTATCCGAAACAATCTCAGAAGGACATCCATGAATTCGGAAAATCTCTTTGATGAAATGATCAGCCAGAGTAAATGAAGAAGGTAAACCGGTCAAAGGAACGAAATGTGCCATTTTCGAAAATCGATCCACCACTACCCAGATGGTATTACACTTTTTACTTGGAGGAAGATCGGTGACAAAGTCCATACTAATATGGGTCCAAGGTTTGGAAGGAATGGGTAGTGGTTGCAGTAATCCCGCTGGTGTTCTGCGGGGAGTTTTAAACTGGGAACACAGCTCACAAGCGGCCACATAGTCTTTGATGTCTTTCCTCATAGAGGGCCACCAGTAGCTTCGAGAAAGGATTTCTAAGGTCTTGCGTTCACCCGAATGTCCAGAAAAACGTGAAGAATGAAACCAAGACAAAATTTTCCTCCTAAAAGAGATGGAGGCACGAGGGTTCTCCCAAATGGTAGCACCTTGGTGGATGAAGTGGCCAGAGACACACACTTGGGGTCTAATATAGAATGGTTAGGACCATCTTCAACGTCTGAGGACGTCACGAATGCCCGAGACAGGGCGTCTGCTTTTTTATTTTTGGAAGCCGGTTTGAAGGTTATAATAAGTTCAAAACGGGAAAAGAAAAGAGACCATCTTGCTTGACGGGGATTCAAACATTGAGCTGACTGTAGATATGACAGGTTTTTGTGATCCGTAAAAATGGTTACAGGATGACGAGCTCCCTCCAGTAGATATCTCCACTCCTCTAATGCTGCTTTTATGGCCAACAACTCCTTGTCCCCGATGGTATAATTCCTCTCCGCGGGTAGAAGACCGCGGGAATAAAAGGCACAAGGATGGAATTTTTGTTGCTCCGATCTTTGGAATAATATGGCCCCTAAGCCAACATTAGAGGCGTCTACCTCTAGGAAGAAGGGAAGCGTCACATCAGGCTGTCGAAGAACAGGAGCGGAAGAGAAGGACTCTTTGAGAGACTGGAAAGCTTGAAGAGCCTCGGAGGACCATAGCTTAGTGTTAGCCCCCTTGTGGGTCAGGGCCACTATAGGAGAGGCAATGGACGAAAAACCTTGAATGAAGCGTCTGTAATAATTCACAAAACCTAAAAAACGTTGGATTGCTCGGAGAGTAGTTGGCTGGGGCCAACGTAATACAGCGTTCACCTTTTCTGGATCCATCTTAAGACCGACTCCGGACACAATATATCCCAGGAATGGAATCTGGGAAAACTCGAATGAACATTTCTCTAATTTGCAAAATAAAGAATTTCTTCGGAGTCTGGAAAGGACCTCTGCCACATGTTGATGATGAGTGGGCAGATCCTGGTAAAAAATTAATATGTCGTCCAGATAGACGATGACACAGACATACAGCAAGTCCCGGAAGATCTCATTCACGAAACCCTGGAACACAGCGGGGGCGTTACACAACCCGAAGGGCATAACTAGATATTCATAATGGCCATCCCTGGTGCTAAAAGCTGTCTTCCATTCGTCTCCGGACTTGATCCGGATTAAATTATAGGCACCTCGAAGATCCAACTTGGTAAAGATCCGGGCTCCCTTAATACGATCGAAGAGCTCGGTAATTAACGGAATAGGATACCGATTTTTGATGGTAATGGCATTGAGTCCACGAAAATCTATACAGGGACGTAATGATCCATCTTTCTTCTTTACGAAAAAGAACCCCGCTCCAGCGGGGGAGGTAGAAGGTCGGATAAATCCTCGCTGGAGGTTCTCCTTAATATACTCAGATGTAGCTTGAGTCTCAGGTAATGAAAGTGGATACACACGGCCCCTAGGAGGATTCTTGCCAGGTTGTAAATCAATCTGACAATCCCATGCCCGATGAGGAGGAAGGCGTTTTGATTGAACCTTATCGAACACCTCTGCAAAGGAAGCATACTGTGGGGGGAGACCCGGAGGACACGGTGAAATGGAAGACTGCTGTATTTTGAGCGGAACAACTTGAGAGAGACAACGATGATGACATTCGGGACCCCAGGAAGTGACTTGAGGAGTGTTCCAGTCAATCTGAGGGGAATGAAGTTGAAGCCATGGAAGGCCTAGTACGATGGGACTCGTAGTAACAGGAAGGATCAGTAAAGAAATGTTTTCCTGGTGTAAGGCTCCAATTTGAAGAGTCAGTGGAGACGTACTTTGAGTAATGAGACCATTAATTATACGTGACCCATCGATAGCAGTAACGGCAATGGGTACCTTTAAGGAAATCACTGGTAGAGACCATTGATTCACTAGGGAACTAGAGATAAAATTTCCGGCAGCTCCAGAATCTATAAGTGCTTGAGAGACAAAGGATTTGGTAGCAAAGGAAACGGTGACATCAAAAGCACAAACTTTCACATTCGTAGAACATGGAGAGGACTCCAGGGACCCTAACCTTACCTCTTCAGAACTGGTTAGGGCCTGGCATTTCCCAACTTCCTAGGACATGAGTTCAGCATGTGAGTAGAGTCAGCGCAATAGATACAGAGTCTATTTTTTACTCTTCGTTCTCTCTCCTCTGATGTTAGTTTAGAGCGACCAACCTCCATAGGTTCTACTGGAGGTGGAGAATGACGAACTTGAGATACTGAGCGAAGAGGCGCTTTGCAGGAAGTTACTCTCTCGGAATCTCTCTCACGAAATCTCATGTCTACACGATGGTAAAGGGAAATCAAATCATCCAAGGAGGAGGGTAATTCTTGAGAGGTCAGTGCGTCTTTAATTTTATCGGAAAGCCCCTGCCAGAAGGCGGCGATCAATGCCTCAGTGTTCCACTGAAGTTCAGAGGCAAGTATCCGAAATTGAATGACTGTCACGGGCACTAGGAGTCTTTACCCAGGGATCACCAGGTGGTAAGCTTACCAGAGCAATGTAGATGGTAATAGTGTGCTCTGGTAGCAGGGTGATCACGGAACAGGCAATAGTAGGTGATGAGATGCTCAAGAAAGTCTATGACTAGCAGCACTGGTAATATGGAGGTAATAATACACGAGGAACTGTATGGACAAGGGCAAGTGGAGGTAGTCAGTGGTCTGCGTTAGCAAGTTGTACCACTGCTATAGTGAGGAGGAATGTCCAACAGAAACGAGGAGGTGATGAGAGTCAGCGGTCTGCGGATAGCAAGTGGTACCGCTGTCTGAGTGAAGGAATGGAATCCAAGTGGAGGTATCCGGGAAGTCAGTGGTCTGCGGTAGCAAGTTGTACCACTGCTATGTGAGAGGAATGGAACAGGTGATACCGGAACAGGAATCAGTGGTCTGCCTTCAGCAAGTTGTACCACTGAATATATATGTGAGGAGGTGTACGGGGAGAGACTGCAACACAGGGTGTACACGGGCACATTAAACACGATCCACAGTAATATGCACAATATATATAAATGACTGAACCGGTCTGCAAATGTAGGAAATCTCTGAAGTAGTCCAGCACAAGGTAACACAGTCAATGATGGCAAAAGACTCAGCGGATTGCAGACTCCAGAGGAGAACCAACACAGTCCAGCAAGATATGCAATACACCAGCACAGTCAATGAGAAGTATGCATACCGTGGTTCAGAAGGCAGTCAGATAGGAGTGCAGTGATACCTGGGCGGCAGGAGGCCAGACAGGATGAGAAGTCCCTGGATGTAAGAGGCAGGAGTCTAGTAGGTGCAGCGCACAGGTAAGTAGACCAACAGGGACACGAATCCACAGGAATCAGTAAAACATGGAACTGGACTCATGGAGGACCCAGGAGAATGGAGATGATCTAGCAGAGGAGTAGCTGATGAGATACGAATCCAATGCTGACAGGAGGGTAGAGACCAGCGGGAAACCAGGAAGGCGTGGAGAGCGGATCCGCAGTAGATGGACGATAGGCTGGCAGCGGCAGCAGGACTCTGCGGACCCACGGGCGAGATGAGATGAGGCTGACGTGCACAGGAGCAGCGGATAGGAATCAGCTAGCAGCCACGATGATGAACACAGGCGAGTTGCCAGCTGGAGACTGTAGTGCACGGAGGCAGCGGATAGAAATCAGCTCACAGTCACGATGATGAACACAGGCGAGTTGCCAGCTGGAGGCTGTAGTGCACGGAGGCAGCGGATAGGAATCAGCTCACAGTCACGATGATGAACACAGGCGAGTTGCAAGCTGGAGACTGTAGTGCACGGAGGCAGCGGCTAGGAATCAGCTCACAGACTTGATGATGAACACAGGCGAGTTGCAAGCTGGAGACTGTAGTGCACGGAGGCAGCGGCTAGGAATCAGCTCACAGACTTGATGATGAACACAGGCGAGTTGCAAGCTGGAGACTGTAGTGCACAGAGGCAGCGGCTAGGAATCAGCTCACAGACTTGATGATGAACAGGTGAGTGGATAAGGAGAGAAGGCTGTAGTGCACGGAGGCAGCGGATAGAAATCAGCAAATAGTCACTATGGAATATAATAGCGTTGAAGTGGTATAGAAGACTGTAGTGCACGGAGGCAGCGGATAGGAATCAGCAAACAGTCACAATGGAATATAATAGCGTTGAAGTGGTATAGAAGACTGTAGTGCACGGAGGCAGCGGATAGGAATCAGCTCACAGTCACGATGATACAGTTGATGGTAGAAGTGGTATGGGAACCACAGAAGTAGAAGTGGTTTGGAAACCACAGAGGTAGAAGTGGTTTGGAAACCACAGGAATCAGCAGCGCTGAATACACGAGGAAACACTGGAACACCTTCAGAGACTCATGGGGAATGAGACTCCAAGATCAGGCCACGTGGTGTTGACCACAGGTGCTTAATATAGGGAGTGTTGCCTGATCTGCCAATTGAGTTAAAGGGACATACACAGAAGTATAGGAAAGGGCTGCGCATGCGCAGACCCTCAGGATGGAGGACGGCCACGGTTCCTAAATGTCCGGGAAGAGGCACTCACGGTCCGGTGAGTGACAGTACCCCCCCCTTTTAAAGGTGGGCACAGAACGCCTGGAACCGGGCTTGTCCGGATTCTTGGAATAAAACTTCTTCAAAAGGGCAGGAGCATTAAGATCTTCAGCTTTGATCCAAGAGCGCTCCTCAGGACCAAAGCCCTTCCAATGAACGAGGAAACGGAGTACTCCTCGCGAAATTTTTGCGTCTAGTACCTCAGTAATTTCGAAATCCTCCTCCTGATGAACTTGAACTGGCTGCGGAGCTGAGGGAGGTTTTGAAAAACGGTTGATAATAAGAGGCTTGAGTAAGGACACATGGAAGGCATTAGAAATCCGAAGATTCTTAGGAAGAAGAAGTTTCACACATACTGGATTGATTACTTGAATGATCCTATATGGACCAATAAAACGAGGGGCGAATTTCATAGATGGGACCTTCAAACGAATGTTTTTAGTAGATAACCAAACACGATCTCCAATTTTTAGTGGTGGAATAGCCCGCCTCTTCTTATCTGCGAAAGATTTATATTTGATAGATGTTTTCCTCAAACAGGTTTTGACCTGAGACCAGATATTTTTAAAGGTCTGACAGGCAGTCTCCACCGCTGGAACTTGGGTGGGCGGGAGGGCAGGAAATTCCGGAAAAGACGGATGGTGACCGTAGACCACAAAAAATGGAGTTTTGGATGATGACTCATGGTACATGTTGTTATGGGCGAATTCGGCCCAAGGAAGCAACTCTACCCAGTTGTCTTGATTGGCTGAAGAGAACATCCTTATAAAAGTCTCAAGATCTTGATTGACACGCTCAGTCTGTCCGTTAGATTGCGGATGGTAGGAAGATGAGAGTGCTAATCGTATGCCCAAGGTTTTACAAAGGGCTCGCCAGAATCTGGAAACGAATTGTACTCCTCTATCTGACACAATCTCAGACGGACATCCATGGATGCGGAAGATCTCTTTAATGAAATGTTCAGCCAGGATAGACGAGGAAGGCAAACCAGACAGAGGGACGAAATGAGCCATCTTCGAAAATCTGTCCACCACCACCCAAATAGTGTTATGATTCTTACTGGGTGGTAAGTCAGTAACGAAATCCATACTAATATGGGTCCACGGCTTGGAGGGAATGGGTAGTGGTCGCAGCAACCCTGCTGGAGTTCTGCGGGAAGATTTGAAATGGGAACATACTTCACAGGAAGCAATGAACTCTTTGACGTCTCTCCTCATTGAAGGCCACCAGTAACTTCGAGAGAGCATCTCAAAGGTCTTGTGTTCACCGGCGTGTCCAGAAAAACGAGAGGCATGGAACCACGAAAGGATTTTCCTCCTTAGAGTAGGAGGCACGAGAGTCTTCCCAAATGGTAGCGTTTTGGTGGATGAAGCAGCCAGTGAGATACATTTGGGGTCTAGAATGGTATGGTTGGAAACCTCTTCTATATCAGAGGACGTCACAAAAGCTCTAGATAAAGCGTCAGCTTTTTTGTTCTTGGCAGCTGGTTTGAAGGTTATTATTAATTCGAAACGGGAAAAGAAAAGAGACCATCTTGCTTGGCGAGGGTTCAAGCATTGGGCAGACTGAAGATATGACAAGTTCTTATGATCCGTGAAGATCGTCACCGGATGGCGAGCTCCTTCCAATAGGTATCTCCACTCCTCTAATGCAGCTTTGATAGCCAGTAACTCCTTGTCCCCGATAGTATAATTCCTCTCTGCGGGCAGAAGGCCCCGAGAATAGAAGGCACAAGGATGGAATTTTTGCTGTTCAGAGCGTTGAGAGAGAATAGCTCCCAAGCCCACATTAGAGGCATCTACTTCTAGAAAGAAGGGGAGTGTCACATCAGGCTGTCGAAGGATTGGAGCCGAAGAGAAGGACTCTTTGAGTGTTTGAAAGGCTTGAAGAGCCTCAGGCGACCATTGCTTAGGATTAGCCCCTTTTCGAGTCAGGGCCACAATAGGAGATGCAATGGAAGAAAAGTCTTGAATGAAGCGTCTATAGTAATTGGCAAAACCTAAAAAACGCTGAATAGCACGAAGAGTAGTTGGCTGGGGCCAATGTAGTACAGCATTCACCTTGTCTGGATCCATCTTCAGGCCAACTCCGGAAACTATATACCCCAAGAATGGAATCTGGGGCAATTCGAATGAACATTTTTCTAATTTACAGAACAATGAATTTTTTCGTAGCCTGGAGAGGACTTCTGCCACATGTTGGTGGTGAGAAGGCAGGTCCTGGGAAAAGATCAATATGTCGTCCAGGTAGACGACGACACATACATATAATAAGTCCCGAAAGATCTCATTGATGAAGCCTTGGAAAACAGCGGGGGCATTACACAGCCCGAAAGGCATTACCAGATATTCGTAATGCCCGTCTCTGGTGTTAAACGCTGTCTTCCATTCGTCACCGGAACGGATTCTGATTAAATTGTAGGCACCACGAAGATCCAACTTAGTAAAAATACGGGCTCCCTTGATGCGATCGAATAGCTCAGTGATCAGCGGAATGGGATACCGATTCTTGATAGTAATGGCATTGAGTCCACGAAAATCTATGCAAGGGCGTAATGATCCATCCTTCTTTTTGACGAAGAAGAACCCAGCTCCAGCGGGAGAGGTGGAAGGTCGAATAAACCCACGCTGGAGGTTCTCCTGTATATACTCAGATGTAGCTTGAGTCTCAGGTAACGAGAGTGGATAGACCCGGCCCCTGGGGGGAGTCTTGCCAGGTAGAAGGTCGATCGGACAATCCCAAGAACGATGAGGAGGAAGACGTTCAGACTGAGCTTTATCAAACACATCGGTAAATGAAGCATATTGAGGAGGGAGTCCCGGTGAGGTAGATGAGATGGAAGATTGCTGTACTTTGAGAGGAATAACTTGGGAAAGGCAACGATGGTGACATTCAGGCCCCCAAGACGTGACTTGAGGGGTGCGCCAGTCAATCTGGGGAGAGTGACACTGAAGCCATGGAAGGCCTAAGACAATCGGACTTGTCGTAACAGGAAGGATTAAAAACGATATTACTTCATGATGCAGGGCACCAATCTGAAGTGTTACTGGAGACGTACTCTGAGTGATGAGACCGTTGATGAGACGTGATCCATCTATAGCCGTCACAGTAATGGGTGTTTTTAAGGTAATCACTGGTAGAGACCATTGATTTACTAATGATTTGGAAATAAAATTTCCTGCTGCTCCGGAATCAATTAATGCCTGTGACTCAAAGGTTTTGGTAGCAGAGGAAATCGTAACATCAAAAGCGCAGACTTTAGATTTCATGGAAGATGGAGAGGACTCCAGGGACCCTAACTTCACCTCTCCAGAACTAGTTAGGGCCTGGCATTTCCCGATCTCTTAGGGCAGGAGCTGAGAATATGAGTGGAATCAGCACAATAGATACAGAGTCTATTCTTTACTCTTCGTTTTCTCTCCTCGGAAGATAATTTGGAACGTCCTATCTCCATGGGAATCACAGAGGGTGAAACTGGACGAAATTGAGGGTTAGAACGAAGAGGTGCTTTAGCAGAAGTTGTTTTCTCAGCCTCCCTTTCACGAAATCTCATATCAACACGATGGCAAAGAGAGATCAAATCTTCAAGTGACGAAGGAAGCTCTTGAGTAGTCAGTGCATCTTTAATTTTATCGGAGAGCCCCTGCCAGAAGGCGGCAACTAGGGCTTCAGTGTTCCACTGAAGTTCAGAGGCTAAGATCCTAAATTGAATGACGTACTGGCCTACTGTATGAGGTCCTTGTCGTAGGCGGAGGATGCTGGAAGCAGCGGAGGTCACGCGACCTGGTTCATCGAACACACTTCGAAATGTAGAAATGAATTTGGCACTATCTTGCAAAATAGGATCATTTCTCTCCCACAGAGGGGAGGCCCAAGCCAGGGCTTGTCCTGAAAATAAAGAGATAAGATAGGCCACTCTGGAACGATGGGTAGAAAAATTTTGAGGTTGGAGCTCAAAATGGACTGAACATTGGTTAAGGAAACCCCTACAAGTTTTGGGGTCTCCATCGTACTTTGACGGAGTAGGCAGGTGAAGCGTGGAAGCTGTAGACACCTGGGATGGCACTGGGGAAACGGAGGAAAGCACAGGAGCCTCAGGAGTAGCTGTCACAGTCTGTCCAGATGTTCCTTGGGAGGTTAATGACTGATAACACTGAAGTAACAGCTGTTGGCGGGCATCCTGTTGCTCCACACGGCTGACCAGATGCTGCAGCATCTCTTTGGCGGTAGGTTCCGTATCTGGGTCTGTCATGGCCTGATCTTACTGTCACGGGCACTAGGAGTCTTTACCCAGGGATCACCAGGTGGTAAGCTTACCAGAGCAATGTAGATGGTAATAGTGTGCTCTGGTAGCAGGGTGATCACGGAACAGGCAATAGTAGATGATGAGATGCTCAGGAAAGTCTATGACTAGCAGCACTGGTAATATGGAGGTAATAATACACGAGGAACTGTATGGACAAGGGCAAGTGGAGGTAGTCAGTGGTCTGCGTTAGCAAGTTGTACCACTGCTATAGTGAGGAGGAATGTCCAACAGAAACGAGGAGGTGATGAGAGTCAGCGGTCTGCGGATAGCAAGTGGTACCGCTGTCTGAGTGAAGGAATGGAATCCAAGTGGAGGTATCCGGGAAGTCAGTGGTCTGCGGTAGCAAGTTGTACCACTGCTATGTGAGAGGAATGGAACAGGTGATACCGGAACAGGAATCAGTGGTCTGCCTTCAGCAAGTTGTACCACTGAATATATATGTGAGGAGGTGTACGGGGAGAGACTGCAACACAGGGTGTACACGGGCACATTAAACACGATCCACAGTAATATGCACAATATATATAAATGACTGAACAGGTCTGCAAATGTAGGAAATCTCTGAAGTAGTCCAGCACAAGGTAACACAGTCAATGATGGCAAAAGACTCAGCGGATTGCAGACTCCAGAGGAGAACCAACACAGTCCAGCAAGATATGCAATACACCAGCACAGTCAATGAGAAGTATGCATACCGTGGTTCAGAAGGCAGTCAGATAGGAGTGCAGTGATACCTGGGCGGCAGGAGGCCGACAGGATGAGAAGTCCCTGGATGTAAGAGGCAGGAGTCTAGTAGGTGCAGCGCACAGGTAAGTAGACCAACAGGGACACGAATCCACAGGAATCAGTAAAACATGGAACTGGACTCATGGAGGACCCAGGAGAATGGAGATGATCTAGCAGAGGAGTAGCTGATGAGATACGAATCCAATGCTGACAGGAGGGTAGAGACCAGCGGGAAACAGGAAGGCGTGGAGAGCGGATCAGCAGTAGATGGACGATAGGCTGGCAGCGACAGCAGGACTCTGCGGACCCACGGGAGAGATGAGATGAGGCTGACGTGCACAGGAGCAGCGGGTAGGAATCAGCTAGCAGCCACGATGATGAACACAGGCGAGTTGCCAGTTGGAGACTGTAGTGCACGGAGGCAGCGGACAGGAATCAGCTCACAGTCACGATGATGAACACAGGCGAGTTGCAAGCTGGAGACTGTAGTGCACGGAGGCAGCGGACAGGAATCAGCTCACAGTCACGATGATGAACACAGGCGAGTTGCAAGCTGGAGACTGTAGTGCACGGAGGCAGCGGATAGGAATCAGCTCACAGACTTGATGATGAACAGGTGAGTGGATAAGGAGAGAAGGCTGTAGTGCACGGAGGCAGCGGATAGGAATCAGCAAACAGTCACAATGGAATATAATAGCGTTGAAGTGGTATAGAAGACTGTAGTGCACGGAGGCAGCGGATAGGAATCAGCTCACAGTCACAATGGAATATAATAGCGTTGAAGTGGTATAGAAGACTGTAGTGCACGGAGGCAGCGGATAGGAATCAGCAAACAGTCACAATGGAGTATAATAGCGTTGAAGTGGTATAGAAGACTGTAGTGCACGGAGGCAGCGGATAGGAATCAGCTCACAGTCACGATGATACAGTTGATGGTAGAAGTGGTATGGGAACCACAGAAGTAGAAGTGGTTTGGAAACCACAGAGGTAGAAGTGGTTTGGAAACCAAAGGAATCAGTAGCGCTGAATACACGAGGAAACACTGGAACACCTTCAGAGACTCATGGGGAATGAGACTCCAAGATCAGGCCACGTGGTGTTGACCACAGGTGCTTAATATAGGGAGTGTTGCCTGATCTGCCAATTGAGTTAAAGGGACATACACAGAAGTATAGGAAAGGGCTGCGCATGCGCAGACCCTCAGGATGGAGGACGGCCACGGTTCCTAAATGTCCGGGAAGAGGCACTCACGGTCCGGTGAGTGACACTCACACAGCTCATCTTTTATACAGTTCCGAAATAGTCTATTTCTAGAATCAGGATGTACTCTATTTACACAAACATAGATTTACTGGCATTACAAAGCCACTAATATTTATACTTAGCTATGAAATTCTTAAAAACCTTGCTGTGATTTTCCTGGATCTTATTTCAGAGGCAGGAGACTCACTAACAAGTCAAAAGGTCTGACTGGCATGAATTCTTCAGACAGTCACCGAATACACATTTCCACAGAACAACAAAAAAACCCCAAAACAAGCCACTTTCCCACATCACAATACACCAAAGGCTTGGTAAAGACAGGCTCATTGTATCAATTATATATACATCAGAAATAGGCATATCCTATAGCAAGGTTAAACAGAAAAGCCAACTTTTCTACCCTAGTCTAGGTTCTGGGCAGAATTTAAATACATAAATCTCAATATCAGGTATTTTATGTATTAAAAAGTCTTAAAGACACCTAAAAAGATGCCCAATCTTTTTCAAGCAAAGTCCTTATGGAAACCACGCAGGTAGAACACAGTCTATCACAGCCAGTAGCACAAGATATGATGTAGGGTGGACTTACGTTTATGAAGAGTTGGTTACGATTCGATTCCTTACCTCCCCTCTCTGGATCGGGGGGCACTTGTACTTGAGATCGCTCCATCCTCTTCAGTGGTGCGCGCATGCGCAGAGAGGTGCCGACGTGCCAGCTGTTCAGCGTGTGTTCTCCTCTCGCTTGCTCTCGCTCTGACGTGGCAGTTTGGCGTTTCGGCCGCGGGAGCTTTGAACTGATTTTTTATAGTCTTTTATACTTGCATGCACATATGTGTAGCTAGCTAGCATAGAGCATGTGTTGTGTTTAAATCAAAGACTGTGCCAATTATCACTATCAGTCAACACTTACACTTGCCCTAAAGCTAGTGCAATTGATACAGCTGAAATCAAGCGTACTTACAAGAGACTCGTGACTTAAATTGGCTGCATCTTCAGCGGAACACCCTCAGCACGTCCTTACTGTACATTGTATATGTTAGTCCGCCGCTCAAGCCATAGGCTGTCGTACGTGACATGAATTACATAAAATTGGGTTCATTGGTGTAAGGTCCATTTCTGAGCATGTGTACAGTTATTTCATGCACGATACGATATTCAAATGGACTTATGTCAGAAAATGAATCAGGCCCAGAGTGTTCACTGTACCACAAGTGAATACAGTACAGCTGGATAAAGAATGGGATCAATTGGAAAAGAGGCAATTAAACTTTAAAAGATTGGGTACTATGTGTTACTATCCCTTTTTTTCGGCAAAAAGTTCTATTACATTAGAAGATGGAGATCCATTAAAAAATTATTCAATGGATATGAAAATTGAGACTTTCCATAGGGACAGTAATCAAATATTGATTAGCCATGGCTTTAATCTCCCGGGGACTGGATAATCTATAGAAACACATTCAAGAGAAAGTAAGTAGACAACATTTACTAAGGAGTACGAAAATAATGAAAGAAGGAATTTATTTTGTTTGTGAGGCATCACTGGATACAATCACACTTTCCACCAGAAGTGTAGCTTCAACAGTGGTGTCCAGAATTCTTGGTTGGCAAATAAATAGTCTAAAATCTGTTATATATGAAGGTGGTTTTCTTTTTGGTGACCAACTGGATGCTAGAATACAGACTATTAGAAAACGTAAATTACATAAATGTGACTGGATTGTAAAAGATCGTTTTAAAAGGGGGAGGGAGAGGGGGCGACAAAAACCTCACAATTTTTTGACAACTTTATCTAGAGCCGAAATGAAATGCATTTATGAGATTGATACGCTAATTCCGAAAGGACTAAATGCTGACTTTGAACTTAAATGGTTCATATAGAACCTGAACACGAGAGTATTATGCCTTAAAGTAGAATAAGTGTATATGGTTTCCAGAAGAGTAATATTGTAATATGTGGTACATTTCACTGATTGTTCTTCTCTTCTCTTTTCTTTTGTATGACTTCTCTGACAAATCTCTATCTGGAGTAATTTTGAGTAATTTTGATAATGTCATTGGAACATGTTTGGAGTACTTCTTTATTCAAACCATAACACCGGGAGTCTGATTAAGATCTATAACAACCAGAACAAAGAATTTGAAGTGCCTGGAAAATCATGTTTGGGATCTGGAACTTTTGACCATCACACTTTATTTGTATACCAAGGATATGATATTAGGAGACTGTTTATGTCCGTTCCAGTGATATATTGTCCATTTGTTACAGTGTGTTTAACTGTGAATCTTGAGAGAAATAGTGGACTCAACTGTAATAGATTTTCTGTGCTATTGTATTTTTTAGAATTTCCACGCAGTATTACCATACCTGCAGAATTAGTGCTACTATTTTTTTACTTTTTCGGGCGTGCCCTGATTTTGGTATCTTGGTTGCCGATGTAAATGGTTCCGGTATGTAACCATATGCAAATTATTTTTGATTTTTTTAAACAAAAGATGTTTTCTAGCTTTACAAGATTTTTGCAATCTAAGTTTATCCACTGTTTCTCTCGGGATTCGGATTCCTAAGGTACTAACAGGGAGTTTGGATGTTGTATTAGTTCACATTGTGAATCACGAGCAGACGCTCACTGCGATCGCTCTGGATAAGGAATGATCGCTTTTTGACATATAGGCATTTCTATTTTATTTCCTGTATCATCGGTATGAAGATGTATGGATTTTATTATAAGCATTTGGTAAAGGATTTTAGCAGAGGTTTACTCATTTAACAGCAGAGCTGAATATAGTTAAACCTCACTTTGAATTCCGGAAGCAACATCTTAGCTTCACAGGGTGGAGGACAATTCGGAACAGGTGTTAACAAGGGAAGGAGGTAGATATAAGACGGGTTCCGTAAATTGGAAACTCAACCTTGAAAAAGAATCATTACAAGAGTTTAAACGCGTTGGTTTTAAAAAGGGATTTTACGGACGGCAGCCGGGGGGATAGACACCATCGAGGAGACATCGTTTGGAGATCTTGGGATATAGACTCTGCGATTGTTGACCCCTGTCCCCCGGTACGAGTCCAATTTTTATATGTTTGATGTGTCTTAAAGTATTAAAAGATAATGCACTAGATCGCTTCCTTTATTTTTTCTTTTGAGTGTGGATGAGCAATCAGGAGATTAAGGAGTCCAGTAGAAGAGCAACACTCATCAGATTTCTACATGTGTGATGTCATTTGAATTATAGTAAGCATACATCCGAAAGGGGTGCCGGAAAAATAAGGAGACACGGGTGTTTTATTGTGTGACCACTCTTTGTGAAAAACGGGACTGGAAAATTTATGTTTTCACTTTAAATGTTAGTGGCACCAATTTGTATCAAACTTGCTACACCATTAGAAGCTTTCTATTACAGGTCATCCTTGTTTTACCTTTCCAGTTAGACCGTCCACAAGGTCCCTGTAATGCATAAGAAGTGAGCGCCACAAAAGTATGTAAAATTTCTATATGTATATATGTTTCACAAGCAAAGGTGGATGCTTGTATTCACATACTAGGCTGCACACCGAGTAGAGCGCCGTTGTGACAATTCTTTTTTATAACTCAAAATGAATTACATACAATTGGGTTCATTGGTGTAAGGTCCATTTCTGAGCATGTGTACAGTTATTTCTTGCACGATACGATATTCAAATGGACTTATGTCAGAAAATGAATCAGGCCCAGAGTGTTCACTGTACCACAAGTGATTACAGTACAGCTGGATAAGGAATGGGATCAATTGGAAAAGAGGCAATTAAACTTTAAAAGATTGGGTACTATGTGTTACTATCCCTTTTTTTCGGCAAAAAGTTCTATTACATTAGAAGATGGAGATCCATTAAAAAAATATTCAATGGATATGAAAATTGAGACTTTCCATAGGGACAGTAATCAAATATTGATTAGCCATGGCTTTAATCTCCCGGGGACTGGATAATCTATAGAAACACATTCAAGAGAAAGTAAGTAGACAACATTTACTAAGGAGTACGAAAATAATGAAAGAAGGAATTTATTTTGTTTGTGAGGCATCACTGGATACAATCACACTTTCCACCAGAAGTGTAGCTTCAACAGTGGTGTCCAGAATTCTTGGTTGGCAAATAAATAGTCTAAAATCTGTTATATATGAAGGTGGTTTTCTTTTTGGTGACCAACTGGATGCTAGAATACAGACTATTAGAAAAGGTAAATTACATAAATGTGACTGGATTGTAAAAGATCGTTTTAAAAGGGGGAGGGAGAGGGGGAGACAAAAACCTCACAATGATTCCAACCCCCAGCAGACTTTTTGGGTGGTCTGTGAGATATGCAGAGGCTTGGACACTCATTATGCAAGATTGCTGGGTTTGGATATTATAATCCAAGGGTACAAGGTAGAGTTTCAAGTCAGGAGACTTTTGAACGATTCTTGATCTGAGAAGGCTCAATCATTTTGCGTATGCAATGTATTTCCACAAGGAGCCTGTAGACTCTATTCTCAATGCAATTGAAAAGGGAGTCTTCCTTACATCAATAGATTTACAGGAAGCTTATCTGCACATTCCATTTGCAATACAAACACAATCGATTCTACAATATAATATAGTAATTGGTATATGTGCGCAGGTCAACTGAAGGCAGCCCTCTGTACACCCACACACAATCCACATATAATGTGCAACAGGTAACTTGAACAATAACTAATGGTGACAGAGCTGGCGCTCACAGTTCTCAAAAGTTAGTATTATAGTACTGTGTATATCTTCTTTCAGATTTAATGTATATCCTCCATAGGTTCCAGAAATTAGTGGTAGTAAAAGTAAATTTCAGATCTCTGATATTCCCTCTCCACGAATATGGTCATATATAAAATAAGAAAAAAAGAATCATATCATAGTGTAGCATGTAATATATAATTTCATAATATACAACTAAATGTCCCAGGGATCCGGTGAAAGTAAATAATTAAAATACACACACCACGTGATGGAGGTTATCAATCCCCTATGGGGTGTACACTTACAAGATTTCAATCTTGAATCACACAGATCAATACATGGACATAGATGTCCTCCTCAGATTATGTCTTCTTACAGGATCCTCTCAGAATCGATTCTCAAAAAGAGAAGTAAGAGACTAATAGTGCATTATCTCCCATAAAAGATATTTTATTGCACCAAAGATACATAAAAACAATATATAAAAAAAGCTTCCAACATATCCAGATCGAACAGAGACACCAGTAAAGCTGGACTCTTACCGAATCTCAGATAGAACAACGCGTGTAAGGAGAACGATAATCCCGTCCACACGGTCGAGTAGCCGGCTCACTCCCTGCACGAGTAGTAGAGATCCAGGATAAGTTCAGATCAACTGGCGTGTATGTCCGTCCGGGTATCCGCCCCTCTCCTGCCGACGCGTTTCAATTTGTCAAAAATCTTTATCAAGGCATGAGGGCAGACATGAACATAAGTGTATATAAAGTCCCTTCATCCAATAAGAACCTCTAGAATGAACATACGGTATCCATGGTAACCAGTCCGTAATATTGAGCTTCAAATAACTAAACATATTTTCAACCAATATCATCATATTTAAGTGATTCACCTAAGGGGTTGTATCCCATCACATTACCCCCATTAAACGTCTGCATTTCTAAAGTCCACAATAAAAAACTTTACAAATATCGGACTTCAACTCGCACAGCATACTTAAAAAATTGGAACACAAATATCTATAACTCTCATATCCTCCCCATAAAGTGCATTAATATAATCATGTGTGAACATAGATTCAGTTACTGTGCTAGAAAATTGGTCCAAATTACGGACTTCACATACTGCAACATCTTATCAGTGAATACAAAATATAAATATGACATACCCCAGTGTGTAAAACACTATAATGTTACTCATATCAAAAAACTCAGATATAGAACATATAAACATAATCACATATCAATATCGTGGGATCTGTTATAGATAAACCCTATTTCCAGAGGGGTACACACTGGGCTTACATATAAAAATCATATACAAAAATGACATATACTACCCATATACAATATGGAATCTTATTATACATTACATATAAACCATAATAATAGATCCATCCTAACTAACTCAGAGGAAAGCAGTAAATTAGTGAATCAACAGTTATGAAATATGACCCTGTTCAGCACCACCTACTGGTAACAATACACATAACCTCATAATATCCATGATCATCATATTGTTCCCATGAGGTGCATAAATACAACAACATGCAAACATGACTCCTATAAATATACAAAAAACCAAGTCCAAATAACGGACTAAAAATATAACAACATCCTATCCATAAATAAGAGATAAGGGTGTAGCAAAAATACATATGTTGTGCACCAGTATATTGAACACCAGGATGTTACTTGTGTCAAATGCAAAAATGCACAGATACAAAACATATAAGCACAAGAATGATATACAGTGGCGCACGCAGGGGGGGTTTCTGAGTTTCTAGTAAACCCCCCCTGCGCTAACTAAGTGGCCACTGTCCTATACAGCAGCCGCGGCGCTGTCAAAGAAGCGTCCGTGGCGGTGCTGTATTGTATACAGCTTCGCCGCAGACGCTTCTTAGACAGCGCCGCGGCTGCTGTATAGGACAGCGCTGGCAAAACGGAGCTGCTGTGCTCTCTCTCGTTTTGGTTTTTTTGGGGGGTTTTTTGGGTCGGCGGGGGGAAACCCCCCCCCCCCGACAATCCTCCGTGCGCCGCTGATATACGTGACACACCTATGTGTATTACTCATGTAACATATAAAATACCTTATCCAATGCAGATAAATCCAATACCTGTGATAGTGAGTGCGTCCTAACTCACTCCATAGATCACAGCGAATATGCAAACAAATGGTTGTGAAATATAACCCTGTTCAGCTCCATCTACTGGTGACAATAAATAAAGCCTCATCATACTGTCTTCATACATATAAATGTCTGTCTAAGAGATAATCAAAAAACTACCCTTCCCCTATTCAGGAGACAAATTTTCATCAGGATTAACCAATATAGAGCACAAACTACTTCAATGTAATAATCACCTTCACTACTAAAGATAAGGGAAAATTTAAAATATAACCGCAATACACCAAAAGAGAAAGATATAATACCAAGATTTATAGGAACCATTTAATCTCAAAATCCATATTAAGGCCTTTCGGTGCCAACATTCCCATGTTATATATTAACTTCATTTCAGTTTTTGCTAATTCTATTTTTGAATCTTTTTTTCTCCAATCTCCTCAAATCTTTTTCAGACCACAAAAGTATTTAATAGAGGTGATGTTACATTGATGTTCATTCTTATAGTGCAGAGAAAGGGAGTGTAGCTCATATCCTTTTTTTATATTTCGAACATGTTCTCCCCAGTGTTCTTTTAGTCTCCGTCCAGTCCTCCCAATATATTGTTTTCCGCAACTGCATTCTATTAAATATATGCAATTCTTAGAAAGGAGATATACACAGTACTATAATACTAACTTTTGAGAACTGTGAGCGCCAGCTCTGTCACAATCGATTCTACAGCTTGGGACTACATTTGCAGTTCACTTGTCTGCCATTTGGCCTCTGAACGTCTTTAGCAAAGTACTACTGTTTCTTATGGCTGCTTTTTCATGTAGCACAGAAATACTTGATAGCTTATTTGTACACTGAAATTTAAAGTTGATATTTGTGTGCTACATGAAAAAACAGTCAGTATTTAACTTATGTGCAAATCAGAATGCTAATTTGCACCCCTTGCATTGTTACATGGTTTTGTCCAGGAGACTGAACTAAGAAGTTTCTCAAGTTAAGATCCTTAATGAATCAGGCCCCATGTCCTTATCTGTGTGGAGTTTGTATGTTCTCCCCGTGTTTGTGTGGGTTTCCTCCAGGTGCTCCGGTTTCCTCCCACACTACAAAAACATACTGGTAGGTTACTTGGCTGCTATCAAAAATTGACCCTAGACTGTAACCTTCAATGGGGCAGGGACTGATGTGAGTGAGTTCTCTGTACAGCGCTGCGGAATCAGTTGAGCTATATAAATAAATGGTGGTGATGATGATGATGAATCTGGCCGGGTTACTTCAGCTGCCTCTAGTATTCTTCGGCTACGACAAGGACCTTGTTCGGTAGCCCAATACGTGATTCAATTCCGCACGTTTTCTTCGGAACTCCAGTGGAATAATGAGGCACTTGTGGCTGCTTTCTGGCAAGGACTCTCAGATAAAATTAAAGATGTACTGGTTTCTCAAGAATTACCTACCTCCCTGGATGCCTTAATAACTTTATGTAATCGTGTAGATATGAGATTTCGGGAGAGAACCTCGGAAAGGGAATCTTCTCTACATACTCCTGGTCGGATAGTACCTCGATCTCGTCATTCTTCCCCACCGGCGGAACCCATGGAGTTGGGCTGTTCTAGACTAACACCTGAAGAACGGGAACGACGCTTAAAAAATAAACTATGTATCTATTGTGCTGACCCCACTGATGTACTAAATTCCTGTCCCAGGAGGTCGGGAAACGCAAAACCCTAACCTGTTCCAGAGAGGTCAGGCTGTGGTCTCTGGAACCCTCTCAAATTTCTTCTGGCTCTAAGACTTGTTCTTTTCCAGTTACCATCTCTACTCCCACTGGTTTCTTTACATCTCAGGCACTCTTGGATTCCGGAGCAGCTGGTAATTTTATCTCCCATTCCTTAGTGACTCAATGGTCCCTATCGGTTGTGCCATTAGATAAAAACATTGTCATCACAGCCATTGATGGGTCATGAATTCCCAATGGAGTCATCACTGAGCGCACTACTCTTCTCTCTCTTCAAGTAGGGGCCCTCCATCGAGAACAAATTTCTCTGCTGGTCCTTCCGGCTACTAATAGCCCTCTCATTCTGAGACTTCTTTGGCTCCAACTTCATTCGCCTCAAATAGACTGGATGTTACCTCAAATCCTGTCCTCAGGTCCAGCTTGTCTCCACAGATGTATATCCCGGGTGTTACCAGTTAAAATATCCAAGTCTTCTCTAAGCCCTCTTCCACCTGGACTTCCTCCTCAATATGCCTCTTTTGCTGATGTATTCAATAAGAAACGTTCCCAACGACTTCCCCCTCATCGAACTTGGGACTGTCCTGTGGATCTACAACCCGGTAAAATTTCACCTAGAGGCCGGGTGTACCCCTTCTCTCTACCCGAGACTCAGGCAATGTCAACTTATGTCAAAGAGAACCTCCAGCAAGGATTCATCCGACCTTCCACCTCTCCTGCTGGTGCAGGCTTCTTTTTTGTCAAAAAAAAGGACTGCACATTAAGACCCTGTATAGACTATCGAGGTCTAAACGCCATAACTGTAAAAAATTGTTATCCAATTCCTTTGATTACAGAGCTTTTTGACCGCAACAGAGGCGCTCGGATATTTACCAAACTAGACCTCCGCAGTGCATATAAACTTATCAGGATCAAGGCTGGAGATGAGTGGAAGACAGCTTTTAACACCTGCAATGGACAATATGAATATCTGGTCATGTCATTTGGGCTGTGTAATGCCCCAGCTGTCTTCCAAGGTTTTGTAAATGAAATCTTTCAGGGTCTACTCTACGTTTGTGTGGTTGTCTATCTATATGATATCCTGATTTTTTCTCAAGACCTTTATACACATCGACAACACGTTGCAGAGGTCCTTTCCAGACTCCGTAAAAATCAGTTGTTCTGTAAATTGGAGAAGTACTCCTTTGAACTTTCCCAGATCTCCTTCTTGGGGTATATAGTATACGGGGTAAGCCTCGAGATGGATCCGGAGAAAGTGAAAGCATTCCTGCATTGGCCCTTGCCCACATGTCTCAAAGCAATCCAGCGCTTTTTGGGCTTCGCCAATTACTATCAGAGAAAAATTAGACCATCGGAGATAAGGAATTGTTGGTGATTAAAGTAGCTCTGGAGGAATGGAGATACCTTTTGGAGGGGGCCTGTCATCCTATTACTATATTCATTGATCACAAGAATTTACTCTACTTGCATTCCGCCCAATGTATGAATCCACGACAAGCCAGATGGTCATTATTCTTCTCTCGCTTTGACCTCATTATCACCTTCAAGCCTGCTTCCAGGAATAGGAGGGCGGACGCGCTTTCTCAACCCTTCGCCTCTGTCTTGGATTCAGAGGACCTCCAAGAACGCCCTGTACTGGATCCCAAATGTGTGATTTTATCTGCCTCCTCCACTACCACCCCACCTCCAGGAAAAACCTTGGTACACCCTCTGCTTCGAAAGAAAATTCTCTCTTGGCATCATTCCTCTCGCTTCTCCGGTCATGCTGGAGCCCAGAAGACTCTAGAGATCATTTCCCGAAATTATTGGTGGCCTACCATCAGGAATGATGTCAAAGAGTACGCCTGTGATATCTGTACTCAATTTAAATCCTCCAATCAAGCTTCAGCGGTCTTCTGAAACCTCTGCCTATTCCTTTCAAACCATGGTCTCACATAAGAATGGATTTTATCACAGACCTTCCACCCAGCAGAAACTTTAACACTATTTGGGTAGTCGTGGACAGGTTCTCTAAAATGGCCCATTTCGTGCCCCTGGTGCGACTACCCTCCTCTCCCACGTTGGCAAACCACTTTATTAAAGAGATCTTTCGACTGCGTGGATGCCCTTTTGAGTTTGTGTCGGAAAGAGGTGTACAGTTTGTTTCCAGGTTCTGGCGCTCCCTATGTAAGATCTTGGGTATTCGACTATGCTTATCCTCTTCATACCAACCCCAGTCCAATGGCCAGACCGAGAGGGTCAACCAGGATATTGAGACCTTTTTAAGAATCTTTCCTTCAGTCAACCAGGACGACTGGGCGGATCTACTTCCTTGGGCTGAGTTCGCCCATAACAACTCCTACCATGAATCTTCAGCTGATACTCCATTTTTTGTGGTATACGGTCACCATCCTTCTCTTCCAGAATTTTCTGCCCTTCCACCCACCCAGGTTCCTGCAGTTAATTCTCTACGCCGGAGATTTGCCTCTATCAGGGCTTAAGCCCGGCCCTCCCTCAAAAAAGCATCCTCCAGATATAAATTCTTTGCCGATAGGAAAAGGCGAGCAGTTCCTGCACTGAAAGTGGGAGATCCTCTATGGCTGTCCACCAGGAATATCCGTTTAAATTTTTCCTGCATGAAATTTGCTCCTCAATTTATTGGTCCATACAAAATTCTACAAATCATAAATCCAGTATGCTTCAGATTACAGCTTCCCAAGAATCTTCATATTTCCAACTAATTTCATATCTCTCTGCTCAAACCCCTTATTAATAACCGGTTCTCTATTCCTTCTTCGACACCTCCTTCCATTCAACTTCAACAGGAGGAAGAATTTGAAATTACCATCTGCTGATCATCACAGCAGCTCCTACCATCTCATCTACTGGCCGGATAATCATCACCACGTCTGTGGTAATCCCTGCCTTCTGCTAATCACAGCAGCATATCTTATTACCTCATCTGTTTGTAGGATAACCCCATCTACTCATTGGTGGTATCTACCACCTGTCGCTCATCTGTACTTCTCCGCTGCTCCAGGGTTACTAATTGCATCCACAGGAGTACCTCATTGGGTTCTGTTACCCAGATTGCCATATCCTCAATTCTCTTAGCTGTATGTCCATTAATCCTGCCACACTCTCCTGAGGAACACAACCTGCGCAGTGGTGCCGCTAAACCCATACCCTCTTGCGGGGGTCCCTGGAGAAGACCAGTCACTGCGTTAGACTCCGTGCCTCGGGTGTAGTAACTACCATTAGCAGAATTCTGGGTCGAGAATCTTAGTGACCGTGACAGGATGGGAGGTGCCAAAGATGCTGAGGGAACATTCCACAAGGATGGCGGCGACCTCCTGAGCACAAAGGGCTCAAACTTCAGCAAAGCAGCAGGATTATCATCTCTTTATACCTTCTTCAGACAATTCTTTAAGCAGTTGATCAATAAAATATTTCTAATGCAGTGATTGGCCAGTGTTGGCTTGATTTTTGTGGACCCACCCTGTGTTACTGCTTGGGTTCATTCCATCCAGGAGGGCTGCCATGAAGAATTATGCTCACCAATAAATTAATTTCCTTGAAGTACTCCATGGCAGCCCTAACATTCTGTCCCATGTTATCCATTAATATGTTTTTTCATAGACAGCTTGGGAAGTTACTCAAAGACAAACAAAGGTAGGAGTAGTCACACTATATACTTTCTACGGTGACAACTTTTTCCTGTCTATACTCAGCTGTGGGTTGATCCACTCATGAAGGCTGCCTTGGAGTACGTCAAAGAAATGAAATTATCGGTGAGTATAATTTGCTTATTTTAGCTTGTGCCACAACTGTTAGATCGACACCCACTACTGATAGGCAGAAAAACAAATGAAGATATCTTGAACTTATGCAGTATACAATACAAAGTCACGTGGTGGTGCCATTGTCCCAGCCTACTGGCCAATCTGGTTTCCCTGACATTTGTTGGAGGTGGCAACTGGCACTCCACTAGTGATCTGATGGGAATGCACCGCCCTTCTGGGAGGCAGTGTTACTCCTATCCAAGGGAATCATCAGAGCTGAGGTGCCAAATTGTTCGAAATTTGGCTGCTCAATGGTGCTAAAATGCTCATTTCTCAATATAAGAAGCCCAGCCTGAAATACCTCAATTGCCCCACGAAGGCTGTGATAATGGTCCACAACGCCACAATTCGTTAAGAAATGGTTCGCGAAAGTGGACTTCTACATTTCAATAGATGACCTGATTTACTCATCAGTGGACAAGTTCCGGGAATACTATATCATGTGGTTAGAATTCAAAGAAACCCCCTTGTATGCCCTGTGGAATAACAGAGTCCTAGACCCTGATCAGGTCCTCCACTCCCCCCAGGACAGCCCCAGACTATTTTCTCATTATTCCCTGAAACAATGCTAATGGTATTCTCCGGCACCCTCTTCCCCCTCCCCTTATTTTTTTTTCACCAATACCCTCCTTCCCTCCTGACCCGCCCCCCCGTCCCACAATGCAGCAGAAGTGTTACATTACACATGATTTGCTCTTATGTGTTCACCATTGTTCCACAAATGATTTGTGCCCTGCGGATCACCCGTTTTGCCTTAAACGCAAGATAACAATGTTTTGTTAGGAGATGTGCTTCCAGAGTTTCTGCAACATCTTGTTTGTTTTTCCATTTACCTATGCTGTACCATTTTAAAAAAAAAATTGATTGTACAACAAAAAGAAAGAAAAATTGTGGTCACATCCTTGGCACTCTAGGATAGTATTATACTCATGGCAAGGACATTATCATCATTTGAATTTGTACCAGACAGATTCCCATACTGCCTGGGCTATGGCACACTGGTATCTATTCAAAGCTTTTTCCCCTGTGTATTTCTTTTCTACTGCCACTTCTGGGGCTAAATGGCAGTAATTCCCATGCAGTAGCCCAGTAACAGAACACCAATCCAGTGCCTCAGTACAAGTAGCGCAGCTATTTTTATTTAGCAGCTCAAAAATAAACAAAACATAAACAAAAGTCCTAGTCTGTCCGTCATACACACACAAAATAGCACAACTTCCTGATAACAATAACAGTGTCTCTCAGCAGGCTCTGATCTGTTCCCCAGGTAGTGACAGACTCAGGGAACAGCCTCACAGGTGGTTCTCTTGATTACTAGCAACTGGCTAGCAGCTTGGAAGCCCTGGAATGGGCTTAATGAATGGAGCCTGCCCTTCTCTTTCCATTCCTAACCTCAGTGACCATTACACCAGCTCTTCCTACAGCTGAAAACATCCCTGGGGTTTTAAAACGCATAAGACAAAAACCTGGGACATATATATCTGCCATTAACAACTTACCCAGTGCTTCTGTCACACTATGTATAACAAGAAAAAAAACAAAAAAAACCTTTTTTTGTCCTTCTAGTATGTTGCAAAACATTTGTGCTCTCAGAACCTGTACCCAGACTGCTTCATTTGAAAGATCCATGAGTAGCAATTTAAACATGGGGATGTGACATAAAGAGGGTTCAGTAGGCATATGGTCTATAATAGTAGTCATTTTACCATACAAAGAGCAGAGTAAACGCATGAGCAGTAATCAGGGCCTGATCAACCATTAGGCTGACCAGTCTGCAGCCTGGGGCACTGAGGTTCTAAAGGGTGCTGAGCCGGCAATCTTTCACAAGCCTTTTTTTTTTTTTAAAATATCAATTCGACACCCCCCCCCCCTAAAATGTAGGCGCTCATCTCCGCATTGACTGGGCCCGCCTCTGGTCTCAAGGGGGCGGCCCAGACTGTCCCTGTATACACTGTGGTGAATGCAGGCAGCTAACCACACATCCGATGCTGTTAGCTGCCCTGACGGTGGAGCTACGGTGCCAAGCTTAGTGTGATCATGCAAGATGATCACATGACCACACTAGTCACTGTGCCTGCGCTGCACTGATAGGGCAGTTAACAGCAAGGGATGAGATGTTAGCTTCCTGTCAAGAAGACAGAAGTCCCAGAGCCTGGAGAGAAGAGGAGCAGAGCAAGGCAAGTGCAGTTTGTTAAAAATCCAGGGGGGTGGTGACTGGGGGGTTAATGAATTGGCTAAAGGGGGGGATTAATGAATTGGCAAGAGGGGAGAAGATAACTAATTGGCTGGGGGGTTAATGAATTGGCTGGGGGGGTTTTGAAATGGCAATGGTGGGGTTAATGAATTGGCTAGGGAAGTGTTAATGAATTAGCTGTGGGGGTATTCAAATGGCAATGGTGGGGTTAATGAATTGGCTGGGGGGGTTAATGAATTGGCTGGGGGGTAATTGAAATGGTAATGGCGGGGATAATGAATTGGCTAGGGAGGTGTTAATGAATTAGCTGGGGGTATTGAAATGGCAAGGGTGGGGTTAATGAATTGGCTAGAGGGGCGTTAATGAATTGGCTGGGGGGTATTGAAATGGCAATGGTGGGGTTAATGAATTGGCTAGAGGGTGTTAATGAATTGGCTGGCGGGGGGAGGTGATGAAATAGCGAGTGGGGAACACAATCTCTGTATTGTGTAGCGGTGACATGGTCTCAGCGGTCACTAGAATGTTAAATACTAGACAGATGGGGCTGGTAGATAGTTGTATATGATTATAAATATTTTTTATATATTGTATTGTCTTTATATGTCTGTACTAGGGGGTTGTTTTATTTGGTCATAATGAAGTATTGTGTTTGTATCATTTAAGGTGTGTTAACAATTTGGATTTAAACACAATTTTTGCACATTTTCAATTCAGGACCCCAAGCTTCCAGTAGCCAGCCAACTGACAACAACGCTCCAAGAACAAGCAAGAGAGAACATCAGGTAGTCTACGCTGCAAGATCAGGTAAGAGAGCGACACAAGTTATCTAACTCTGAATGCAGAATATTATTGCAATGACATTTTAATATGTTTGCAGAATGAAGTGTTATGTATATATATAGGATTTGCATTTATTTAAATAACATATATACAGTGGTCAAAGTGAGCTGGTAGACAGTGGAATGCCATACAGGCACTTCTACTATCTTCCTTATAAAACTATTCTGAATTATATACAAAACACACAAATAAACACACACATATATATATATATATATACAAGTTAATCCGTGCATGATACTCATGCATTCTAGTCAAATCAAGCTACTTAAGGTGTTAAAAAGGTTCTTGTCATGCATCTGGGCCTAGCCCAGGCCTCCTCAGGGGAAGAGCGTTACTTCCCGACGCAAGCGCCCTTTTTTAACGTGGTTTTGTCCACATGTCAGCACCTCATATTTTTTCTCCATCACCTCATCCTTCATCTTCATCGCCACATCCTTCATCATCATCGCCACATCCTTCATCAAGCTACTTAAGGTGTTAAAAACTCCCCACTGTCACCCCCGGCAACCACCAACCACTCCCAACTGTCATTTCTCCTTCAAAAAATATATAGGTCAGTGTATAACTCTGCCCAGCAGGTGGCGCTGCAGCTTGTTTATTTTTTTTCCACACACGCCACTAGGCATTTATATAGTAGATATATATATATATATATATATATATATATATATATATATATATACCCATGACTATACATCTATATTCACATTACATATATACATATTAATACACACACACACACACAGGACCGTAACTAGGGCTGTGCGACAGGGGCGACCGCCCAGGGCGCATCCCTGAAGGGGGGTGCAATTTAGGAATATTTTAGGTTAATTTGGTTAAAATTGAGGGCTAGGGGGGCGGCATTTGTCTTTCTCGCCCAGGGCGCTAGAATTCCAAGTTATGGCTCTGCACACACATATACACCTTGGGGGGGCAGCAACCAGTGTATTAGGCTAGGGCAGCTGGATCCTTTAATCAGGCCCTGGTAGTAATGTCAATGTCCTAAATAATTGTTTGCAGATCAACAAGAGAAATACATGAACAGTAACTGAATTTGAAGGTCTAATAACCTATTTGTTAATGTGAATATTAACATGTAAAAGTGCATGTTCACAGAGAGGAGGTGGATAACAACATTCCAGCATGTTGCATACAATTAAATGGATTTATATGATAACATGTACATTTGGTACCAGTAGGCGGATTAAT
Source organism: Mixophyes fleayi (assembly GCF_038048845.1). Taxonomy (NCBI): domain Eukaryota; kingdom Metazoa; phylum Chordata; class Amphibia; order Anura; family Limnodynastidae; genus Mixophyes; species Mixophyes fleayi. The sequence continues at coordinate 123,879,706 of NC_134406.1, forward strand.
TTTTATATCGTTTATCAGGGGATATTAAAGGCAGTCTAGTTTCTAGTTTATGGGATCATGATTTATAAACTTCCAGTAATGATGGTTGCCTGTATTTAGCACACCAGTCACTTACAAGCTTTTGGCTCCTAAAGTGAACAGTACAACCTTAAGTGGCACTCCTTTCTCTGCAACAAATCCAAAAAGCACAAACTCAAGTGCATGTTAAAGCAGGAAAATGAGCCCGGAGGAGTGCAGTATATATAAACCGTTAATATATTTGTTTTTGGAAGCAATTCGAGTGACTCGGGGGAGGATCCAGGCAGCTGATGTCACACACACAGGAGGGCTGAGAAAAGGAAAACAGAAGCCATCCGACGCTTTGAGGGGAGATTTCACTGAATAGTTTGTATGCTCTGTCTGCTGTTGTACTGATCAATTGTAATAAAATATACATTCCCAGTCTGAGAGGTGGAGCTCTGCTGGTGTGAAGTGTGGACTCACAAGAGGAAGGGGGGAGGTTGAGAAGGACGAGGAGGAGGCTTCTACTGGGAGTGGGACAGTGCAGTACAAGGGATTTGCTTCCTGGAATCAGAAAAACAGCACCACCTGCTTTTCTTTGTCCTGGACCCTGGAGAAGATACAATATTGCTGCAATCTGTGCGATTTGTCTGTAGGGTTTCACTGGAGTGGAGGGCAGGGCTGGTCGGAGTGTAAAAGGAGCAGCCCTCGACAGGAGTGGAGGAGGATCTGGATGGTGCAGGTAAATCTCTGCAGTGGGGAGTCAAGGCGTTGTTACTCAATGCTGCAAGGAACCAGCCAGACTGTGTCCCGACCGATCGTGTATGTTGTCTGAATATTTCAGTGCTTTTGTGTGAAATTATCTTTCTTTGGACTAGTTTGTGTAAGCGATCTGCGTGCTCTGAGTCAGAATATGTTTCCCAAACAAAGCAAGTAATTCAATAAATAAAAGAGTATCCACTGGCAACACTGACCTATGTTACAAATTCATTGATTCTATTAAATAAGAAACACACACGTCGGTATATCTGTAATGTTTACCGTATGATTGCATGTTAAAGAAACATCAGTCACAGTTAAACGCTTTAGTGTGGAGTAGAATATGCATAGTCCTGAAGTGTCACTAAATAAGATAATTAGTGAATTATAACTTTAGCAGTGTACAAACAGGTTCACAAATCTCATAATGAATAGGAAAGGGAGTTAAATACCAGGATTGGCCCACGCCATCCTAAGTAAATTGACAGGTATGTGCAGGCCTGTCAAGTCTCAACACCTTAGATCAAACACTGGTTGTAAGAGGCAGTCGTTACAATCCTGGCATGGCTTTCAGAGACACTCATTCCATCGAGATAATCAGGATTTATGCTACTCACAGGACAGCACATCTCATTTATTCTTTCTCCAGTGTTAAATATACTTGCTAAAGTTTCTTGTAACAAAGGTTGGTGTTTTATGTAGTGAAATTAACATTTATGACCGAGTTAAACTTACCCTTTGATTGCTATAACTTAATCTATTATGTACTTTGTATCGATTTTTACTAATGCACTAGGAAACTACAATGAAATTACTTTCTTTTGGAAAGTATCCAGTTTGATGGAAAATGATTACTTTGTTGGCATTTGTGATGTGGCTTGAGTGTCGGACTTTAATAGATTTTGTATTTCAGTACCACATACATTATGTTAATAAAAGCTGCATTTGAGATCAGTGGCCTGTGTCCCCATTTTCAAGTGCATACTAGTTTCTTCAGAATGGACTTAGCCCTTTAACTTAACATACCCAAACCCGCCCACATGTGTTAACATAGTGTGAACTGTTGGCTCTGGCTTGTCTTTTCTCTACACAATTTCATCAATATTTACCCTGAGCCTGAGGAGTTTCAATGTGTGCGAAAGGGGGAAGGGAACTGCCACTGGAATTAGCCAATATCCGAAATCCAGTAACTGTGGTTTCAGCTTTAAGGCCTTTTATTAAAGTGATTATATATATATATATATTTCATTCATAAAATCGTTGTGTACATGAATACATATATGTGTGATTTATGTGTGTCAATATTTATGTTGCATGCCTGTTTATATACACAGTCCAGTTGTGTGTTTTATGGATTGGCCATTCAAAATCTAGTTTGTTTAAGATTTATGATTCTCTATTTAGCAAGAACACGGTTAATTTAACTTTCGTGTAAATTTTAAGTATTTTGTACATAAGGACATGCATCATTTTAATAAATTTTTTATTGGCCCTAAACAGAATAAAAATAAAATAATGTGAGATATTTTTAAAAACCAACATACAGAATCCTCAGTTACACAGAAGAACAATTTTTGACTGTTGATATTTCACAGAGCTTCATACAAATACAATCTTAATGGAATATTCTATGATGAAGCATTAAGGTTAAGTTTAAAATTGCCCTATTACAAACACATTGTTACAGTTCATGAGCTGTTTTTGAAATATATATATTAGTTTATTCATAGAAAAATTGGCTCACACAATCTTATTATTTTGCATTTTAATTGACTGAAAATGTTAAAATTATTTTTGCCAAATGGCTTTTGACTGTTTTGATAGGACTTTTGCTATTCTTGGTAATATTTGCTAATCGTTTATTATCTTCAAGTTGGGCAAGAACCATTAATATTTCAGGACAAGGCAATTCCATTGTACAACTTCAGTGAAAATAGAATGTGGGACTTTTATGAAAACTAATACACCAGTTACTGTGTAGAAAATTATGTGCTGTCTGTAGCAACCAATTGGACTCTAGCTGTCATTTTCTTAGTACATTGACATCAATAGGCTGGTTGTGATAATCAACACCACCTTTTCCACACAGTGTAGACCAGTGGTTCCTAAACTTTTGCAGTTCACGGCACCCTTAGAGTCTCCATAATTTTTTAAGGCACCCCTCCAAAATAATTACCGAGCAGTCCTGTTTTAGAAGTAGTTGGGTCAAAAAATTGTAATAAGTATTTAGGTCAGGACAGAAATGCTTATTTAGTTGTATGCAAAAATGCCCCCACTGCATCCAGACACTCTGCCCTCTCTCACGCTACCCCCTCTGCCCTCTCTCACGCTGTCCCCCCTCCTCTGCCCTCTGTCACGCTGTCTCCCTCCTGACACGCTGTCCCCCTCCACTGCCCCTCTCACGCTGTCCCAGTTCCTTTGCCCTCTGTCACGCTGTCCCAGCTCCACTGTCCTCTGTCCCCCTCCTCTGCCCTCTGTCACGCTGTCCCAGCTCCTCTTCCACACTGTCCTCCTCCTCTGCCCTGTCACGCTGTCCCAGCTCCTGTGCCACGCTGTCCCAGCTCCTCTGCCCTCTGTCACGCTGTCCTCCTTCTCTGCCATGCTGTCCCCCTCCTGTCACGCTATCCCTCTCCTCTGTCCCCCTCCTGTCACGCTATCCCTCTCCTCTGTCCCCCTCCTGTCACGCTGTCCCTCTCCTCTGTCCCCCTCCTGTCACGCTGTCCCTCTCCTCTGTCCCCCTCCTGTCACGCTGTCCCTCTCCTCTGTCCCCCTCCTGTCACGCTGTCCCTCTCCTCTGTCCCCCTCCTGTCACGCTGTCCCTCTCCTCTGTCCCCCTCCTGTCACGCTGTCCCTCTCCTCTGTCCCCCTCCTGTCACGCTGTCCCTCTCCTCTGTCCCCCTCCTGTCACGCTGTCCCTCTCCTCTGTTCCCCTCCTGTCACGCTGTCCCCCTCCTGTCACGCTGTCCCCCTCCTGTCACGCTGTCCCCCTCCTGTCACGCTGTCCCCCTCTTGTCACGCTGTCCCCCTCCTGTCACGCTGTCCCCCTCCTGTCACGCTGTCCTCCTCCTCTGCCACGCTGTCTCTCTCCTGTCACGCTGTCCCTCTCCTCTGTTCCCCTCCTGTCACGCTGTCCCTCTCCTCTGTCCTCCTACTGTCACGCTGTCACTCTCCTCTGTCCCCCTCCTGTCACGCTGTCCCTCTCCTCTGTCCCCCTCCTGTCACGCTGTCCCTCTCCTCTGCCCTCTCTGCCGCGCTCCAGCCATAAAACAAACAAACAGAAACACATACCAATCCGCGCGGTGGGACCCAGCATCCTCCTCTCTCACGCAGCCTGTCACTGATATGACAGGCTGCGTGAGAGAGGAGGATGCTGGGTCCCGGCGCCGTGCGGATTGGTAAGTGTTTCTGTTTGTTTGTTTTTTTTATGGCTCGCGCGCGGCACCCTTAGGAGCCGTGGCGCACAGTTTGGGAACCACCGGTGTAGACCACTTTTTCATTGTTGTCCTTCAATTTGCTTACAGGGGTAAATAAAGTCTACATAAATAAAGTCTATTTTTAAATCTCTCCCTTCCCTGGAATAGCCACCTTAGTTTACAGCCACTAAGATCTCTTATGCTCTGGAAAGACCTGAGAGCTCCAGCTATATGTAAGTGCTGGGACTCTGCTTAAAACAACAAATGATGGGTGTTGCATAATTCAACAGACCCTACTATTCTAAGCAAAGAAAAAATTATATTTTAAAGTAGAAAACACCTTTAATAACTATCTGTGATTGGCCCAAACAGGTTCAGAGTTGAAACATTTTCAGCAATGGAGTTTAAGCAGTGGAAGCTGCTCACATTTAGAAGGGCCTGGCAAACTTCCAGTTTAATTGACTAATATTAACTTAGTATTTGAGTGCTTGTGTGTTGGCTAGTTGACTATAAACTCCAATGGGGCTGGGCCTTATGTGAGGGACAAATATTCTCTGTACAGAGCTGCACAATATGGTGGTGCGATATATATAAATGATAATAATAGTCACTTTTTAATTCCTACACAAAATATTTTATAAACTGGTAATTTATTCGTAGCTTTCATTACTATATGAATTGGCACTTGTGCATTGTACAGATTATCCTTTTTATGGTGTTAAGGAACATACAGGGCCCACAGAAGTTCAGGAGTTGTACCACTTTAAATTCCAAGTCCATGTTCTGTGTTTACCAGAGGAGGTACAAGCAAAGGGGAGCAGGGCATGCAAACCGAAGCCACTTCTGCACATGCATTGTAGAATGCCAAATGGACTTCACAGCGCATGCGCCAACTACATGCAAGAGGCGCCAGGTCACATCACTAATCCTGGGAATATATACTGGGAGATTTTTTAAAGCCATCAGCATGAATTGCCCCCGAATTTGCGCGGTGTTAAAAGTATTATCGTTATTACGGTAGTTTTAACCCGGCTTTCTGCTCGCAGCTCAGGGAGCTATGAGCAAAAAGCAGGCGTTTAAACTACCATAATAATGGTAATAAGGCGCATTATTACCGTAATAACGGTAATAATGCGCATTATTACCGTAAGAACGGTAATAAGGCGCATTATTACCTTAAGAACGGTAATAAGGCCCATTATCTCCCCAGCTCTCTCCCTCCCTTTCTCATGTGCCCTCTGAAACTCCAGGTCCATCCGAAACAAACTATCCTCCATCCACGACCTCTTCATCTCCAACTCTCTTAATCTTCTTGCCATCACCGAAACCTGGCTTACTTCTTCTGACACTGCCTCACCTGCAGCTCTCTCCTACGGGGGCCTCTCCTTCACCCACTCCACCAGACCGGACGAGCGTCCAGGAGGTGGAGTGGGCCTCCTCCTGTCTCCTAACTGCACTTTTTGGGTCCTTCCCACCTTACCTTCCCTCTCCTTCTCCTCCTTTGAAGTTCACTCCACCCGTCTCTTCTCCCCTATCCACCTCCGTGTCTCCGTCATCTACCGTCCCCCTGGCCCCCACCTCCCTTTTCCTCGACAACTTCGCCGCCTAGTTCCCCCACTACTTTTCCTCTGACCTCCCCTCCATCATACTTGGCGACTTTAATATCCCCATCGACAACTGTTCTGACCCCGCCACCATCAAATTTCTTGCTCTTTCCTCCTCTCTTGGCCTTACTCAGTAGACCTCCTCCCCCACCCACTGTCTTGGTCACTCCCTCGACCTTGTCTTCTCTCACCTCTGTGATCTCTCTGACTTCTCCAACTCTCCCTTCCCACTCTCTGACCACCATCTCCTCTCCTTCACTCTCTCCTCCTCCCCTTCTCCCGCCCCGCCTAAGGCCACCCTCACTAGGCGCAACCTTGACGCTATCGACCCTACCTCTTTCTCCTCCTCTATTGAAACTCTCCTATCACCCCTTCCCTCTCTGGCCTGTCCTGACCAGGCATCCTCTCTCTATAACCTCTCCCTCACTACTGCGCTTGACGCGGTCGCCCCGGCCTCCTCTATCCGCCGACGCCGCCTTATCCCCCAACCATGGCACTCCAAACTCACCCGCTTCCTCCAAAAGTGCTCTCGCACTGCCGAACGCCTCTGGAGAAAATCTCGTTCCCTGGCTGACTTCCTTCACTTCAAATTCATCCTCTCCTCTTTCTGCTCTGCCCTCTCCCTCGCTAAACAAACCTTCTTCAAGTCCCTCATTTCTGCTCAGTCCTCCCATCCCCGCCGCCTCTTTGCCACCTTTAACTCCCTACTCTTTCCCCCCCCCTCTGTCCCGCCTTTCCTCTCTGCTTATGACTTCGCCACCTTTTTCTCGTCCAAAATTGAGGCCATCAGACTGAACACCTCCTCCTCCCCTTCCCCCGCCACCCTCATTGCTTCACCTCCCCCCAACAACCAACTCTGGTGCTCCTTTTGCCCCACTACAGGTGAAGAAGTCCGCTCCCTTATTCTCTCCTCCCCACCCTCTACCTATCCTCTTGACCCATCCCCTCTCACCTCCTTCGCTCTCTCTCTCTCTCTCCCACTGCCTGTTCTTACCTCGCTCACCTCTTCAACTTATCATTCTCCTCTTGTATAATCCCCTCTTTTAAACACGCTCTTATCTCCCCTATCCTCAAAAAACCCAATCTCGACTCCACCTCTCTTGCTAACTATCGCCCTATCTCACTACTCCCCTTCGCCTCCAAACTTCTCGAGCGGATTGTCTGCAGCCGCCTCGCCAAACATCTCTCTGACTATTCCCTCCTTGACCCTCTCCAATCCGGCTACCATCCCCTCCACTCCACCGAAACTGCCCTGGCCAAGGTTACTAATGATCTCCTAACGGCCAAGTCCAAGGGTCACTTCTCTATACTTATTCTCCTAGACCTCTCCGCAGCCTTTGACACCGTGGACCACCCCCTCCTGCTGCAAACCCTTCTTTCTCTTGGCCTCTCTGGATCTGTCCTTGCCTGGTTCACCTCATACCTTGCTAACCGCTCCTTCTCTGTATCAACGTCTTGCTCCTCCCCCACCCTCTCCCTGTTGGAGTCCCGCAGGGCTCTGTTCTCGGTCCTTTACTCTTCTCGCTCTATACTTCCTCACTTGGCGCTCTCATCTCCTCCTTTGGACTTCAGTATCACCTCTATGCTGACGACATTCAACTCTACATCTCTTCTCCTGACCTTTCCTCCACCCTCCTCTCTCGGGTATCTGACTGCCTCTCTGCCATCTCCTCCTGGATGTTCGAGCATTTTCTTAAAATCAATATCTCCAAGACGGAACTCATTGTCTTTCCTCCGCCCAGACTCCCATCCCACCATGACCTCTCTATTGTCGTCAACAACACCACCATCTCCTCTGTCACCCAACTCCGCTGCCTAGGTGTCACCCTTGACTCCTCTCTCTCTTTTGCCCCCCACATTCATTCCCTTGCCCAGTCCTGTCGCTTCCAACTACGCAACATCGCCCGCATCCGTCCCTCCCTCTCTCAGGATGCCACCAAAACTATCATCCACGCACTCATCATCTCCCGCCTGGATTATTGCAACCTTCTCCTCACTGGCCTCCCTCACTCCCACCTCTCTCCCCTCCGCTCTATACTCAACGCGGCTGCAAGACTCATCTTCCTCTCACGCCACTCCTCCTCTGCCTCCCCTCTCTGCCTCGCCCTACACTGGCGACCCTTCCCCTACAGAATCCTCTTCAAGCTCCTTACCACCACTTACAATGCTCTCTCCCACTCTACTGGACCCTACATCTCTAGCCTCCTCTCCATACACACTCCGGCCCGCTCCCTGCGCTCAGCAAATGACCGCCGCCTCTCCTCCTCTCTTATCACTTCTTCCCACTCCAGAATCCAAGAATTTTCCCGTGCAGCCCCCCTTCACTGGAATGACCTCCCTCGTTCCATTCGTCTCTCTCCTACTTTGTGCTGCTTCAAACGTGCACTAAAAACTCACCTCTTCCGCATAGCCTACCAACCATCTACTTAACCCCTCACCTCCGCTACTCGCTCTCCCTTCTCTCTTCTGGCTCCCCTTGTGCCTGATTCTGTCTACCCTCCTTTAGGATGTATTATTACCGTAAGAACGGTAATAAGGCGCATTATTACCGTAAGAACGGTAATAAGGCGCATTATTACCGTAAGAACGGTAATAAGGCGCATTATTACCGTAAGAACGGTAATAAGGCGCATTATTACCGTAAGAACGGTAATAAGGCGCATTATTACCGTAAGAACGGTAATAAGGCGCAGTATTACCGTAAGAACGGTATTAAGGCGCAGTATTACCGTAAGAACGGTAATAAGGCGCAGTATTACCGTAAGAACGGTAATAAGGCGCAGTATTACCGTAAGAACGGTAATAAGGCGCAGTATTACCGTAAGAACGGTAATAAGGCGCAGTATTACCGTAAGAACGGTAATAAGGCGCAGTATTACCGTAAGAGCGGTAATAAGGAGCAGGCCGCGTTACTTTTACCCGTAATGCGGCTAATTGAATTCCCCCTAAATATCTAACTTTGATGCTTGTATTAGATATTCACATACTGAAACAAAAATGTAACAGTTTTATAAGGAGGAACCAATATATTAAACAATATGTGAGAGAGGATTGTTTTTTATAAATTAATCATATTTTTAAAACAATAACTTTATAAAATACACATTTATATTGTATAAATCACAATTAAAACAGCTGTAACAGGGATTTGTTAAATAAGTATACTGACCATAAACTTATCAGTATGTCCTGCACAGGTGATAGAACAATATTAACATTAAATCCACCAACAGAGTCCACTTGTACCAGAGTTCAATAAAAATTAAAATATTTTAAAAAACAAACACACAATCCGCTAACGAAGGATATTTTCTATGGTATTATCCAAAAGTATCTCAATCTTAGTGCAAGGGGGTGAGTATGCTCTGGTGTTTTGACAGCCTCTGCTCTGCGCTCCACTGTTCATGTCTAGGCAGGTAAACAGCATGGTTGTAGAGAGAAATACACGCTAGAAATAGGAACAGTCCCCTCTACTAAGTCCAGAGCTGGTATGTCAGCCCAAATCTGAAATAGATGCATAAGATTAGATCATGTTCTTTCATAAAGTACATTAAAAAGTTCCAATACTGTACAGCAACATAATATATAATTACATAGAAGTAATTGAAAAATGAAGATTTAAACTATCATTTTTATATTTAATATTTATTAGAATATGAAAATCTACCTATATTTGTAGATCAACATCACTGACACTTGAATGTATAAGGTAAAAAATATAGAAAGAAATACTCCTAATATTCACTGGCTGTCAACTACAGCTGTTGCTGAGAGGTAAATATTGTGTAAACTACACTATGCTTAGCCCCAAATATAATGGTATAAAATTTGGTCAAAACTTTCCATTTTATTTTCTATTTGCCATATCTATGTAGGGACAATATTGAAATCAATATCTTTTTAAGTAGAAAGCGTTGATCAATTGGAGAGAAATTGAGAGAGGCACAGATGCTATAACCACTATAGTCTGCATTTCCAAATTGTACCATATGTCCGTTCAAATAATCTATTTAAACAATTAAGCAGGATTGTCACTCTCTCGTTCTAAGCTTTCTCCAGTTATACTCTTAGAATTCTGCCACATCTGATTTTACAATGCTTCATAAATAACTGACTCATTATTGTTTTTTCTTTCAAGAAAATAACATTGCCCTCCACTATATACTATATATGGAAAGAAACTCAACAGTAGCTGGTGAATGTTAGCAGATCAACATCTGTTTAGTATTCAAAAGCCTGTTAAAACTGTTACATTGATATTCTAGGTGTATGATGTATGTAAATGTGACTAACAGTGTATTCTGCACGCCCTTTCTATTGAAAGGTTAGAACATTCAGTAAACATCCATATAGAATTCAATTGTAGTGAGTAATTGTTACTTATATATGTGTAGACCAAAAAGTACCTCAGGTAGATTTAATGGCCACTTACATCTCAAAATTACATTAAATGCATTATTATAGAATATAACATATGCAAAACGTATCAGGAGGGTTGTTCGTTTGTAAAAAATAAAATAAAAAACTTGATGCCTGCAGTATGACCTACTAATTACATTTTTACTAAACTGCTATTCTCCTATTCCTGGGGAAGCTCAGTGCCATTTTTCCCAGAGCTATGTGGTTCATCTAAATTCCCGACCAAAAACCAGGGCTGTATGACGCTGTGTAGAGGGGTTGGGTACATTTACCCAGTAATGATAAGACCGACAGTTAGTTTCCCAACATAAAAAAACTCTGCTTACATAATTTATGGTCGGCCATGTAAGCATCAGTTTTTTATTGTCGGGGAAACTAACCATCGGGCTTATCATTACCGGGAACATGACTACCACAGGTGTAGAGGGTGTGTCCATTGGTCTAGAGCAGTGTTTCTCAAACTGGATTCATGGGCCAAGGATGTCTGGTTTCACAAGATGAAAATGCGCAATGGCGGAAAAAATATTGTTTGTCTTAAATTTGTATGTATAAATTTAAATTGGTGTGGTGACATGGACCATTTTGCCACTGATGGCATGCTGAAAATTGTCTGCTGCTTCATTGCAGAAGATTCTTAGTACCACACCTGATGACTCATTACCAAATGCTTCAATGAAAGTTCTATGCCTCGCTTCACTATGCTTGGATTTCTCCACTTTTCCCCAGAAGAAGATTACAACACCTCCCAATGCACATAAAAGACATATTAATGTTAATGTTTTATTTTTTACTTAATTTTTTTACCTACTCAAATATATATGTTTTAAGGTTCCAGAAATTTTAGCCCAGTTTTGCAGGGGGAAGGGACATGGGGGACTATTTATTAAACCGGATTTTCTTGTCAATTCCCCCAAAACGTCTGCTTTCGGGGATGGACGCAAATTGAAGTATGTTCCTAATCTATTAACAGTGCATCGCAGCAGATCTTTGCATTTTTTTTCGAAATACATAGCCGTCCTCATAGATGTCTATAGAGACTGCTGTGTATCGCAATTTAACAAGTATTGAAAATGCTTTTACACATACAGTAATTACGCCAGCTCAGGCTGGCGTACATTACCGTATATGTAAATTCTCAGGTCTGCTGTATGAGGAGAACATTGCAGTTGAGCAGGGGTCAGGGAACTTTTTTACCTTTTACCCCAAAATATATTTAGATACACCGACGTTACCCCCTTGATTTGAAAGGAAGGAAATCATATATTATTAATTATTGGAATTCAAAATTTTATTGAATCTATTCAAAATTTCTTTGAAAGCTTCAACTTCAAAACTTCAGGTTTTGGAGAAATGATGTTGCTTCATTTTTGATACGAGAGCATCAATATTGGGGCATTTTGATGTCAGAATAATTTGGATACAGTCTTCAGCATCCAATCGATTTCTCTGGTTTGTTTTTATGTTTGTTAGAGTGGAAAATCCTTGTTCGCACAGGTAGGTTGTTGCAAAAGGCAACAACTTTTTGACGGCCTCCTCATGTGTAATTTTGAATGCCTTTGCAGCTATTGACATCCAAAAATATGACAGATCTGCTTTGTTTTCAAATGCAATACGTGCTTCATTATTGCATCGAAGCTCAAGAAGTGCCTCTGCCAACCCTTGAGGCTTTTCTGGTACAACAGCAATTTCACATTTAAAGGGGTCTACAATCCAACTGACAGCATGTGAATCGGCAGCATTACCCCCAGGAATTTCATTTTTACCCCATTTGGGGTAATTTACCCCTGTTCCCTGACCACTGCAGTAGAGGGATCTTCGGATCCCTCACAGCATCTGACTGCTCTCCCATCTGGTCACTATCGCAAAGGTGGTCACTTTGCGATAGTGACCATAGTAAAGATAGGATAGGGGTCTTCGCAGGAACAGCAGTCTTTTGTGACTGCTGTTCCTGTTGAAGTTTTTTAATAAATACACACAATCTTTCAATCCTTATCTTTGCGATAAGGATTGAAAGGGATCCTGATAAAATTTCCCTGTTTAATAAATATGCCCCATGGAGAGGTATGGGTCCTCAGAAAGTGCTGTAGCATTTTTTTTTTTTTAACTATATTTATTTTGAAAAATAGCAGTCATGTACAGATAAGAATCAACAATTAGTACATTTGCAGGGCAAGAAACAAAAACAGAGAACAATACTTATCATGGGCATATGTCAATGAAACAGAAAATATTTGAATAGCTAATATACAAAATAGCCAGAGGATATTAATAAACAGACAGATAAGTATACAATTGTTATCCAGAATGTTCAAGAAACTATAACATATTATAACAATATAATGTGGGAGGAAGGGGGGTGGGAGGGGGCTGGTCGCCACCGAGAGTGAAAGAAAAAGAGAGCATACTTCCTTTAATCCACACAATTCCTTGCCCTTCCCTTTTTAGGAAGAGAAACAAATAAATATGAGAGGGGCAACAAAAGTTTCAAAGGTGGGTACTACTCAGATTCTCTGGGAAGGGAAACCGCATCAAGAGTCAAGAGTCAGGCCATCTATGAACATAGGGAGTCTTTTTAGGAGGAAGGGGTTGGTACAAGAGTTATGGGGTTATAAGTAAAGCCAAGGAGCCCAAATCTGGTGGAATTTATCATTCTTATCATGCAGGTGGTATGTAATCTGTTCCATCCGGGCAATAAACCAGATATAGGATCGCAGGGCCGCCATAGTGGGGGGTTCAACTTGTTTCCAAGACTTGACTACTAGGCATCGTGCAGCAGCCAGGACATGGGAGGCTAATTTTGCAGACTCTCGATCATCCTCCATCAGAGGGTAACAGAGAAGAAAAGACCATGGGTCTTTCCGGACAGGGCATGGAAGGAGGGAGGAGAGGAGGGCCCTAACTCGATCCCAAAAGGAGGATATTTTAGGACAGGACCACCAAATATGAAAAAAGTAACCCATCTGGCCACAACCCCGCCAACACAGTGGAGAACTAGAGGGAAACATTTTAGTGAGTTTGTCGGGTGTGTAGTACCACCTATAGTATACTTTATACGCGTTCTCCTTCACCAAAGTGGAAATAGAGCTGGTGGCAACTTGCTCCCTTATGATTTCCCAATAATCCTCCTCTGGGGGCGGGCCCAGATCTCTCTCCCACTCCCTCTCATGCCTACCTCCCGGAGGTAAAAGTACATTGAGGATTAGGCTGTAGATAGAGTAGATGGTGCCCCTACCCAAAGGTGAGGAGAGACATAGGGATACAAAGGGAGACCTAAGAGGGGGGAGAGGAGCCCCCCCGAGGAGAGAGCCCACAAAGTGTCGTATCTGGAAATATTCATAGAATTTAGGATGGAGACTTGGATATTTAGAGCGTAGATCATCCCAGGAGATAAAGGCCCCCTGAAATAATAGGTCTCCGACAAATCGGACTCCCGCAGTGATCCAGGGACCATAGAAGGCAGAGGAGAGCCCAGGAGGAAACGCATGGTTACCCCAAAGAGTAAGATAGTAAGAGAGGACACTGGTATCTTCAGATGGGGTCGGCAGGTCTCCCATATTGCAGCTGAGAATAGTAGGGTAGGGCATTGGGAGGTGAGGGGAGATCTATTTTGTTTTGAGAGACCCCATATACAGGACAAAATTGGAAAATTAAGATAAGCGCATTCGATGTCAACCCACAACAATGCCGCGGGGGAGGCAAAGGAGGCTACAATCTGGCTCAGATGAGCCGCCCAGTAGTAAATTTTCAAATCCGGGAAACCCCTACCACCACCTCTGGTGGGTCTCTTTAAGAGAGCCAGCTTAATCCTGGGAGACCGGCCGTTCCAGATAAACCTAGAGAGACATTTTTGGATAGACGTCAGATCCGAGAGGGGGACTCGGACAGGAAGGGTCTGGAAATAGTAGAGATGCTTAGGGAGGAGGTTCACCTTGACAGAGATGACCCTGCCCAACCACGAAATGATCAATGAGCGCCAGGAGAACAATTCAGACTAGCAAAGAGGCCCGGGTAGTTCTCCCGGTAGAGGGAGTCATAGGAGTCGGTAATAAAGATACCTAAGTATTTAATTTTCTTTCTCTGCCACCGAAAGTTAAAGCGGGAAGTGAGTACCAGTCCTTCTGGGGATGGAATATTAAAGAGTAGAGCTTCTAAATTTTGTAATATTGATCTTGTAACCAGAAAGGTCTCCATAGTGGTGTAATATGCTAAAGAGTCCAGGGAGAGACTTTTCTCAGGCTGCAGGAGAGTCAGAAGGACATCGTCCGCAAAGAGAGAGAGCTTACTCTCAAGATTCCCCGTCCGCACACCCTGCATGTTCGGACAGGCCCGGATAGAGGCTGCAAGAGGCTCTATAACAAGGGCAAAAATGAGAGGAGACAGAGGGCACCCCTGGCGTGTACCATTGGATATGGCGATAAGGTCAGAGGGAGAGCCGTTGATCATGACTCTTGCGGAGGGTCGAGAGTATAAGGCTTGAATACCCGTGAGGAAGTTTCCCGAAATCCCAAACGCCGACAAGGCTCGGGACATAAAGCTCCAAGAGATCCTGTCAAAAGCCTTCTCGGCGTCCAGGGAGAGAACAATGGCCGGGGCCTTCTTGGTGTTAATGATATGAATCAGATCAACGACTCTCCTGGTATTGTCTCTGGCCTGATGACCCGGTATGAAGCCAACCTGATCATAATGTATAAGGGAGGGAAGGACCGAATTTAGTCTATAAGCCAAAATTTTAGCATATAATTTGACATCTGTATTAAGCAGGGAGATAGGGCGATAACTAGCGCAGTCATGAACATCTTTACCCTCTTTATGAATAACGGAGATCCGAGCCTCCAAAGAATCCCTAGACCAGGAACCCCCAGTCAGGATTGAGTTGAATAGGGTGTGCAAACGGGGGACCAGGAGCCCAGTAAACCTTTTATAGTACACAGCAGTGAAGCAGTCCGGCCCCGGAGCCTTTCCTGTTTTCTCAGACTTTATGATTTGCTCAATTTCATCTTTAGTAATCTCATCCCCCAGAAGAGTACTAGCCTGTGGAGAGAGTTTTGGAAGCTTAGCAGAGGAAAGAAAAGATTCAATCAACTGCGAGTGTTGCTGGTATACTAAAGGATCAGACGGTTGGGGAAGGTTATAAAGTTTAGTGTAATAGGATTGAAAGGCAGCACGTATCCGCTGAGGGTCATAATGTAAAATTCCCTCAGAGTCCCTGATAGCCAGGAGATTCTGGGCCGCTATCTTAGCTCTAAGTTTGGTGGCTAGCAATTTATCAGCTTTGTCGCCCTTTTCATAGTAGCGCTGATTGAGCCACTTCAGTTTATTAGCAACCTGGTGGGACAACAAGAGATTTAATTCACTATGGACAGAAGCAATTTCCTGGAGAACCAAGGGATCAGGGCTCAATTTGTGACATTGCTCTAAAGCTCTCAGCGAGTCCGTCAACTGAATAGTTTTAGCCAGACTGAATCGCTTAGTCCGAGACGCCAAGGCAATAAGATGACCATGTATTACAGCCTTATGGGCGTCCCAGAGAGTCATAGGGGAGATATCAGGGGTGTCGTTTGTCTCAAAGTATTCAGAGAGAAGAGAATTTAGGTGAGTAGTGGTTTCTTTATCATGTAGGAGTGATTCGTTGATTCTCCAGGTTGCTCTAGGAGGGCGGTGAGCAAGGGAGGTGAGTACAGCGGAAACAGGGGCATGGTCAGACCAGGTAACAGGGAAGATTTGGGAGGAGCTAAGTTTAAGAGTGAGGTCGTGGCTGAGCAGGATCATGTCGATCCGGGAATAGGTATTATGGGGAGAGGAAAAGAAGGTATAGTCCCTGGCTAGGGGGTCCAGTACTCTCCATGAGTCATATAAGTTATGGAGTTTCAGAAAAGCCTGTAAGGCAGCTGTGGTGTGGGCATCTCTCCTCGAAGGAGAAGAGGAGGGGCCTGAGGAACGATCTATGGTCGGGGCTAAAACAGCGTTAAAGTCACCAGCAACAATAAGTTCATCCTGGCGAACATGTGCTAACAAAGAACCCAGTTTTTTGAAGAACCTATGTTGGTCGGCGTTGGGTGCATAGAGGTTTACTAGAGTGCAGGGGAGATTATTCAGAGTGCCTATGAGAATCAGGAATCTACCTTCTTTATCTTTATGGGAGTCATGAAGTTCGAAAATTAAATGGCGCGCAAACAGGATTGCTACACCCCGCTTTTTCTGCCTATGGTCACGTGCATGAAATGTCAAGGCAAATTTTCTGGAGCGGAGCTCGGGGTGGAGATGTTGGACAAAATGAGTTTCTTGTAGGAATATCAAGTCCCCTTTAAGGGATTTGAGAGGGGAATGGAGTTTAGCCCGTTTCTGAGGGGAGTTGAGGCCCTTGACATTATAGGAGATAAGGTTAAGGGTCATAGGAAAATCAATGAGATGAGCGCTAGAGACCAGAAGAGGGAAGAAATATCGGGAGAGAGGAGGAAAAAGGAAGACTGTATCGGGGATGACGTGCTAGGTGGCGACCAGTGAGGAGAAGGAGGGGAGAACCAAAGGTTAAGGGTACAAGGGGATCGACATAGCGGACCAAAGTCCACTTGTCGCAAATGCTGGTAAGGGATAGGACATGATGGACAAACCATCAGGGGGACCAGCGTAGAGCCCTAGGCTCTAAGGGGGGTGGTGGCCGATGAGCAACCACAGAAGAAGACGGAGGGCCGGGGGACCCAGAAGGGGAGGCCGAGAGACCATTTTAGTGTATATGACCTATTGGGAGGAAGGGGATTGAGGAGGAAATAGGGAGAGTACTAACCTCTAGGGTAGATTAGGAGAAGGGGAAGTACAAGAAAGGAGAAGACAAAGGTAATAATTAGCAGCAATAAACATATTATATGAGGTAGGAAATAACTCAATAACACTGGGCATATCGTAGTAGACACTTGTGGAGCCACCTAGGGTGGCCCAATAAAAGAGCTATAGAAAGAATCAAATAAACAACATAACAACCGTAAAACCAATAATACAGCATAGAGACAAATAAAACAGAGCATCACAGCTACTTATCGGTGGCGGAAGCAGGAACTGTAGTCTGTGCATCGTCAGTGTTTCGTCCCACCTAGATGAAGATATAAAGAACAACAACCTGTCTTCTCAGGGGGCAGGCAGCAACAAGGCAACAGACAGAATAAGGCATTACAGTGCCCAGCATCCACATTATAGTTTTGGTGTAGTAGAGGATGAGGGGCAAGGACATCTGAAGACATGGGAGCCTTGGGTTCTATGTCCAATTATAGAACTATATCAGGAAGTTGCAAGAGTCACAACGAGACCCGTAGAGGATGGAGCGGTCGCACTTTGGAGAGGGAGCAGGAACGAGGGCATGGAGATCAGGGATCCGTGGATTGCGGTTTAGAATGACGAGGGACGGTTGACCAATCTCTACGAGGAATCCGTTGCGCTCTCGGTGTTGAGGGGCCCGCACCGTTAGCAAGGGCTTGAGAAGCTTCCAAAGGGGCTTGTTGGTTCAGGCCAATCTTTCGTAGAAGATCCCGTGCTTCGCCTAAACTTTTAGCTGACAGTTGTTGGTTCTGGTGCCAAAGATATAGACGAAAGGGGAACCCCCAGCGCTATCTGATATTGTTTTCCCTGAGGATTGAGGTGACAGGCTGGAGCTCTCGCCTCCGAGATAGAGTGGTGGGGGAAAGGTCCTGGAAAATTTGAAGGCTATATCCCTCATATGATAAAGAAGGGATCTTTCTGGCTGCTTGTTAGATAGCTTCTTTGGTTGTGAAGAAATGAAGGCGGAGGATAACGTCTCTAGGTGTAGATTGATCTGATGGACGAGGCTTAAGGGCCCTGTGGGCTCTATCTAGCAAGAGTTGATCTTCCGGGACTTCTGGAGCAAGCTGGGAGAAAAGTTTCCGGAGATAAGGGTCCAGATTTGCAGATTCAACGGACTCCGGAACGCCTTTATTTCGGAGGTTGTTTCTCCGGGCTCTATTGTCCATATCCTCTTGTCGCTCGTGGATGGTATTGAGCTCCTGGCGGATTTGAGAAAGGTCGTCAGACGTAGCTTCCTGGCATGAGACAACGTCCTCCATCTTCCTTTCAATATGGTCCGTACGGGAACCCAACGAGGACACTTCCGATCTCAGACTATGAAGAGCGTGCTGGACTTGAGCGTGGACCGAGGACCGAAGTTCTTTCATCTCCTTGATCAAAGAAAGAAAGTCTTTTTGGTAACTGGAGCAGACACATCTTAGTCGGAGTCCGAGTCCTCACGAGAGCAAGGAGAAGCTGCTTGCTCCGTTCCAGAGACTGAAGAGGTCTTCTTAGGGTAATATTGAGGGATACCCTTAGAGTGAGGTTTTTTGTTTTTCGGCATAATTAAATATAGTAGGGTCAGAGATAAAAAAGGATTCAGGGAGGATAGGTCAAATACAGCAAATTTCAGAGCAGAAAATTCGATCAGAAAAGGCCACTCGGGGATGAGTTAACCGCTACATTACAGCAGCATTACAATTGAGGACCCCGGCCATCCGCATTGAGCCAGAAGTGAAGCTAAAACATATGCGCAAACTCTTGGTATCGCACAGAGAATGAGAGCTACAACTGGTGGATGAACTCCGAAGATTAACAGGCGACACAGGACCCACTCACCGGCCCGCCAGACCTCTCCAACAATGATCGTAGCAGGCCACGGGGCCACTTCTGGTGTCACAACGTCTAGCAGGAGACCAAAGTCTGGGGATGACTGGCAAGATCAATCACCCACTTGAAATAGACCTGTATTTGAAGATTATAACCGAGTTGCCTCTTCAGTACCAGAAGCACAGCAGAGTAATCAGCAGAATAGAATTGATGTTAGTGGAAATCCACTAGGTGGCAGTAGATCCCTGTGCTGCTGACACTGGATACAATCTGATTGGTCCAATTTGGTTGTCAGAATAGCGTGTGGCGATACGTTTTGCTTTGGTACAAATAAACATCATCGTGGGAGCGTACACACACTAATGCCACGTCAGACCTGACAGTTTATTATCGTGTGATCAGGGCTGCCAAGAGGAATTCAGGGCCCTGGTACATCAAATTCATGGGGCCTCCTTATAGTTGAGCATGCTAAAAAATGTTGCTCATGCAATTAGGGGCGTGGCTGTGCATCATAGTTGAAAAGCACTAGGCCACCTTCATGCAGAAAATGCCTAGCACCTACAGTCACACATACCCCCTCTCTACCCAGCACCTATTGTCACACATGGCCCCTCTGCCCAGCACCTTTAGTGACATATGACCCCTCTCTGCCCAGCACCTTTAGTCACACATGGCCCCTTTCCAGCACACCTTCTTCTTCTTACCTTATTCTCCACTGCACATCACACAGGAATATTTTTAATAAAAAAGATGTCTCCAGTGGGGCCCCGGGCCCCCTAGTCAGATCCGGGTATTTTGTACCCGCCCCTCTCTCGGCGGCCCTGCGTGTGATTTGCACAATAATTGTTTGGAAAACCTGTAGTATGTACCCAGCTTAACATTTGTTCTAATTTCCTTATCAAGTTATAGATACCAATAGTTATGTGTAACAGTGGAACCTATTGAAAACTCATTGATGAATGTTGTAAACAACCAGCAGGAAATTCTTTAAGCAGTATTACAGATTTTTTTTTAATTATTATTACTTTTTTTTAAAACTGGTGGCATGTTGTCAGCCCAGCATGAGTCCCCTGAAGTGATGATGAAGAATCATCATCATCATCATCATCATCATCATCATCATCTTATATAGAGCCAGCACATTCCGTATCGCTTTACAATTAGGAACAAACATTAATAAAACAATACTGGGTAAAACATACATACAGAGAGGTAAGAGGGCCCTGCTCGCAAGCTTACAATCTATATTTGACAATGGGAGTTTGAAAACACAAGGGCATGTGCTAGATCACTTTGCACACTGGACCAGCTAGAATGCAAAGGTAAAAGTATTGATTGGGCTGTATGATCAATCACACAGCACTCTTGGTCAGAAGGTTGTTGTCTTGTGTTAGCCGTGTGTCACGAAGGAGAATGCTGTACCTGCAGGTATTGGCACCGCTTCACCAGTGGTGGATCCAGAGGGGGGGGGGGGGGGCGATCGCCCGCCCTAGCAGACACTTGCTGCCGACGGCTGCACAATATGTGCAGGTCCGTCCAGCCGTGACAGGCAGGGACAGTGTTCTGCCCAGCTGCTCTGATTGTGTTTAAAACACAGTCAGAGCAGCCGGGCAGCACACTGTCCCTGCCTGTCACGGCTGGACGGACCTGCACATACTGTGCAGCCGTCAGCAGCCTAAACTGTTAGAAAGGGGTGGGACCTAAATCGCCCCCCCCTAAATCGCCCCGGGTACATTCGTTTTCTAGATCCGCCCCTGCACTTCACTAGGAGGCGCGGAGTCTAACACGCCGCCGGTCTTCGCCAGGGATCCCCGCAAGGAACTTTGGACTTCGCGGCGAACGACGTGCAGGTCGCGGCCATCCCAGGGAGCTTACTGCGAGGTGGCGAAGGTATTGTGGTTGTACAAGCTGGAGTCAGGAACCGAGCGGCCAGATGAAGTACAGAATCGGAAGGCAGAGAATGGTCAACAAGCCGAGGGTCAATTCGGAGAGAATTATGCAGAGCCAAGGAAGAATCCAAAGGAGGGTCAGGAGGAGCCGGGTCGGTACACAGGGAAGCAATAGGAGTAATATATATATAACTATATATAACGCTGGAGGCTAGATTAATAATAAACTAGTTGCTCTGGCACCAATATGGTGTCAGAGCCATCCTTATATAGAGAGAAGAAGGTTGTCATTGGTGGCCAGAGGGCGGTGGTCAGACGCACTGACCGCCGACCGGAAGTCGCGCAGCGCGTCCCGTTGCCATGGCAACGGACGCGCATGCGCGCGGCAAGGACAGGAAGGAGCATCTCCGTTGCGGGGATGCATGGGGACGGCGTCTGACAGTAACCCCCCTTTTTTTTTATAGAGGGGGGCCACAGGACAACCGTTGTTTCTTCAAGAAGGCACACAATAATCGTGGGGCATGTAAATCCTCTTTAAAAACCCAAGACCTTTCCTCAGGTCCAAAACCCCTCAAATGCACAAGGTATTGCAAGCGTCCTCGAAATTTGCGTTCAGCAAAGATTTGGCTAACCTCATATTCTTCACCCATAGTGGTAGGAATGGCTTGCGGATTGGGGATGACATGAGAAAATTTGTTGATTATCAGAGGTTTGAGGAGCAAGATATGAAAGGTGTTATGGATCTTCAGAGCAGGAGGGAGTTGGAGTCTAAAGGTAACTGGATTAATTACTTGAATCAACGGGAAAGGACCAATGAAACAAGGTGCCAATTTCATAGAGTGGACCCGTAATCTAAGATTCCGCGTGGACAACCAAACCTTGTCCCCAACCTGGAGGAGCGGCACTAATCTTCGATGGTGGTCAGCAGAAGATTTGTAATGATGTCCAGACTTTAGGAGGTTCTGCATGGTGGAAGTCCATATTTTAGCCATATCTCGAGTCATGGTATGGGCGGCAGGAACCTTGGGAGACAGGGAGGAGAACGTGGGGAGAATAGGATGGGTGCCAAAAACGATGAAGAAGGGGAAATAACCAGAAGAAGAATGTGAATGATTGTTGTGGGCAAATTCGGCCCAAGGCAGCAGAAGACTCCCATTGGACTGGTTGTGAGATGAGAAGCAGCGGATAAATAATTCCAAGTCCTGATTTACCCGTTCTGTCTGCTCGTTGGTTTTTGGGTGATAGCCAGAGGAAAATTTAAGAGCCATGCCTAAATCCTTGCAAAAGGCCCTCCAAAAGCATGATATGAACTGGACTCCACGGTCAGAAATTATTTCCTGAGGACACCCGTGGAGGCGAAAGATCTCCTTGATGAAAACTTGTGCCAATTTGGAGGCAGACGGAAGACGCTTTAGTGGAACAAAATGGGCCATCTTAGAAAATCTGTCCACTGTTACCCAAATGGTGTTGAAACTAGGGGTGTGCACCGACCACTTTTAGTGTTTTGTGTTTTGGGTTCTGATTAGCTTGAGGTTTTGGGTTCCGATTTGTTTTGCCAAAACACCCGACGAAAGGTTTTGGTTCTGATTTAGGGTTTTGGGTTCTGATTTATTTTTAAAAAAGCATAAAAAGTGCTAAAATCCCGGTTTTTGGTTTTTTTTTTCACTCCTACGCTATTATTAACCTCAATAACATTCAATAACAATCCTTTCCACTAATTTCCAGTCTATTCTGAACACCTCACATCTATCTGGACTGCGTAGTGGAGTGGCCCCGGTACCCAATTTGGTAACGGGGCCACAATACCTCCTCCAACTGGTCTGCATTTCCACAATGAACAATGAACGTAGTAATAGAAATGGCAGTTGCTCTATATTGCTCTATAATATTTTTTATACTTTTTCAATTATTTTTTTTTTAAAAAAATGTTGGGTATGTTTTTTTAATTTTTTTTTAATTTTTTTAAAGATTTTTGGCTAATTAACAAATAGCTATGGACTTAGAAACAAATACAGGACAAAAGCACCACTGGACTCAGCAGCACAGACACTGGCCAAAGCACCACTGGAATCAGCAGGACAGAGCACTGGAAAAAGTACTACTGGACTCAGCAGGACAAAGCACCACTTGACTAAAGTAATCAGCAGGACAGAGCACATCAACCTCCCTCTTCAGTAACCACAGGGAGAATGAAGATGGTGGCCGCGAGCGGGGCATTTATGAGATTCGAGTCTCGCGAGATCCGACGCGAGACTTGGATGTCATAGCCTCGTTTTGCATTCCTTGGGCGTCCGGAAGTACCTGAACAGTGCTCGGATCCCGTCGGATCCCGGGCCCGCTCATCTCTAGTTGAAACCACAGCTGGAAGGCAAATCGGTGATGAAGTCCATAGAGATGCTGGACCAAAGGTGATCAGGAATGTGAAGTGGTTGCAACAGTCCCGCGGGGAGTTGCCTGGGAACCTTGTTTTGGGCACAAACAGTACAAGAGGCTATGAAGTCCCAGGCATCCGTACGAATCGTTGGTCACCAATAGTGACAGAATAATAGTGAGAGGGTCTTCTCGATCCCGGCATGTCCTGCAAATCTTGAGACATGTGCCCAACGAAGAGCCTTTAGACGTATGTAACGCCCTCTAGTGGCGTTCTAGTTAAACCTTTACCTCAGTGAATAGAGGAGGGGTCACCTAGAGGGTAAGCTAGAAGTTTCTGAAAAGTTACATAAACTGGTTACCATGGTGATAACCCAGCCCAGCCTGTGAAACCAAGTGAGAGGAAGGAGGGGCTGTCAGTAAGGAGAGAGAGGAGACACAGGAGAGGAGAGATGGTAGCTAGGGACCTGGTAGAGAGTGGGGTGGAAGCTCCAGGCTCCCCCAGCATTCCCTGGAAGTCTGAGCATGGTGACTGCACCAGGGCAAGGAATGTGTGCCCTGGATGAGGAGGAGAACTCCATGTCACTATAGAGAACCCAAGATAGAGGGGGACACTTCGCATGGAAGAGACCCTGGAGGAGGGTAGCTAAAAGAGGCATGGTAGCTGTATTGTCAGATCCTGAGGCTGAGAGTACACAGAGTGAAGTGTCAGAGCACAGGAGACATTATCCCCGCAGAGGAGGGATGAGCTGCAGTTGAGAGCTACACAGCGTGTGTCAGAGCTGCATGGAGAAGAAGCTGCCTGCCTGTTAGCATCCATGTGAGTGCCCCTGCAGAGGAGGGTGATCTGCAGTGAGTATGGAGTGTAAGAGACCTATGATTTATGTTATTTAACATCTGGATAACATTAAGAACTGTGCAGGAGGAGTAATAAGATATTTGCAACCATATTCGTATTGCTCATTAAGAACTGTGCTGGAGAGAGTGAGGAGCTGTATATATTTTTCTTTATTGCTGCAACCATTATGATTATCGTGCTGGAGGAAGAGGAGTGTAAATAAAGAGTTCAATTTGTCATAGAGATGGTCTGGCGCTCGAAATTATTGTGACTTCTATTACACTGCACCAAAGTGACATCCCCTGTGTCCCACTAACTACAAAGAAACACCTGCATGTGCAGGGAACCCCTGATCATTTACACCCATGCCCATCAGCTAGCCAGGGCTTGAGAAGGAGGTGCACTGTGTACCCTTTGCACCCCACAATACACACAGTGACAGGGGGTTACGTAGATGAGATTCTAGAAAAGAACAACCCACAGGGGGAGTACGAGTGACGGCAACTATGCAGGAAGGTTCAATGACCGGTGGAGGCTCAGCAATGGGTGGAACACCGGAGATATCGAAAGAACGTGAGAGAGCATCAGCCTTGGAATTCAGAGTGCCAGCACGGTAGGTGAGTTTTAGATCAAACCGAGCAAAAAACGAAGACCACCTGGCTTGTCGGGGATTCAAACACCGGGCATCTCGCAGATAGATGAGGTTTTTATGATCAGTGAAGACGGTGACCGGATACAAGGCACCCTCTAGAAGATGACGCCACTCCTCAAGTGCTGACTTAACTGCAAGTAACTCCTTGTCACCAATGCCGTAGTTAGCCTCGGAGGAAGAGAATCTCCTAGAAAAGAAGCCACAGGGAAGGAGTGTACCAGAGCTGGATTCCTGTGATAATACTGCCCCAACACCAACAGAGGAAGCATCTACTTCTACTAGGAAGGGTTTGTTTTGATCCGGCTGAGCAAGTACGGAAGCGGATGCAAAAGCCTTCTTGAGTACTTCAAAAGTGGAAATGGCCTCCAGAGACCACTTCTGGGGGTTAACAGATTTTCTAGTAAGGGCAGTGATAGGAGCAATGATGGAGGAAAACTGTGGGATAAACTGCCCGTAATAATTGGCGAAGCCAATAAATCTCTGAATAGCCTTCAGGCCCATCGGTCTTGGCCACTTAAGAATGGCGGATAACTTCACTGGATCCATCTGGAGACCGGTTCCCGACACAATATAGCCCAGAAAAGGAATCTGTGGAACCTCGAAGATACACTTCTCAAGTTTACAATATAACTTATTGGAACGTAAGCGAGATAAGACTTTTCTTTCACATGAAGACGATGGGTTGGTAAGTCAGGAGAGAAGATTAAAATGTCGACCAGGTAGGCAACCACAGAAATGTAAAGGAGGTCTTTGAAAAATTTCATTGATAAAAGACTGGAAAACAGCAGTGGCGTTGCAAAGGCCGAAGGGCATAACAACGTACTCAAAGTGCCCTTCTCTAGTACAGAAAGCAGTCTTCCACTCATCTCCTGGGCGTATGCGGATGAGGTTATACGCCCCTCATAGATCCAACTTAGTGAAGATCTTCGATCCAGCGATCCTGTCAAAAAGCTCGGATATAAGTGGTAAGGGGTACCTGTTCTTGACGGTGATGGCATTCAATCGCCGGTAATCAATACAAGGCCGTAAAGTGCCATCCTTCTTTTTAACAAAGAAAAATCCCGCACCCGCGGGGGAGGTAGATTTCCTGATGAAGTCTCGCTGGAGATTCTCAGTGATATATGTACTCATTGCTGAATTCTCAGGGAGAGACAATGGATAAATTCTGCCTTTTAGGAAGCGGTTTGTCCGGTAGTAACTCAATAGCGCAATCCCAGGGGCGATGAGGAGGAAGAGATTCAGCAGCGGTTTTGCAAAACACATCCTGAAAGGAGATGTAGGGAGATGGCAAGTCAACTTGCGGAGAAGTCAGATGACACTGAAGAGAAGATTGTCCAAGTTTAACGCTGGAGAGACACGACTTGAAGCATGGGGGACCCCATGAGATAACCATTGCATGATTCCAATCAAATTGGGGAGAGTGAAGCTTGAGCCAAGGCAGTCATAGAATAACAGAATTCACAGAATGAGGAAGAACCAAGAACTCAATAACTTCAGAGTGTAATACCCCTACCGTCAGCCGAAGAGGAGCGCAGACGTGCGAAACGGAACCATTGGATATTCGATTCCTGTCCACTGCGGTGAGGAACAACGGCTGAGGCAATTTTCGAGAGGACAATTGGAGTTGCGATGCCAGAGTGACAGAGATGAAATTTCCGGCGGAGCCGGAGTCCACAAAGGCTACGGTCTCAAAGGGGCCGACCGGAGTATCCAGGGAGATAGGCATCAGGCAATCAGTGCCGGAATTAGAATAGGGAGTAGTAACCCCAACTCCTAGGTCGGCCTCCCTGCCACCGACTAGGAGGGGGCGTTTCCCGGTCTCTTGGAGCAAGAAGAAATAACATGGCCTGGTTCCCCGCAGTATAAACAGAGATTCAGCTTGAAACGTCGCTGACGTTCTTCAGGAGATAACCAGGAACGGCCAATTTGCATGGGTTTCTCCGAGGGTGCAGGGTTTTGAAATAGCGGAGCAAGGCGTGGTGAGAAAGAAATTAAGGAGTTCAGATCAGCAGGCAGTTCACGTGAAACTAACTGGTCTTTGACGCGGTCTGCAAAGCCTTGCCAGAATGTTGCCACTAAGGCTTCATTATTCCACCTGAGTTTGGACAATAGTGTACGAAATTGGATTGCGTACTGGCCGACTGTCAGCGATCCCTGGCGAAGGTTTAACAGACTGGATGCAGCAGAAGACACCTGGCCGGGTTCGTCAAACACTCTCCGAAAAGCTTCAATAAAGGTAGATACATCAGATAAGAGGGGATTATTCCGTTCCCACAGGGGGGAAGCTCAGGCAAGGGCTTGTCCAGATAGGAGAGCTATAATAAAGGCCACCTTTATCCGCTCAGAGGGAAAGGATGCAGGGTTACACTCGAAGTTGATTAGACACTGATTCAGGAATCCTCTGCCTCTCTTGGGTTCTCCGTCAAACTTGTCCGGCGGGGAAAGCTTTAAGGAAGCGGTAGAAGCCACAGCAGAAGAGGATGAGACAGCCGCGGACCCAGAGGTCGTCACAGGAATGGCTTGAGCAGAGGTCACAGAAGCCTGGAGAGAATCGAGACGAGCAGCGACACCCTGGATGCACTGGAGCAACTGCGCCTGTTCGGACTCCTGCTTTTCGACTCTGTGGGCAAGGTGGAGAAGAAGGTCCCTGGCAGATGGTTCACTGGGTGTTTCAGTCGACATGGCCAGAGCAAACTGTCACGAAGGAGAATGCTGTACCTGCAGGTATTGGCACCGCTTCAATAGGAGGCGCGGAGTCTAACACGCCGCCGGTCTTCGCCAGGGACCCCCGCAAGGAAGTTTGAACTTCGGCGAATGACGTGCAGGTCGCGGCCCTCCCAGGGAGCTTCCTGCGAAGTGGCAAAGGTATCGTGGTTGTACAAGCTGGAGTCAGGAACCGAGCGGGCAGATGAAGTACAGAATCGGAAGGCAGAGAATGGTCAACAAGCCGAGGGTCAATCCGGAGAGTATTATGCAGAGCCAAGGAAGAATCCAAAGGAGGGTCAAGAGGACCTGGGTCGGTACACAGGGAAGCAATAGGAGTAATATATATATATATATATAACTATATATAACGCTGGAGGCTAGATTAATAATAAACTAGTTGCTCTGGCACCAATATGGTGTCGGAGCCATCCTTATATAGAGAGAGGAAGGTTGTCATTGGTGGCCAGAAGAGGTGGGCCAGAAGAGCTTGCCTGAAGAGGTGGGTTTTCAGAGTACGCTTGAAGGTTTGAAGACTAGAGGAAAGTCTTACTGTTCGAGGGAGGGCATTCCACAAAGTGGGTGCAGCCCGAAAAAAGTCCTGTAACCAGGAATGGGAGGATGTGATGAGATTGAAATAGAGACGCATATCTTGTGCAGAACGGAGGTGTCGAGTTGGGAAATATTTTGAGACAAGTGAGGACATGTGTGTCGGTGCAATTTTGTTGACGGCCTTGTATGTTAGTAGAAGAATTTTATATTGGATTCGTTGAAATACAGGCAACTAATGTAAAGACTGACAGATTGGCTTAGCAAAGGAAGAACGGTTTGCAAGAAAAATCAATCTAGTTGCTGCGTGCAAAATAGATTGTAGGGGTTCAAGTCAGACTTTCGGAAGACCAGTAAAGAGGGAATTGCAATAGTCGATGCAGAAGATGATGAGTGCATGTATTAAGGTTTTTGCGGTGTCCTGTGTGAGATATGTGCATATTCTGGAAATGTTCTTTAGATGTATGTAACATGATTTAGATATAGAGTCGATGTGGGGAATAAATGATAGTTGTGATACAAGGATTACACCTAGGCAGCGAGCTTGCGTAGTGGGATTTATGGTCATGTTATCAACAGAAATAGGAAATGTCAGGCAGGAGGCTTCTGTTTTTGGGTGGGAATATTATTAATTCAGTTTTTGAAAGATTGAGTTTGAGTTGGCGAAAAGACATCCAAGATGAAATGGCAGAAAGACAGTCAGTAACGCGAGACAACAGAGGCGAGGAAAGATCAGGAGAGGATAGATAGATAGATTTGTGTATCATCCGCATAGAGATGATACTGAAATCCAAAAGCGCTTATTAGTTTTCCAAGAGAAGTGGTGTAGATCGAGAATAGCAGAGGACCTAGGACTGAGCCTTGTGGTACTCCAACTGATAAAGGAGGCGGAGCACAGGTGGAAGCAGAGAAATTAACACTGAAAGAGTGATTAGATAGGTAGGATGAGAACCAGGATAGGACAGTGCCTTCAAGACCTAGGGATTGTAGCGTTTGTATGAGGAGAGCGTGGTCAACAGTGTCAAATGCAGCAGCGAGATCCAGGAGAATTAGAAGAGCGTAATGGTTTTTACTTTTTGCTGTGATGAAATCATTGACAACCTTGGTTAGTGCAGTCTCTGTGGAGTGTTGAGAGCGAAAACCTGACTGAAGAGGATCCAGTAGGTTGTTTGCTGTAAGAAAGTATGTGAGGCGAGTGTAGGCAATTCTCTCGAGAAGCTTGGAGGGAGTTGGGAGCTGAGAGATGGGGTGGTAATTTGAGAGTGAGTTTGGGTCAGAATTTTGTTTTTTTAAAATGGGAGTAATCACTGCATGCTTGATGGAAAAATACCAGTAGAAAGAGATAGATTACAGATTTTAGTTAGAGGGGGAATGAGCACAGGAGACAGGGACCTACTAATTTATGAGAGAATGGGATCAAGAGGACAAGAGGTAGAGTAGGAAGATGAGAAGAGAGTAGAAACTTTCTCTTCATTTGTGGGATCAAATGAAGAGAGGGTGTCAGAGGGTGCTACAAAGGAATTGAGCTGATTGCTTGTTGAAGGAGATGATACCATTTCAAGTCTGATCTTATCTATTTTGTCCTTGAATTAGGAAGCAAGATCCTGGGCACTGATGGTAGTTGGAGGTTTTGGGGTGGGAGGACATATATATATCTGTTTGGTTCTTGTTTTGCACCAGTCATTTTCCTGACAACAGCTGTTGTAAACATCAACATTTAGTTATGTAGCACCAGCAGATTCCATAGCGCCTTTACAGTTGGGAAGTAAAAGTAATAAAACAATACTGGGTAACTCATACAGAGAAGTAAGAGGGCCCTGTTTGCATGCTTACAATCTATGGGACAATGGTTTGATAGACAAGGGTAAGTGCTTCATTATATTGCATATTTGTCCAGTTAGAAACATAATTGTTTGATCACCTTTCACAGTGCTCACTATAAATTTTGGGAAATAAAATGTAACTTTTATAAAAGCACACACCTGAGCCTACATTAGTGTTCTGTGACAGGGGTTAATCATAGCAAACCTACCTGGCTTGTAGCAATGATTAAAAATTTCCTTTCTTGTGACTCGCTCACTAGTAATTTCAAAACTGCAACCACCAGGATATAGTTTCACAGACCACACTGTTGTAAAGTCCTAGGTTACTCTGCTTACTCAGAATGCATACATATATAAATTAGAGAAGGCAAAAACATACCAAGGCACAAGGGTCACATCATCTTGTTAACCTTTGGTTACTTTTTTTAGTTAGCTGAAAATAGTGAAGTACACAATATAGCATGGAAAATAATTGCATTCTCCTGATTACGTTCTGCAATCAGGTTTAAATTCATATGCTATCCCTTCTTTCTTTTTTCAGGTGGCTACTCCTATGGGTATATTTACTAAACTGTGAGTTTGAAAATGAAGAGATGTTGCCTATAACAACCAATCAGATCCTAATTTTCATTTATTTAGTACGTTATTCAAAATGACAGCTAGAATCTGGTTAGTTGCTATATGCAACATCTACACCCTTTTCAGACCCGCAGTTTAGTAAATATACCCCCTAATCTCTAACATTTTGCAGAATTTGAATCTCTTTTTAATGTATCCTCTTTGCATACCTTTTACAAAAGTCAGACTTGCTTGAGATAATACAATATTGGGTATGGAACTCGCGCTCTACTCTTTAGGTAGCAAGAGCGGCTCAACTAAAAAAGGAATCCCTTCCTATATTGATAGATTGGTGAAAGGTGAGCGCTCGATTGCTCCTTTTGGAGATTAATGGTCAGTGGTCTAGAACGCTGAAACCTAAATAATTAGATTTGTTATATATTCAATGGTTAAAAGTTGCGACCACATGCAGTATTATCTAGATAATAAAAAGTCAACATATAGATTCGGTAATAACAGATAAAATACAAGCATTTAATAAAATGACATAAACGTGTGTGCCGGCCACAGCGTGTATAACATATAACAATTGTGTTTAAAAAGACCGTGGGTAGAGGACACTAGAGCAATTGTCAATAGTGTATGACACAATCTAATGTCCATCAGATGTCCAAAAGCGAGGTCCAATGTCAATAGTAGTGAAAAACCCAGAGGGAGTGTAGTAGATGGTGAGCGGGTATTTACGAGTCCTCGTACTCGATTTGCTCAAGGCTCAGACAGAACTGATTAATAAGTCTTACTTGTAAAGAAACGGTGATCCTTGGTGAAGTGTCCTGGATTGGTAGGGAGGACTGTGGCCAAGCAGCGATGATCATATGGGTAATACACCCAGCGGTGTATGTCGATGAACGGCGTGCGTTCCACAGTGGGATGCACGGATGGATTTCCGGACTTCCGGTTTGACGTCACAAAGGGGTGTGTCCCAACGCGTTTCATTTGCTACAGCAAATTTCCTCAGGGGATCCCCTGAGGAAATTTGCTGTAGCAAATGAAACGCGTTGGGACACACCCCTTTGTGACGTCAAACCGGAAGTCCGGAAATCCATCCGTGCATCCCACTGTGGAACGCACGCCGTTCATCGACATACACCGCTGGGTGTATTACCCATATGATCATCGCTGCTTGGCCACAGTCCTCCCTACCAATCCAGGACACTTCACCAAGGATCACCGTTTCTTTACAAGTAAGACTTATTAATCAGTTCTGTCTGAGCCTTGAGCAAATCGAGTACGAGGACTCGTAAATACCCGCTCACCATCTACTACACTCCCTCTGGGTTTTTCACTACTATTGACATTGGACCTCGCTTTTGGACATCTGATGGACATTAGATTGTGTCATACACTATTGACAATTGCTCTAGTGTCCTCTACCCACGGTCTTTTTAAACACAATTGTTATATGTTATACACGCTGTGGCCGGCACACACGTTTATGTCATTTTATTAAATGCTTGTATTTTATCTGTTATTACCGAATCTATATGTTGACTTTTTATTATCTAGATAATACTGCATGTGGTCGCAACTTTTAACCATTGAATATATAACAAATCTAATTATTTAGGTTTCAGCGTTCTAGACCACTGACCAGACTTGCTTGAGAGTTTGAACACCAAGTTGCACTGTGCTAGCTGTTAATAATTGCAATTAAAGCATTGAAGTCTTTATGACTGCTGTCTCTTATACTTCTAAATGGAAATTCAGTTATATGCTCAAGATTGTCGATTCTAGCGCAGGATAAAGAGCTCTTAATTACTACTTGTTTAGTTTAGTGTCATTGATAAAAGACTGAATATTGGCACCACATTTTGTTTTCTGTTTCTGTTCTTATTCTGGAACCGCTGCTCATAGGATTTTTTTACTGGATTTATAGGATGGGAAATGAGGAGTGTATACATTAATCTTGCCTCTACCAAAAAGTCAAAAATAAAAAAGTTATTTTCAGCCTTATATTAAACACAATTAAAGACATCTAATAAATAGCTTCAGTTCTGTATTTGCCTACACAGTTCATACATTATAATCCCTGTATCTGTTATGAAGTACCCCGCCATTACTGGAGCAGCTTTTAATTGATCTGTAAAAATACTCTTAGTTCATTCTTGCATAACCATGCACATATAAATTGCTACATTATTGCTGTTTGCTCTGTGTTCCAGACACTTTGTTTATCAACGTAAATATATTTTAAACACTTGTTGCATGTGTCAATGTCTGTCTATTCGAGAGCACTGTCCAAATGAAAGAAATGAGTGCTATATTAACCTACTGGCCAGATGGTAGGGACTCTGCTTATCACAACTGTCAGTGGGCAGCTAAAGTATTTTAATGGCGATGGCCACCCCTTTAAAATATATCTACAGTTCACCTTACACTGTCCATGTTCCAATAAATTAGCTGTGTCTATCTATCAAGTATGGCCTCGGGAATTAGTATTTCTCTTTCTTGATAAAAGGTATACACCACTTGTTCTACTGTGCCCTATGGTTAGGTGATTGGTCTTTACATAAATGTTTCAGACTACAGCTCCTTAACTTAAACATATGATCTTGATTTTAAACTACATAACAGAAATATGATTAATGCCAATGTAAAAGCAGAAGGAAAGGAAGATAAGGTACATAATATCTTGCTGATGTATGAACTATCTTCAAACCATATATGATTGCCCGCAGTCTCCATAACACTTGCTACACTTGTGTCCACTCTCCGAACCCCCTATCCCCCCTGTGACAGGATGTGTGTATATATTAAGTCTCCCACTTAATTTCTTACCTTTTCTTCTGCCTCTTCCCCTTCATTCCCCTTCCCTTATCCTCTGTTCCTTCTTCACTCCCTCTCTCCCCCGTGTCTCTCTGTCTACCCCACCCCTTAGATTGTACGCTCCTTTGAGCAGGGTCACCTCTGCTCCTGTCTACACCACTTTTAACTCTACTCTCCAGCTACCTTGCCCTCCTCCTATATGACCCTCTTCCCCCTGTCCCCTCTCGCTCCCTTCTCTCCCCCCTGGGGGTCTCACTATCATCCGTGCCCTCCTTCTTGGGCTCCGTCGTATGCGGACCTTTCCCTCTCCCCCCCCCCGCCCCTAGCTGTGCTTTGAGCTCACGGAGTTACTGTGCTTATTGTTTACTGTACTGTGCTGTCTCTCCTCATATTGTAATTTCGTTTGTCCCTGTACGGCGCTACGGACACCTAGTGGAGCCCTATAAATAAAAATTAATAATAATAAATATATATATATATATATCTGTGTGTGTGTGTGTGTGTATATATATATATATGTATGTATATATATATATATGTATGTATATATATATATATATATATATATATATATATATATATATATATATATATATATGTATGTGTGTTAACCCGTGCATGATACTCATACATTCTAGTCAAATCAAGCTACTTAAGGTGTCAAAAAGGTTCTTGTCATGCATTTGGGCCTAGCCCAGGCCTCCTCAGGGGAAGAGCGTTACTTCCCGACGCAAGCGCTCTTTTTTAACGTGGTTTGTCCACATATCACCACCTCATCATTTTTCTCCATCACCTCATCCTTCATCTTCATCGCCACATCCTTCATCAAGCTACTTAAGGTGTTAAAAACTCCCCACTGTCACCCCCGGCAACCACCAACCACTCCCAACTGTCACTTCTCCTTCAAGAAATATATAGGTCAGTGTATAACCCTGCCCAGCAGGTGGCGCTGCAGCTTGGTTTTTTTTTTTCACACACGCCACTAGGCATTTATATAGTAGATATATATATATACATACATGCACAGATATACATACATGCACAGATATACATACATGCACAGATATACATACATGCACAGATATACATACATGCACAGATATACATACATGCACAGATATACATACATACACAGATTATATATATATATATATATAATCTGTGTATGTATGTATATGTGTGTGTGTGTGTGTGTGTGTGTTATAAATCTGTGAATTAGTAGCTCCACCATTTTGTGAGTGACAGCAATCTCACTCCATGATAGTGCTGAATCTGCAGCTAACCACAGGATGTGATGGCACCATGTCTGTATTGCATAAGGAACACGTCCATTAAGGTTTCTGCCTTAATCGTCGTAATTTTATTGCTTTTTGCATTTTGAGTTGAAGAGTTTCAATCGTTTTCTTACATTGTAGATTGTGTATAAGGAACCTTAATTGGACATGTTAAACTGTATGGTTTTTTTGTCTATGGAATTTCATGTTTTTTTGTAAAGTTAAAATATTGATAATAAATTTATGAACTTAGAATTTCACAGCAGTTAAAAATAGTGGAAGTTTGGGCCAAGTGGTTCTTCTTAATCCCTAATAAACAAGAGTGTTTACATTGCTCTACTATATTAGTCTCTACCACCACTGTAAGATGTCTATCCCACCTGTCCCCTACTGTTTTGATAAAGTAATTTTTCCTCAGATTTCCTCTAAACCTAGTACCCTCCATTTCCAGTGCATGTCTTTTTTTCACATATCCCCAACTGCCCACCAGCTTTGTAACCTCATGCACACCTCCTGTGTACCAGTGTTTCTTACTTGACACCCCATTCGTACCAGCTCTATTTCCACTTGTCACCCCCTTTGCACCAACAAATCTTTCAAATGTCACTCCCTGCGCACCAGCTTTTGTCACATGTCACACATGTATGTATGTGCAGGCAGACAGTGATGGAATGAAGTATGTGTATGTACTGGCAGTCATTGATGCAGTATGTATGTTCTGGCAGGCAGTGGCGGCATGCAGTATCTATGCATGCATGTTCTGGCAGTCAGTGGCGGCGTGCAGTACGTGTGGTGTGACTGGATCACTATTAAATATCTTTTGGTAAAAATTAATTTAAAGCAAATAGCACAGGGCACTTATTTATGTAATTGCATTTACACTTATTTTTTTGATATTGTGTATATTGTAAGATAGGAGATCGTTATTTCTGAGATCAGGGGAAGAAATTTGTCTCTTGTCTAACCTTGCTATAGGAAATGCCTATTTCTGATGTATACATCTGATACAATGAGCCTGTGTTTGCCAAGCCTTTGGTGTATTGTGAGTTGGGGAAGTGGCTTTTTGTGGGTCCTTTTGTTGTTCTGTATGACTATGTATTCCGAACGGTCTGATGAAAGGCCACATGCTAATCAGGCCTTTTGATGTGTGAGGTTTAACTTGTAGACAGGAAGGTTTAATTTAAAACGTGCTGCTACATTTCCTGCATCTCAAACAAAGATGCAGGATATCACAGCAAAGTTTTTAAGACTTTCATAGCCAAGTATAAATATTAGTGGCTTTGCAATGTATGTAAGTCAATGTTTGTGTAAATAGAGTATAACCTGATGCTAAAAATAGCATGTGTCTGAAAGGTATAAATGCACTGACTTGTACTGAAATGTATCGTTCTTCTGATTTTTCATCTGACCTGATCACACTGGTATCTTCCACCAGTGTGTGTGAGCAAATAAATATCTTGCTTCAAAGACCTGCTTGGAACCATCTTCAATATCTTTGTATTCCTGTGATCTACAGATTAAACCCTAAACCTAATCCGTTCTCCGGCTGTCTCTGAGGTTTGGACCCAAGCGTTTCCAGTACCACCGCTCTGCCTGCTACCCAGCAGCCCTGGTCCATGTGATAGGCCAGGGGGGATCCATTCACAGCAACCCGGATCCATAGTAACGAGATATACTAGCAGCGTCAGTGACCCAGAAGGAACGTGGTTCTGAGTGCCATAGAAGGAGGTCAGTGGTGGCAGCATTATAAGCTCCTCTTACTGCGGCAAGAGGGCCGGTTCCCAGCAACAACAGACAGGGTGGCATAGGCGGTCCATCCTGTCACAGTATGCATGCATGTTCTGGCAGTCAGTGGCAGCGTGCAGTACGTATGCATGCATGTTCTGACAGTCAGAAATGTGGCACTGTAATCACCTCCCCAGTCCTTTAACTTGAGTCCTTGTTGATGCTGGTCACCAGTGAAAGCAGACAGACTTATACAGAGATTCTGACAGAAAAGTCCTCCAAGGCAGGAAGTGATGAAACGGACTGTCAGATCAGCTGTGAGTTAACCCTCCATGGTTTTAGCAGATACCTCACATCTACTCCCTGCTGTGATTGCCACCAAGTGTGATCAGTACAAGTACCACAAAGCACTTATGAATAAATCAACTGATGTCACTGAGGGGCGGGAGGTTTACAATGGATTCACTAACAGTTGTCTCAGGGAGAGATTAAACTCTCAATTGAGAGCAGTGCCTGGGCTAATAGTACTACAGGGTGCCCCTTCCATATCCCCAAAACACTAGCCAGCCCCCCTGTGGCTAGAAAATGTGGGTAATTTCTTCAGCTCAGAGATGAAAATCCCTTAGCCAGAGACTCAGGCATGTTTGTGCTCTCAAGTGAAGCCAGTCTGAGTACATCCAGCACAAACCTCTAACAAACATGTGCAATGTTATGAGATCCCCTATCTTTAAAATTTGGCATATTTTGCCAAATTGTAAAAAAACTATAACTTTTAATTTTAAACGCTCAAAGGCACTCCTCAGCCCTAATATCTTTCTTATGAAACAAACCCCAAGTCTTTAGACCTCCTGACACTGAGTTACGCTCTCCCAAAAAAAAACAGAAAAACGGTGACTTTTGCAAAACAGGAAGTGGAAGAAAAGGCGAGATTTTGAAATTTAGATTATTCCTAATTTGTCATTTCTTTATTATTTTTTTTCTGAAATTTGGCATGCGGCACCTATGGACGATTCTTCATTCGCATGCCAAATTTCAGTTTAATACTTTTTAAAATGTAGCTCCTCAAACACCATGCCCGCCATCTCACAGATTTCTGATGGCAGAATGTTGTTTATTAGATGCAACCTTAATATAAGAACACGACTGTGCCCTTATAATATATATAGTTATATATAGTTACTATATTCCAAAGTTCTATATAAACCTATTTTAAAATATATTCTAGAACAAACCAATAAACTTAGTACTACCCCTAAACAGATTTACAATCTATCTCTACAGTCTACTGTAACTTTTTTTTTTACAAACAGACTAGGTTGTCTGGATGTGTACTTGTAATACATTCCATTACCACACCTTTAAAAAGCATTTCAATAGAAATACTTTCTTTTGTTTGTATTGGTTGTCTTGTGTAGCATTATAATACTGATCTTTGCATTTTACCATATACACTAATATTATTAAGCTCATATAAAAATCATGAAATGAGCTTAAATCGGTTAAAGACTTATTCTCATATTTTGTGTGCACTGCAGTAAGCAGGGAATTGGCTGAGGAGATCAGACAGAAGATTGTAGCGAAGCATGGACAAACTCAAGGCTACAAAGCAATATCCGGAGACCTTGATGTTCCCATTTCCTCCATACATAATGCTATTAGGACATGTAAGGCCCATGGCACCATAGGCAACCTCCCTTGAAAGAAAAAGCTTGTTTGAAGATTGTAGCACAGGATTGTTCGAATGGTAGTGAAAAGGGCCGGACTGGCCATCTGGCACTTCTGGCAAATGCCAGAAGGGCCGATGGTCAGATGGGCCGGTTTGAGCCGTGCACCGACACTTCCCGGTCACATGTGCTGCGCGCGGCAGATGTGATCAGTACAGGTCCTGGAAGGAAGCTGACTAAGAGCGGGAAGAAGACAAAAACAGAGAAGAAGCTGAGACGGTAGGTACGCAAAATGGGGTGGGGGGGGGGAAGAGAAAAGGTGCCACACATAAAACGGGGGTTAACCACTGTGTGCGGTATAATATGATTTTAGGGTACTACTGTGTGGGGTATAATATGATTTTAGGGTACTACTGTGTGGGATATAATATGATTTTAGGGCACTACTGTGTGGGGTATAATATGATTTTAGGGCACTACTGTGTGGGGTATAATATGATTTTAGGGCACTACTGTGTGTGGTATAATATGATTTTAGGGCACTACTGTGTGGGGTATAATATGATTTTAGGGCACTACTGTTGTTACGAGCCGCGGCGGTGCCCAGCCGCCGCGACTCACTCACCCGCGTCCCGGTCGTCGCCATGGCGACCGGGACGTCATTTCCGGCCATAACCCGGCCGTTGCCGGGGCAACCAGCAGACGCTTCAGAGCTGCGTCCCGGCAATAGGAGGAAGCCGGGCGCAGCGTTCTACAGCCTGTGGGCTAATTAATATGGGCAGATTATAGGAGGCAATTACAGGCATTAGCCTGCAACTGTGCAGGCCAGGGGCAAGCCCTGATTGGCTCTATTTGTGACTGCTCTATTAACCTGCAGGAGTGTGTTTTACCTGTGATTGGTTCAGCTGGGTATTTAAGGCAATGAGGTCTGCTGCCTCATTGCCGGTTATAGCTTCTGTGCTCCAGTCTGCTGACCTGCTTGTTCCAGTTCCTGTATCCTGTATCTACGTTTGACTTCCCGTGTATGACCCTTGGCTTCGTATTGGACTTCGCTTGTGTTTCCTGTGACCCTGATCCTTGGCTTGTTTACCCGTTCTGCTACTTTGCCAGTGACCTCTGACCTCAGCTTGTTCATCATTACTGTTATCTGTTGCCGGCCTTTGACCTCTGCGTGGACCTGACTCTTCTTGCCTGGGTTCTCCCCAGTCGGTACACACTTCACGACCCTCTGTCACCATCCCCATCAGGGGCTCCAGTGAACACCTGACTGGCAGAGTAGACTCCGGGTTGTGTTGTGCCGGCTGGAGGGGTTCCTAACTTTATAACCGGCCCACTCACGGAGACAAGATTAGGATGGATGCAAGTGGATCCACACCGTCTCCGGCACAAACCCTAGCAGGCCATGTTGAGTCTTTGTATCAGATGATGCAGGGATTGGCTGAGCGTATGTCTGTTCAAGAAGAAGCCACAAAAGCTTCACAATCTCCTCCAGATCCCATCTGTGAGCCCAAAATGAATTTACCGGATCGGTTCTCCGGAAATAGAACCTTGTTTCGGAACTTCAGGGAGAGCTGCAAGCTCTATTTTCGGATGAGACCCCACTCCTCCGGTTCAGAGCAGCAACGAGTTGGGATTATTATTTCCCTTCTACAGGGTGACCCCCAGTCCTGGGCGTTTTCTTTGCCACAGACCAGTCCGGCCATGCAGTCCGTAGACTCCTTCTTTGAGGCATTGGGTTTACTGTATGATGACCCGGATCGAGTGGCCTCCGCGGAAGCTCACCTACGGTCCTTGAAACAAGGCAGACGGTCGGCAGAAGAATACTGCGCGGAATTCCGTAGATGGTCACCTGACAGTGGATGGAACGACCCTGCCTTACGTAGTCAGTTCCGTGTCGGCCTATCTGAACAGATTAAAGATTCGCTGGTGCAATACCCGTCTCCTAGCTCTCTGGAAGATCTGATGCACCTCTCCATTAAAATTGACAGGAGATATAAAGAGCGGAAAACTGAAAAGGAAACGTCATCACCTCCATCCGCCTTCGTTCCTATCTCCCAGGATGGTGAGGAACCAATGCAATTGGGAGCATACCGTCTTTCCTCTGAGGAGAGAGACAGGAGACGGTCACAAGGCTTATGTTTATATTGTGGCGCAAGAGGCCACTTCTCCCGTTCTTGCCCAAACAAGTCGGGAAACGAGCATGCCTAAGGAACGAGGGGAGAGTTCACTTAGGTCTACAAATTGTCTCCCAGAAAAATGCACTATTGGTCCCTGCACAGCTCACGTTCAGTGCTCGTTCTACGAAACTATCAGCCTTCATTGACAGTGGAGCTGCTGGCAACTTCCTTGACATCGAGTTTGCCCGCTCTACTGGGATTCCGCGGATTAAACTCCAATCTGCCATTACGGTATGTGGCTTAGATGGTAGTCCGTTGCCAGGCGGCAAGATTACTTGGGAGACCCCACCATTACAGTTGAACATTGGCGCTCTCCATTCGGAATCCATAGTCTTACGTCTTATCGAATGTCCTTCGGTTCCTTTAATTCTGGGCCACCCTTGGCTATTCTGCCATAACCCCGTCATGGATTGGGCAAAAGGAGAAATTGTCCATTGGAGCCCCCATTGTACACAGTCTTGCTTGACACTACCTCTACGTATTATTCAGTCTATTCCGGAGCAGCTCCCTTCTCAGTATCATGACTACTGGGATGTTTTCTCCAAAAAGGCTGCTGACACACTACCACCGCACCGCAATTTCGACTGTGCCATTGAGCTCATTCCGGGCTCTAAATTACCCAAGGGACGCTTGTATCCTCTCTCTGGTCCAGAGACCAAATCCATGCAGGAGTATATTGACGAAAACTTGGAGAAGGGCTTCATCAGGCCATCCAAGTCCCCAGTAGGAGCGGGGTGTTTCTTTGTACCCAAGAAGGACGGTGGACTCAGACCCTGTATCGATTATCGAGGGCTGAACCTTATTACGGTTAAGAACACCAACCCCCTTCCCCTCATCTCCGTTCTTTTTGATCAATTAAGAGGAGCCACTATCTTCACAAAAATTGATCTTCGTGGGGCCTATAATCTCATACGTATTAGAGCAGGTGATGAGTGGAAGACGGCTTTCAACACGCTCTCGGGCCATTACGAATACCTGGTCATGCCGTTTGGCCTTAGTAATGCTCCTGCCGTATTTCAGGACTTGATTAATGAGGTGTTACGTGAGTTCCTGGGACACTTTGTTGTTGTTTACTTAGATGACATCCTCATATATTCAAAATCGTTGTCTGCGCACCAGGGTCATGTCAGACAAATCCTACAGAAATTACGGGAACATCACCTCTACGCTAAACTCGAGAAATGCGAGTTCGAGGTCCAGAAGGTATCCTTCCTCGGTTATCTAATCTCCTCAGAAGGTTTCTCCATGGACCCAACCAAGGTCCAAGCAATTCTGGATTGGATACAACCGAATAACCTCAAGGCGGTCCAGAGATTCCTGGGATTCGCCAATTACTACAGGAGGTTTATTGGCGGCTTTGCTGATATCGTGGCTCCTATCGTCACCTTGACCCGAAAAGGAGGTGATCCAACTGTTTGGTCACAACAGGCAATAAATGCATTCAAAACCCTGAAGAAAGCTTTTGTGTCTGCTCAGGTTCTCAGACATCCGGATCCTAGGGTACCGTTTGTTCTTGAGGTAGATGCGTCTGACGTCGGTGCTGGGGCCGTCTTGTCACAAAAAGACCCCCAGACCCACCGCTTACATCCATGTGCCTTTTTTTCCCGTCAGTTCTCATCAGCGGAAACCAACTATGACGTGGGAACCCGAGAATTGCTGGCAATTAAATGGGCCTTTGAGGAATGGCGGCACTGGTTGGAAGGCGCTGCACACCAGATCTCCGTTATAACGGATCATAAAAACTTACAGTATATACAGTCAGCCAAACGTCTGAACCCCCGACAGGCTCGGTGGTCGCTGTTCTTCACTCGGTTCAACTTTATTATCACCTATCGTCCTGGTTCCAAAAATATTCAAGCAGACGCCCTGTCTAGAAGTTTCCTGGCACATCATGCTCCGGTCACCTGCCCAGAGCCTATTGTTCCTGTGTCTATGATTCATGCCGGATTAACTCAAGATTTGAGCTGTACCTTACAAAGGTTCCAGAGGTTGGCTCCTGATAACACTCCGGCAGGATGTTTGTTTGTCCCAGTTCATCTAAGGAAGACAGTCCTTGCTGAGGCACACAACAGTCGGACTGCTGGGCATCCTGGAGTCTACAAAACACTGGAAATCCTTTCCCGTACTGTATGGTGGCCGTCTTTGTCTGCTGACGTCAAGAGTCACGTCCGGTCCTGTGAAGTTTGTGCCAGGAACAAAGTTCCCAGGACTCGCCCGGTAGGTCAGTTAGTTCCGTTGGCCGCCCCTGGTAAACCTTGGACACATCTGTCCATGGACTTTATAGTCGATATGCCACCCTCTGCGGGACACAATACCATTTGGGTCGTGGTAGACCGGTTCAGCAAGATGGCGCATTTCATTCCACTCACTAGGATTCCTACTGCTCGAGATTTGGCAGTCTTGTTCATTCAACACATTTTCCGCCTTCATGGACTCCCTACAGACATCGTCTCAGATCGGGGTTCCCAGTTCATAGCGCAGTTCTGGAGATCATTCTGTACCCTCCTGGGAATCAAGGTCAGTTTATCTTCTGCATACCACCCTCAGTCAAATGGGCAGACTGAAAGGGTTAACCAGTCCTTGGAGAAGTTCTTGCGATGCTACATATCGGAGTTCCATGACAACTGGTCCTCCTTGTTGCCCTGGGCAGAATTTGCCTGTAACAACTCCTGTCACTCATCCACGAAAACCTCTCCGTTCTTTTGCAATTATGGTTTCCACCCCAGATCTAACTCTTTGTATTCACTCCAGTCCGTTGGTATTCAGGAGATCCGTTCCACTGCCAGGGATCTCAGAGTTGTCTGGAAGAAAGTACATTCATCTTTAAAACAAGCCTCACTTGTTGCAAAAAA
The DNA here is from genome assembly GCF_038048845.1 of Mixophyes fleayi. NCBI lineage: Eukaryota > Metazoa > Chordata > Amphibia > Anura > Limnodynastidae > Mixophyes > Mixophyes fleayi. The sequence goes on from NC_134406.1 coordinate 123,922,423, forward strand.
AAATTCGGACCGACACCGTACCCCCTGCTCCCTTAAGGTTGGCCAGAAAGTCTGGCTGTCTACAAAAAATATCAGGCTCAGACAACCTTGCAAGAAATTGGGCCCTAAGTTCATCGGGCCGTTTCTTATCATCAAGCAGGTGAACTCCGTCGCATTTAGGTTAAAAATTCCAGGCTCGTTAAGAATTCCAAACACCTTTCATTGTTCTCTATTGAAGCCAGTGCTTTATCCTGGTCAAGCCCAGTCTTCAAGTGTGCCTGGGAGAGGTTCCAGTGGGCCAAAAAAATTTGTGATTCAAAAGGTCCTTGATTCTAAAAATGTTCAAGGACAGGTGCATTTCCTTATACAATGGAGGAATCGCGGATTAGAAGAGCGATCTTGGGTTCCGCGGAGACAACTCCATGCCCCAAAGAAACTGAAGGAGTTCTTCAAAAAATTCCCTAGAAAACCAGGATGTCGGGGTCCCTCGACCCCTCCTCAAGGGGGGGGTACTGTTACGAGCCGCGGCGGTGCCCAGCCGCCGCGACTCACTCACCCGCGTCCCGGCCGTCGCCATGGCGACCGGGACGTCATTTCCGACCATAACCCGGCCGGGGCAACCAGCAGACGCTTCAGAGCTGCGTCCCGGCAATAGGAGGAAGCCGGGCGCAGCGTTCTACAGCCTGTGGGCTAATTAATATGGGCAGATTATAGGAGGCAATTACAGGCATTAGCCTGCAACTGTGCAGGCCAGGGGCAAGCCCTGATTGGCTCTATTTGTGACTGCTCTATTAACCTGCAGGAGTGTGTTTTACCTGTGATTGGTTCAGCTGGGTATTTAAGGCAATGAGGTCTGCTGCCTCATTGCCGGTTATAGCTTCTGTGCTCCAGTCTGCTGACCTGCTTGTTCCAGTTCCTGTATCCTGTATCTACGTTTGACTTCCCGTGTATGACCCTTGGCTTCGTATTGGACTTCGCTTGTGTTTCCTGTGACCCTGATCCTTGGCTTGTTTACCCGTTCTGCTACTTTGCCAGTGACTTCTGACCTCAGCTTGTTCATCATTACTGTTACCTGCTGCCGGCCTTTGACCTCTGCGTGGACCTGACTCTTCTTGCCTGGGTTCTCCCCAGCCGGTACACACTTCACGACCCTCTGTCAGTCTGCAGCCCAGTCTGTCCCCACCATCAGGGGCTCCAGTGAACACCTGACTGGCAGAGTAGACTCCGGGTTGTGTTGTGCCGGCTGGAGGGGTTCCTAACAACTGTGTGGGGTATAATATGATTATGGGGCACTACTGTGTGGTATAATATGATTTTGGGGCACTACTGTGTGGCATAATATCAATTGGGGGCATGTACTCAGGCATGAGAGAAGGAGGAGAGTGTTAATATAAAGTGGGAGGTAGGCTATTAATTTAATGGTGGAGTTTAGGTGGGGGCTAATTATTTAATTTGTGCTGTTTGATTTGTGGGGTGATATGTGTTAATTCAATATTAGGGCCTAGCAATTTAAGATGGGGTGATTGGACCTTTACTTTAATGCTGAGGTGGTTTGGGGGCTATTAAGTGAAAGTGGGGTTGTTTGGGAAAAAAATGTGAATATGAATTATTTAATGGTAGTGATGGTTACGGGAAATAGGTATATTTATTAAACGTAAATGCTAATGAATTTATTGGTGGGTTTGTTTAGAGAGAGGGAAATATGTTTATTTATCATCATCAGCAGCTATTTATATTAAATGTGAATACTAGTATTTTAATGTTAGGACTGGAGAGAGGCCTAATTATAAAACATGGGTTGTATTGATTTAAACACCAGGGCTGGTTGGAAAAAAAATGGGTACATGTAATTTAGAAAACTCCAAATAGGGCCTTCATCATTCCAGTATCCAGACAATCAGCAACTGAACTAAAGACACCAGCAGCCACAGGTGGTGAAAGTAACAAGACAGGTAGGAGAGAGCAAGACAGTCTGCCAACTGTCCTGAATCTAGTGGGGAATTTTGGTAACTGTCTCGTTTAGTGAGATTTGGTCCGACTACAAGGACAGTTGGGAGGTATGTCCCACTTCACACTGTACTGCTTGTGAAGGCAGAGCTGAGTGCAACTAACAGTATTGCACACAGTATTGCCTGTGTATTTGTCTAAAATGATAGCCATGTTACATAATAGGGGCTTCCTGTCTTAAATACCCCAGGCCCCCCAAGCGTTAATCCAGCTCTGGAGGGAGCGGATAGCTGCTCAAGTCTCTGGATAAGACAGAGACTGCAAGTTGCGGAGCTCTAAGTCTCACAAGATTTGGTAATCTCGTGAGACTAAGAGCTTCCCTGCTCACTCTACAGGAAGTTCCCACCCTAAAGGATGTCAGCAGCACCAGAAGCATAGATAAGTACAGTGGGCTGGGGGTGTCATAATGTGCCTCAGGGGATGGCGTGATATATGTAGTATTTTATTTTAATGTATGTATCATTGCCCCATGTTGGGCACACCCACAACACAATGTGGCAATGACGTTTTCGGTACAAAGTGTCTTTCCTGCAGGAACTGAGGTGGGCCTGTGTACTTTAAATGCCAGGACTGATTTTTAGTCCCAGTCCGGCCCTGGTAGTGAAACTACCTTGATTAGCTTATGAACAGATTCAAGCTGGCCTTTAGACACAAGGTACAACATTTTCAACTTGCACCATTTGTCGCCAGCTCAGTGAAAGGTGTTTTATATTGTAGGAAACCCAGAAGGTCCCCACTATTGAGAGTCATAAGAAAACACGACTGCACACCTTAACAAGCCAAATTACTTCTGAGAGAATGTCCTGTGGACAGAGTAGACCAAATTAGAGGTTTTTGGTAAATCATTCTTCTGTTTAGAGAAAGCGGTCACACATGGAGAATGTTCGCTGTTGAAGGTCATGGGTCTGATAGCAAGACAATGACCACAAACACTTCAAAAAGTACCTAGGAAAAGTTTAAGATAAGACCTTGGACTTTTCTGCAGTGGCCCACAATGAGTCCATATCTATACTTGTCTATGCTAGAAATCTGAAAACAGCAGTCTGGAGAAGTCCCTTTTCAAATCTGGGATAACTGGTGTAGTTTGCACAAGAACAGTAGACCAAATTGCCAGTAGAGAGGTGCAGGAAGCTCATTCATGCCTATAGGATGTGGTTGATTGCAGTTATTTTTATCAAAAGCTGTATTAAGTCTATGGTGTAAATAATTTTGTGAATACCATTTCTTTTCATCTTCTGATATAAAGACATATACAATAATAAGTTCAAAATCAAAAGCAAAGGTTCTGTATATTAACATAGAATTGTGGATACTGTTGCTACTTTCACATTATGTTTGTGAGTTTTTTAAAAAAGTTTAAGGGTGTCAATATTTTTGGTTATGACAGTATATTACTCATTTTCAAATATGAGAATGTAACAAAAAAGTAAATGCAACAGTTATTTTAAACTGTGTACTGCACACCAACAGTCATCAGTGTACGTCCTACAGTTTTCTAGTGACTATTGTAAGATGGGTATTTGGACGACTGATCCTATGGATTGGAGAAAGAGCGGAATTATATGGACTACAGGATCAGTGTCTAATATCCACATATAGGTCAATTCCCGCATCACTGGGGTCATTTGGAAACAGACCATGTACCCTAAAAGACATGATAAATGCAGTTGGAAAATTACCACTTATAGTAATACAATTTATTCTGTTTGGATTATCTGGCATAAAAATTTTTTGGGCACAAGCCTAATATCGACTGTGTGCTCGAAATATTTTGTCAGCATTGTTGGTGTCTGTAGGTCATTTATAGAAATGTAAAAAAATGCAGGCAAATAATGTTTTCTAAAATCATTTGTGCACCTATTTTTGTGTGTAGGGGTGTGCACCGGGCACTTTTAGTGTTTTGGGTTCTGATTAGCTTGAGGTTTTGGGTTCTGATTTGTTTTGCCAAAACACCTGACGAAAGGTTTTGGTTCTGATTTATTTTTAAAAAAGAATAAAAAGGGTTTAAATTAGAGATGGGCGGGTCCGGTTCTCCGAGAACCGAACCCACCCGAACTTTGGGTATCCGAGTACCGAGCTGAGCAGCTCGGTACTCTCCCGCCAATTCCGAATCCAAATCGAGGCCGAACGTCATTGTGACGTCGTCGGATCTCGGGACTCGGTTCTCGCGATACTTCAACTTTATAAATACACGCCTCCACAGCAATCCATCGCCATTTGACAGAGGGAGAGAGCAGGGTGTAGTCATAGGCTAATTAGAGCAGGGACAGAGAAAGAATACAATATTGTTCTTGCAATTGCTCTAACCAAAATCGCTAGTGCAGAGAGGAGGATAGAGGTTTATTATTTTTTCTTCATATTTGGCACTCCCCAGCGCTTTTGGGTTGTCCCCCATAATTGTGCATTAATATTTCTGGCTGTCAAAAGTCATATCTGTCAGCAGTATCTACTCAATAAATGTTAGCACTCCTCAGTGTTTTTGGGGTGTCCTCTCTAATTGTGCATTAATATTTCTGGCTGTCAAAAGTCATATCTGTCAGCAGTATCTACTCAATAATTTTAAGCACTCCTCAGTGTTTTTGGGGTGTCCTCTCTAATTGTGCATTAATATTTCTGGCTGTCAAAAGTCATATCTGTCAGCAGTATCTACTCAATAATTTTAAGCACTCCTCAGTGTTTTTGGGGTGTCCTCTCTAATTGTGCATTAATATTTCTGGCTGTCAAAAGTCATATCTGTCAGCAGTATCTACTCAATAAATTTTAGCACTCCTCTGTGTTTTTGGGGTGTCCTCCCTAATTGTGCATTAATATTTCTGGCTGTCAAAAGTCATATCTGTCAGCAGTATCTACTCAATAATTTTAAGCACTCCTCAGTGTTTTTGGGGTGTCCTCTCTAATTGTGCATTAATATTTCTGGCTGTCAAAAGTCATATCTGTCAGCAGTATCTACTCAATAAATTTTAGCACTCCTCTGTGTTTTTGGGGTGTCCTCCCTAATTGTGCATTAATATTTCTGGCTGTCAAAAGTCATATCTGTCAGCAGTATCTACTCAATAAATGTTAGCACTCCTCAGTGTTTTTGGGGTGTCCTCTCTAATTGTGCATTAATATTTCTGGCTGTCAAAAGTCATATCTGTCAGCAGTATCTACTCAATAATTTTAAGCACTCCTCAGTGTTTTTGGGGTGTCCTCTCTAATTGTGCATTAATATTTCTGGCTGTCAAAAGTCATATCTGTCAGCAGTATCTACTCAATAAATTTTAGCACTCCTCTGTGTTTTTGGGGTGTCCTCCCTAATTGTGCATTAATATTTCTGGCTGTCAAAAGTCATATCTGTCAGCAGTATCTACTCAATAATTTTAAGCACTCCTCAGTGTTTTTGGGGTGTCCTCTCTAATTGTGCATTAATATTTCTGGCTGTCAAAAGTCATATCTGTCAGCAGTATCTACTCAATAAATTTTAGCACTCCTCTGTGTTTTTGGGGTGTCCTCCCTAATTGTGCATTAATATTTCTGGCTGTCAAAAGTCATATCTGTCAGCAGTATCTACTCAATAATTTTAAGCACTCCTCAGTGTTTTTGGGGTGTCCTCTCTAATTGTGCATTAATATTTCTGGCTGTCAAAAGTCATATCTGTCAGCAGTATCTACTCAATAAATTTTAGCACTCCTCTGTGTTTTTGGGGTGTCCTCCCTAATTGTGCATTAATATTTCTGGCTGTCAAAAGTCATATCTGTCAGCAGTATCTACTCAATAAATGTTAGCACTCCTCAGTGTTTTTGGGGTGTCCTCTCTAATTGTGCATTAATATTTCTGGCTGTCAAAAGTCATATCTGTCAGCAGTATCTACGCAATGGATTCAAAGCAGTCCACATATGATCTAAATGAGCAACCAGGTTCTGTCACCAGTCCTGATGTTAGTGTTCCCAGTACGTCATCTGGCCAAGGCGATGTCAAACAACAGAGTGTTTTCAAATTAGTGCAAAAAACAAAAACCAAAAAAAAATTTACTGTATTGAAGCGAAAACGAAGTGTAACTGAGCAAAAGTTAAGTGACGATAAAAAAAAAATTGCAAGCATGCCATTCTACACACGCAGTGGCAAAGAGAGAATGAGGCCTTCACCTTTGGCTATTAGTGGCAGATCCCAAAAAGTTACCCAGCCTACAATTGGTGCACAACTACTGTTACGCGTCAAAGCTGAGCTGCAAGATACCAGTGAGGCATTACAGGAGAATATTTGCTCTGATTCACAAATGACAACAATCCCTGTGGAGAGTCCATCCAACAGTGGGATGTCTAATCGTGAGCATTCTGCTGATGTGTGCCTTAATAGCCCGAGTGTAGCCGGTGATACCCAAATTGAGGATGCCACTTTGGAATTAGAAGAGGATGAGGGGGAGATTTGTGTAGGCGACGAGGGCGCTAATGAGGATGTTGATGAGGATGAGGTTGTTTGTGTAAGTCCTGCACCAGTGGCAGCAGTTCTGGCACGTGACAAGAAAAAGGCCATTGTCATGCCTGGGCATAAAACAAAAAAATCCACTTCTTATGTGTGGAATTATTTCTACCCAAATCCAGACAACAATTGTATAGCCATTTGTAGTGTATGTGAAGCCACAGTCAGTCGAGGGAGGGACCTTAACCATCTTGGAACCTCGTCTATGTTACGCCATTTAACGAGAGTTCATGGCAAAGTGTTGGGAAAAGCTGAAAGTTCTTCCCAAAAGAATACAAGCACTCCCTCATCAGCTAAGACCCTCCGCTCACCGACATACCGACGGCCACAAAATACACCCACCACACCATCCTCATCAATATCCTCAGTAGCGCTCGGAGTTAGCCCGGCATCCCACTTAAGGCTGGATGACTCCGGCACTATTATTGATTCCTCTGAAGAAAGCGTTAGTCCTGCTGCTGCTGTTGCTGCTGCTGGGGGTGAATCGTCATCCCAGAGGCAGGTGAATAAAATGAGCAGTCCTACATTTCAGCAATTAACTGTGAAACAATCCTTTGCGAGGGGAAGCAAATATGACAGCAGTCACCCAGTCGCCAAGCGAATCACAGACGCCATGGCTGCAATGTTAGTGTTAGATCTGCGTCCAATCTCCACCATAAACGCAGCTGGTTTTTCACAGTTAATTGAGGTTTTGTGTCCGCGTTACAGAATTCCATCGCGACACCATTTCTCCCGTAAAGCTATTCCACAACTATACCAAAAAGTGTGTAAAAATGTAGAGATTGCGCTGAAAAATGCCATTCTGCCCACTGTTCACTTAACCACAGATATGTGGACAAGTGGAAGTGGCCAAACCAAAGACTATATGACTGTGACAGCCCACTGGGTTGGTCATTCACCTTCACCAGCAGGAACAGCAGCAGCATGTACACCACTACGTAACATTTGTCACAGGCAGGCCACTCTTTGTATCACCGGCTTCACTAACAGGCATACGGCTGACAATTTGTTACGCAAACTGAGAGATGTGATTGATGCATGGCTTATACCACTCGGACTCTCCCCAGGGTATGTCATTTCAGATAACGCCAACAATATAGTGCGAGCATTACAGCTGGGTGATTTCCAACATATTCCCTGTTTTGCTCACACCATCAACTTGGTGGTGCAGAGCTTCCTACGAAACAACCGTGAGGTGCAGGAGATGCTTTCGGTGGCCCGTAAAATTTCAGGCCATTTCAGGCATTCAGCCACAGCATGTAGGAGATTACAGCAGCTCCAAGAGCAGTTTAACTTGCCCTGCCACCAACTTAAGCAAGAGGTGGTAACTCGGTGGAATTCCACCCTGTACATGCTTCAGAGGATGGAGGAACAGCGCAAAGCCATCCAAGCATATTGCACAAGTCATGACATTGGGAAAGGAGGGGGGATGTATTTCACTCTTGCACAGTGGGGAATCCTTTCAGTGCTGTGCAAGGTGCTGAAACCATTTGAAGTTGTGACATGTGAGGTCAGTGCAGACTCTGCTAGTTTGAGCCAAGTCATTCCTTTAATTAGACTATTGGAAAAGCAGCTTGAGAAAATGAAGGAGGAGCTGAAAGCAAGCAATTCAGCAAAGTATGTTGGCCTTGTCGATCAAGTACTTAATTCGCTTCACAATGATCCTCGAGTTATTAAGATCTTGAACTCGGATCAGTACGTTTTGGCCACTGTGCTTGATCCAAGGTTTAAAACCTACATTGAGTCTTTACTTGTAAATGAGCGAGATGTGAACTTTTGCAAGGAGCTATTGCTCAGCAAGTTGGCCGCTGAACTGGGCCTCGGCTTGACGACGTGTCCTCCTTCACTTTCTCAAGCTGTTGCTCGTAAAAAATTAAATTTCCAAAAAAGAAGCAGGGAAGACACAGGGGGCAGACGAGAACAATTTAACATCTGGGCTGGTTTGAAGGATTTTTCAAAAAAAAGTGTCACTTTGCCCATAAGTCCATCCAATATGAGTATAAACATGCAAAGGATGGTGGAGGATTACTTTCAAGAGGTAGTTGATATGGAAATGTCAGACAGTCCCTTTCCTTACTGGGAAGAAAAGCAAGCTATTTGGAAACCCATGTACAAACTTGCTTTGCAATACCTAAGCTGCCCACCCTCCAGTGTGTACTCTGAACGAGTGTTCAGCACAGCAGGGAACTTAGTCAGTGATCGCCGTAGAAGGTTACTTCCCAAAAATGTGGAGAAAATGATGTTTATAAAAATGAACTACATCTTCCACGAGGAAGGCCTTCACCATCCAAGACATGCAAGCACTGACTGTTCTCTAATGGCGGATTCAAGCGGCGATGAATTGATAGTCTGTGATGATGACGATAACACTGATGAGGGTGAGGATGAAGCTGAAGATGATGCCGATAACATCTTTTTAAAACTTTCTATGTAAGTGTAGGGTGCAATCTACCCCCAAAGAGGAAAGGGACTTGTGGCATTTCCATATCACATACCATCTTGAAAGGCTGCTGTTAGGGCAATTTATCCTTAAGGGTAGGGTGTCATAGACAGAGTGACCCTAAACTGGCTTTGTCCATTTTTCATAATATTGTACAGTCTATAATGGCTGAATTTTTTAGTATTTTATACAAGTGGAGGGGGGCCTAGAGAGACAGAAACCAAACTGGCTTTCTCCATGTCAATTAATATTGTACAGTCTATAATGGCTGAATTTTTTAGTATTTTATACAAGTGGAGGGGGGCCTAGAGAGACAGAAACCAAACTGGCTTTCTCCATGTCAATTAATATTGTACAGTCTATAATGGCTGAATTTTTTAGTATTTTATACAAGTGGAGGGGGGCCTAGAGAGACAGAAACCAAACTGTCTTTCTCCATGTCAATTAATATTGTACAGTCTATAATGGCTGAATTTTTTAGTATTTTATACAAGTGGAGGGGGGCCTAGAGAGACAGAAACCAAACTGGCTTTCTCCATGTCAATTAATATTGTACAGTCTATAATGGCTGAATTTTTTAGTATTTTATACAAGTGGAGGGGGGCCTAGAGAGACAGAAACCAAACTGTCTTTCTCCATGTCAATTAATATTGTACAGTCTATAATGGCTGAATTTTTTAGTATTTTATACAAGTGGAGGGGGGCCTAGAGAGACAGAAACCAAACTGGCTTTCTCCATGTCAATTAATATTGTACAGTCTATAATGGCTGAATTTTTTAGTATTTTATACAAGTGGAGGGGGGCCTAGAGAGACAGAAACCAAACTGTCTTTCTCCATGTCAATTAATATTGTACAGTCTATAATGGCTGAATTTTTTAGTATTTTATACAAGTGGAGGGGGGCCTAGAGAGACAGAAACCAAACTGGCTTTCTCCATGTCAATTAATATTGTACAGTCTATAATGGCTGAATTTTTTAGTATTTTATACAAGTGGAGGGGGGCCTAGAGAGACAGAAACCAAACTGTCTTTCTCCATGTCAATTAATATTGTACAGTCTATAATGGCTGAATTTTTTAGTATTTTATACAAGTGGAGGGGGGCCTAGAGAGACAGAAACCAAACTGGCTTTCTCCATGTCAATTAATATTGTACAGTCTATAATGGCTGAATTTTTTAGTATTTTATACAAGTGGAGGGGGGCCTAGAGAGACAGAAACCAAACTGTCTTTCTCCATGTCAATTAATATTGTACAGTCTATAATGGCTGAATTTTTTAGTATTTTATACAAGTGGAGGGGGGCCTAGAGAGACAGAAACCAAACTGGCTTTCTCCATGTCAATTAATATTGTACAGTCTATAATGGCTGAATTTTTTGGTATTTTATACAAGTGGAGGGGGGCCTTGAGAGACAGAAACCAAACTGGCTTTTTCCATTTCTTTACATATTTAACTATAAGTGTAGGGTGTAATATACATTCAAAGACGATGGCTGCATTGCCAATATGCATAGATGGAGAGGAAGACAATCTGTTTTGTGTGTAGAATAGGCCTACCAACGAAGAATTAAACTGTTTTTTGGGATGATTTATTACCTCAACAATTAGATTACTTGTCTCTAAAACAGTTGGAGCACTAAATTGGGTTAATTTAGGCCCAAAAACATGGATTTTCCCAAAAAATAGCAAAACAAAACCAAACAAAACCAAAACCAAAACCAAAACACGCAATGGAGGTTTTGCAAAACCAAAACCAAAACCAAAACACGACGGTAATCCAGATCCAAAACCGAATCCAAAACCAAAACACGGGGGTCAGTGACCATCTCTAGTTTAAATCAAGGTTTTTGTTTATTTTTCACTCCTACGCTATTATTAACCTCAATAACATTCAATAACAATCATTTCCACTCATTTCCAGTCTATTCGGAACACCTCACACCTCACAATATTGATTTTAAGTACAATATTAGATTTTTTGGTACAGCAGCAACAGTGAACGTATTTTGAAATAGCAGTACCTATTTTTTGGTACAGCAGCAACAGTGAACGTAGTTTGGAATTGCAGTACCTAATTTTTGGTACAGCAGCAACAGTGAACGTAGTTTGGAATTGCAGTACCTATTTTTGGGTGAATGTAGTTTAATATCTGATACGCATCTATGTGGACTGTGTAGTGGAGTGGCCCCGGTACTCAATTTGGTACCGGGGCCACAATATATCACCCTCAACTGGTCTGAATTCCACTGCACATATGGCTGCTCCTACATCCTCTGCAGCATATAGAGGGTGTAGTTCGAGCGTGTCACTTCCTCTTGTTTTTGACGACCATGGTACAGAGCATTCATCATTGAGATCCCATCAAGTATGTCAAAGACAGACAGCGTCGAAGTGTTATTTGTTGACTTTGTGAACAAAAAAACTGTCCCTGTTGCAAATCTTCGTGCAATGAAGAGTGACTTTTTCATTTAAAGGCTCAAACTTTCAAGTGTAGTGTTTATAACATCATTACACCAACAGGTAAAAATCCTTTTAATTAGGATAATGGAGCCACAAAGGAAATTGCACATATGTAATGCCCACACAATGTTACTGGCGTTGTCTGACACCACAAATCCCCAGGAGAATCTAAGTGGGTTAAGCCACTGAGAGATTATTTCCCTCAGTTTCTGGACTGATGCACCACTGGACTCAGCAAGGACAGAGCACTGGACTGATGCACCACTGGACTCGGCAATGACTTTTAAAAGGATTTTTGTAGAATTTTTCTTTTTTTTTTTTTTCTTTTTATGGAAGAATTTTTAATACTTTTAAAATAAATATGCACTTGGCAGAACAAAGCACAGGACAAAAGCACCGCTGGACTCAGCAAGGACAGAGCACTGGCAAAAGTACCACTGGACTCAGCAAGGACAGAGCACTGGACTGATGCACCACTGGACTCAGCAAGGACAGAGCACTGGACTGATGCACCACTGGACTCAGCAAGGACAGAGCACTGGACTGATGCACCACTGGACTCAGCAAGGACAGAGCACTGGACTGATGCACCACTGGACTCAGCAAGGACAGAGCACTGGACTGATGCACCACTGGACTCAGCAGGACAGAGCACTGGCCAAAGCACCACTGGACTCAGCAGGACAGAGCACAGGACAAAAGCACCACTGGACTCAGCAGGACAGAGCACAGCACAGCACGAGAAATAGCAGGACAGAGGACCACCTAACACACCCTCCCTCTTCCCTGATCAATGCCCGAGTGAAGATGGCGGCGGCAAGCGGGGAATTTAAAGGTTCCGAGTATCGCGAGATCGGACAGCGGGATTATGACTCAGAGCCTCGTTTTAAGTTTCGGAATCGGCGGGAATACCTGGACAGTGCTCGGATCTGACTCGGATCCGCACTGTTCGGGGGGGCTCGGATTCCAGGAATCCGAGTCCGCTCATCCTTATTTTTGTGCACCAATTTTTATGTAAATGCATCTGGTATAAGATGCATATATATTTTTTAAAAATAGCTGTTGCAGGGGGTGCAAAATTTCATATGGTCTGAAAAGAGAAGCTTGTCTGATTGAGGACTATGTGCACCCTTGAACCTTAATTTGGACCTCTACTTTCATTGCTCTTTAGTGAGAACATTCCAATGTCCCATAGTGACACATGTACTTAAGACAGTCCAGCTGTCACCTCAAAACAAATAAGCATACTTGCCAACTCTCCCGGAATGTCCGGGAGACTCACAAAATTTGGGTCAGTCTCACGGACTCCCGGGAGAGCAGGCAAATCTCCCGCATCCCGCTACTGCCATCTCAAAATGATGCGATTCGCGGTGAATCGCATCATTTTGACCCCGCCCCCCGTGACAAAACATAATTTTCGTCACGGAGGACGGGGCCAAAATGACGCGTTTGGCGCCCCGCCCTCCAGGAAAGAAGTTGTCCAAAGTAGGCAAGTAGGCAAATAAGGCTCATCCGCACAGTATTTTATGAGAAAAAGCGTAAAAGTTTAAATTAATAAAGGGGTTGATCCTAAAGTGAATACACTAATAGCTACTCTAGGTATAGTTGCCAACTGCCCCTAATTTGCAGGAACAGTCCCAGCTTTTAAGGATTTTGTCTTTTCTTACACTTGAGGAAAGGGTCGAGTGCAAGTCAACGATATAAACCAGCTCTCATGAGTGAATAGAAAGATTGTATATCCTAAACTGTGTTGCCTGGATTGAAAGCGTTTAGAATTTTCTGCCTATAGAAATCACCATTATCCTCTGGTTTTGTTTCTAGCTATACATGGGCCACCAGGGTGTCACTCACCGGACCGTGAGTGCCTTTTCACTGGTGTGTGGCTCTCCAGTATTCCTGTCAGCACCTATCCTGAACCGTGGCCGCCCGCCATCCTGATGGCCTGCGCATGCGCAGTTCCTAAGAACTCTTCTGACCTTTGCTTTTAGTTAATTGGTTGATCAGACAACGCTCCCTATTTAAAGCACCTGTGTTCATTACCTCGTGGCCTGATCTTGGAGTCTCATTCCCTGTGAGTCTCTGAAGGTGTTCCTGTGTACTTCTCCGTGTCTTCAGCTTCCTGCTGATTCCTGCTCAACTCATTGCTGGTTTCCAGACTGTGTTCTACTATGTCTTCAGTTCCCTGCTGATTCCTGCCGGTTTCCAGACCGCTACAAGTCTCCCGTGTTCTACTATGTCTTCAGTTCCCTGCTGATTCCTGCTCTAATCATCTGCGGCTTCCAGTCCTCTATTACCTCCAGTGTTCTACTCGTGTTCGCTATCTCCAGTGATTCCTGCATTGCTCATCGTTGTTCTACCCGTGTCAAGTTCTCTGCCTGTGTGCTGACCCGGACCCTGATTACCGCTACCACTCACCTGTGGTTTCTTTACTCGTGCTGGCGTGCAGCTGCTCAGCTGTTCCTGTATCCTCTCGTGGACAGCCTGCTCAACTGAACCGTGGTATGCTTACTTTCTATTGACTGTATTTGTTTACTGCATATCTGCTTGGACTGTTCTCCACTTACCCACGGAATCCTCGATCTCCCTGAGACTATGTTATTACTCCGCATATCTGCTGGGAAGTTTACCTCTTTGTTCAGTCGTGAGATACATATGCTAATTGACCTTCTGCTATTAGCCTGGATTCCAGTAGTGAATTCATCTCTGTCAAGCAGCGCCTGCCACACCAACATAGACTTGTGCATATTGTTTGGGATCAAGTTCCTTGTGCTCTCAGTGTCTACATTCTATGTTTCCACTCATCGACACCTGTACCTATCCCCACCTACAGCAGTGGTACAACTTGCTGTACGCAGACCACTGACTCCCAGTTACCTACCTGCACCAGTAACAAGTCCTCTCACTATAAGCAGTGGTACAACTTGCTGTACGCAGACCACTGACTTCCCCGTTACCTACCTGCACCTGGAACAAGTCCTCTCACTACAAGCAGTGGTACAACTTGCTGTACGCAGACCACTGACTTCCCCGTTACCTACCTACACCTGGACAAGTCTTCTCACTATAGCAGTGGTACAACTTGCTGTCCGCAGACCACTGACTTCCCCGTTACCTTCCTGCACTTCTTCACGTCCATCAAGATCCTCGTGTTCATATCTACCTAATCATTAACCAGATTGCTGCTTGTCATTGACTTTTCTATTTGCACCATCTGCTGAGTTATATGTTCCGCTAGTCACCCTGCTACCAGATGACCACTGTGTAACCCACACTACTCTGGTAAGATCATCATCTGGTGATATCCTGGGCAAAGACTCCTAGTGCCCGTGACACAGGGTTTTTGTAACAAGGCTTTGTATCTAATCTTCCCCTTGAATAGAGAGATGTAAGCCCTCCTCACAAAAGCTGATTTTTCCAGGACAGCCTGAACCCCTAGGGATCTATTTAAGAATAATCTCAAATTGCATGTATTTACATTATCACAATGATAAGAAATTGGTTAACATGGAAATTTATTAAAATTGATTTGCTGGGACAGTAGTTCCTATAAGATCTAGTCTCATCAAATAATCTATAGTAATGTGATTGCAATTGCTATCACTTTACTGACATGTTCTTAATGGCATGTATGAATTTGCAGTGGGGGAGCACGAAGCCTGCCAGGGAGGCATCCAAAGATCCCTCTTCTGCGATGCTCTCCCCATATGTAATAACGCTAACACCATCCTTATCTATGGGTTCTGGATTTGAGACTGAAGAGGCTGGAGCCGCAGCAGATATGTGCTATGATTCTCTATTAATAAATAGCCGCGAAACATGCAAATGCGGAAGTCCCCCGAAAACTGTATTTTTAGGGGGATTTAAACCTCTTCAATAGGTTTGCAAATATGCCCCTTATACAGACCTTGGTCACATGTCTCTTATTTTGTCTCTTAGAATCATTTGGATAAATAATATTCTAAGTCATATGTTAGCGTTATATAACAAAGTATATTTCCCTTAAGTGTACATACTTTTTTATTTTATGCACTCTTTTGCGTTAACCAAGAAAAAATACCACAGTAGTGTAGATTTGGGCTGAAGCAAGGAAAAATGAAGAAATGAAAAGTTATTACATAATTAGAAAAAATCTGTAAATGGCTTTTAAAGTTACTTTAAATTAACAAGCTGTGAGTTTTTTAATTGTGCAAAACATAATATAAATGTCAAGGTTATAGCAACCTTTGAAAAGGCAATTTCGGGAGATCCCGGGCAGGGGGCGTGGTTGGAGGGCGGGGCGCGGTGAATCGCGTTATGCAAACATGTAGGTTTTTTTTTTTATATTGCACCTTACTTTGCTGAGTACTAGGTTGTTAGTTCTGTTTTAACTTAACCACTACCTCCTAGTGCTGGACATACACATGATGATCACGCCATTATTCATATTAGTTGAATGACTGTAACCGCATAGTTGCCAACATATTAGAAATATTTACCAGGGGTAGTTCGCTTTAAGCCACTATATTTATTCCACTTATTCACTACCCTTCCTGTGAAGTAGTTTTCCACAAATTTCCTCTGAACCTACTTCCTCCAGTTTCAGTGCATGTCCTCAAGTTCTAATATTTATCTTCCTTTTGAAGAATGTTTCCCTCCAGTACCTTGTTAAAACCCTTGTTAGATATGAAAGTTTTGATCACGCCCCCCCTTTCTCTTCTCTGCTCCAAACTATACATATTAAGATATTTTAGTCTTCCAGGTAAGTTTTGTGCTGTAGGCCATGCACAATTTAGTTGCCCTTCTTTGTACAGTCTCTAATGTATTTATATCTTTCTGGAGATTGATAGATGCTCTACCAATGACCTGTACAATGGCATTATTACTTCTTTCTGCTACTGATTCCTTTCCCTATGCAACCAAGTATCTGACTCATTGCTTTGTTACATTGCTTTTGTGACAGAATCAAGGGTGAGATGTATGATAACAGGTACATTGCACCTAGATTTCTATCATACTGCTTTTAAAACCCCAGGAGAATGTCTGTTGGTAGTAGCTGTGAGCTGCTGTAATACTAAAAACTTTAAAAAAAAAACAAAAAAAAAACCCAGATAAGGGATCTGGGGTTTATGGATAGAGAGAAGGGTGGGCTCCATCCATTAGACCATACTTGCCAACTCTCCCGGTGTCAGGATCTCCCAGGTATGACCACGGAGAGAGCGTAAGTGGTTAAAGTGGCTTTATTAAGAACACATAACAAACCACCACGGATTGTGGCACAGATATACTGAAATGGGAAGACAGAGCAACAGTTCAATGGGATCAACAATTTAACAGAACTTGGTAATGCAGACTGGAGATGTCAACTTGGTAATGCAGACTGGAGATGTCAACTTGGTAATGCAGACTGGAGATGTCAACTTGGTAATGCAGACTGGAGATGTCAACTTGGTAATGCAGACTGGAGATGTCAACTTGGTAATGCAGACTGGAGATGTCAACTTGGTAATGCAGACTGGAGATGTCAACTTGGTAATGCAGACTGGAGATGTCAACTTGGTAATGCAGACTGGAGAGGACAACTTGGTAATGCAGACTGGAGAGGACAACTTGGTAATGCAGACTGGAGAGGACAACTTGGTAATGCAGACTGGAGAGGACAACTTGGTAATGCAGACTGGAGAGGACAACTTGGTAATGCAGACTGGAGAGGACAACTTGGTAATGCAGACTGGAGAGAACAACTTGGTAATGCAGACTGGAACTGACAACTTGGTAATGCAGACTAGAGAGGACAACTTGGTAATGCAGACTGGAACTGACAACTTGCTAATGTAGACTGGAGAGGACAACTTGGTAATGCAGACTGGAACTGACAACTTTGTAATGCAGACTGGAGAGGACAACTTGGTAATGCAGACTGAAGAGGACAACTTGGTAATGCAGACTGGAGAGGACAACTTGGTAATGCAGACTGGAACTGACAACTTGGTAATGCAGACTGGAGAGGACAACTTGGTAATGCAGACTGGAGAGGACAACTTGGTAATGCAGACTGGAGAGGACAACTTGGTAATGCAGACTGGAGAGGACAACTTGGTAATGCAGACTGGAGAGGACAACTTGGTAATGCAGACTGGAGAGGACAACTTGGTAATGCAGACTGGAGAGGACAACTTGGTAATGCAGACTGGAGAGGACAACTTGGTAATGCAGACTGGAGAGGACAACTTGGTAATGCAGACTGGAGAGGACAACTTGGTAATGCAGACTGGAGAGGACAACTTGGTAATGCAGACTGGAGAGGACAACTTGGTAATGCAGACTGGAGAGGACAACTTGGTAATGCAGACTGGAGAGGACAACTTGGTAATGCAGACTGGAGAGGACAACTTGGTAATGCAGACT
Source organism: Mixophyes fleayi (assembly GCF_038048845.1). Lineage (NCBI taxonomy): Eukaryota > Metazoa > Chordata > Amphibia > Anura > Limnodynastidae > Mixophyes > Mixophyes fleayi. The sequence goes on from NC_134406.1 coordinate 123,940,152, forward strand.
GGAGAGGACAACTTGGTAATGCAGACTGGAGAGGACAACTTGGTAATGCAGACTGGAGAGGACAACTTGGTAATGCAGACTGGAGAGGACAACTTGGTAATGCAGACTGGAGAGGACAACTTGGTAATGCAGACTGGAGAGGACAACTTGGTAATGCAGACTGGAGAGGACAACTTGGTAATGCAGACTGGAGAGGACAACTTGGTAATGCAGACTGGAGAGGACAACTTGTTAATGCAGACTGGAGAGGACAACTTGTTAATGCAGACTGGAGAGGACAACTTGGTAATGCAGACTGCAGACTGGAGAGGACAACTTGGTAATGCAGACTGCAGACTGGAGAGGACAACTTGGTAATGCAGACTGCAGACTGGAGAGAACAACTTGGTAATGCAGACTGCAGACTGGAGAGAACAACTTGGTAATGCAGACTGCAGACTGGAGAGAACAACTTGGTAATGCAGACTGGAGAGAACAACTTGGTAATGCAGACTGGAACTGACAACTTGGTAATGCAGACTGGAGATGACAACTTGGTAATGCAGACTGGAACAAACAACTTGATAATGCAGACTGGAACAAAGCACATAAGGGATCTGGGGTTTATGGATAGAGAGAAGGGTGGGCTCCATCCATTAGACCATACTTGCCAACTCTCCCGGTGTCAGGATCTCCCAGGTATGACCACGGAGAGAGCGTAAGTGGTTAAAGTGGCTTTATTAAGAACACATAACAAACCACCACGGATTGTGGCACAGATATACTGAAATGGGAAGACAGAGCAACAGTTCAATGGGATAACTAATTTAACAGAACTTGGTAATGCAGACTGGAGATGTCAACTTGGTAATGCAGACTGGAGATGTCAACTTGGTAATGCAGACTGGAACTGACAACTTGGTAATGCAGACTGGAGAGGACAACTTGGTAATGCAGACTGGAGAGGACAACTTGGTAATGCAGACTGGAACTGACAACTTGGTAATGCAGACTGGAGAGGACAACTTGGTAATGCAGACTGGAGAGGACAACTTGGTAATGCAGACTGGAGAGAACAACTTGGTAATGCAGACTGGAGAGAACAACTTGGTAATGCAGACTGGAGAGGACAACTTGGTAATGCAGACTGGAGAGGACAACTTGGTAATGCAGACTGGAGAGGACAACTTGGTAATGCAGACTGGAGAGGACAACTTGGTAATGCAGACTGGAGAAGATAACTTGGTAATGCAGACTGGAGAGAACAACTTGGTAATGCAGACTGGAGAGAACAACTTGGTAATGCAGACTGGAGAGAACAACTTGGTAATGCAGACTGGAGAGAACAACTTGGTAATGCAGACTGGAGAGAACAACTTGGTAATGCAGACTGGAGAGAACAACTTGGTAATGCAGACTGGAGAGAACAACTTGGTAATGCAGACTGGAGAGAACAACTTGGTAATGCAGACTGGAGAGAACAACTTGGTAATGCAGACTGGAGAGGACAACTTGGTAATGCAGACTGGAGAGGACAACTTGGTAATGCAGACTGGAGAGGACAACTTGGTAATGCAGACTGGAGAGGACAACTTGGTAATGCAGACTGGAGAGGACAACTTGGTAATGCAGACTGGAGAGGACAACTTGGTAATGCAGACTGGAGAGGACAACTTGGTAATGCAGACTGGAGAGGACAACTTGGTAATGCAGACTGGAGAGGACAACTTGGTAATGCAGACTGGAGAGGACAACTTGGTAATGCAGACTGGAGATGACAACTTGGTAATGCAGACTGGAACTGACAACTTGGTAATGCAGACTGGAACTGACAACTTTGTAATGCAGACTGGAACTGACAACTTTGTAATGCAGACTGGAACTGACAACTTTGTAATGCAGACTGGAACTGACAACTTTGTAATGCAGACTGGAACTGACAACTTTGTAATGCAGACTGGAACTGACAACTTTGTAATGCAGACTGGAACTGACAACTTTGTAATGCAGACTGGAACTGACAACTTTGTAATGCAGACTGGAACTGACAACTTTGTAATGCAGACTGGAACTGACAACTTTGTAATGCAGACTGGAACTGACAACTTTGTAATGCAGACTGGAACTGACAACTTTGTAATGCAGACTGGAACTGACAACTTTGTAATGCAGACTGGAACTGACAACTTTGTAATGCAGACTGGAACTGACAACTTTGTAATGCAGACTGGAACTGACAACTTTGTAATGCAGACTGGAACTGACAACTTTGTAATGCAGACTGGAACTGACAACTTTGTAATGCAGACTGGAACTGACAACTTTGTAATGCAGACTGGAACTGACAACTTTGTAATGCAGACTGGAACTGACAACTTTGTAATGCAGACTGGAACTGACAACTTTGTAATGCAGACTGGAACTGACAACTTTGTAATGCAGACTGGAACTGACAACTTTGTAATGCAGACTGGAACTGACAACTTTGTAATGCAGACTGGAACTGACAACTTTGTAATGCAGACTGGAACTGACAACTTTGTAATGCAGACTGGAACTGACAACTTTGTAATGCAGACTGGAACTGACAACTTTGTAATGCAGACTGGAACTGACAACTTTGTAATGCAGACTGGAACTGACAACTTTGTAATGCAGACTGGAACTGACAACTTTGTAATGCAGACTGGAACTGACAACTTTGTAATGCAGACTGGAACTGACAACTTTGTAATGCAGACTGGAACTGACAACTTTGTAATGCAGACTGGAACTGACAACTTTGTAATGCAGACTGGAACTGACAACTTTGTAATGCAGACTGGAACTGACAACTTTGTAATGCAGACTGGAACTGACAACTTTGTAATGCAGACTGGAACTGACAACTTTGTAATGCAGACTGGAACTGACAACTTTGTAATGCAGACTGGAACTGACAACTTTGTAATGCAGACTGGAACTGACAACTTTGTAATGCAGACTGGAACTGACAACTTTGTAATGCAGACTGGAACTGACAACTTTGTAATGCAGACTGGAACTGACAACTTTGTAATGCAGACTGGAACTGACAACTTTGTAATGCAGACTGGAACTGACAACTTTGTAATGCAGACTGGAACTGACAACTTTGTAATGCAGACTGGAACTGACAACTTTGTAATGCAGACTGGAACTGACAACTTTGTAATGCAGACTGGAACTGACAACTTTGTAATGCAGACTGGAACTGACAACTTTGTAATGCAGACTGGAACTGACAACTTTGTAATGCAGACTGGAACTGACAACTTTGTAATGCAGACTGGAACTGACAACTTTGTAATGCAGACTGAAACTGACAACTTTGTAATGCAGACTGGAACTGACAACTTTGTAATGCAGACTGGAACTGACAACTTTGTAATGCAGACTGGAACTGACAACTTTGTAATGCAGACTGGAACTGACAACTTTGTAATGCAGACTGGAACTGACAACTTTGTAATGCAGACTGGAACTGACAACTTGGTAATGCAGACTGGAACTGACAACTTGGTAATGCAGACTGGAACTGACAACTTGGTAATGCAGACTGGAACAAAGCACATGGAAATGCAGACTGGAACAAAGCACATGGAAATGCAGACTGGAAGAAAGCACATGGAAATGCTCACAGGAGTGACCTGATGATCTGGCCCCAACTGTTTGAAGCAGGCAGGTATAAATAGGCCTCATGCAGCTGAAACCACTCCCAGTGATCAAGAAGAATAATCAAGTAGCACAGTGGCCCCTTTGGTGGGCAGTGGTAATACAAGTGGAAAGCATAACAAATCCAATAGTCACTGCAGACAGCAGCTGCAGAGTGCAAGTCGAGACACCCGGAAAATCCAGGAGACTCCCGAAATTCGGGTCGGTCTCCCGGACTCCCACGAGTGCTGGCATTTCTCCCGCATCCCGCAATTCCCTTGTTAAAATGACGCGATTCACAGAGACTCACGTAATTTTACCAACAACCCTGGAATTGTGTGACATCATTGCTGCTGTTTTATTACCGTCTTCCCCAGGAGATGGTACCTGGTTCCCCCACACGGTCACAGTTACCTGCCTTTAAGTCACCTGAAATAGTGGCTCCTAGATTCCTTTCCTCCTCGGTAGTTTCCATTATGGTGCCATTTATACTATGTGTTTTTGAGACCCAAGTGCATGATTTTGCATTTTTTTTGCCATTTAACTGTAGTTGCCACTCTCTTGATCATTTCTCTCGTCTACCTAGATCAGTGATGGGCAAACTTTTTCAGCAGCGGGCCGAATAAAAATGAAAAACTTTAGGTGGGCCAAATGAATTTATTAACAAACTCAAATATCGAAATATATAATACAATACAATCACATTAGCTTTATATAATACAAATTATTATAAAACTAATGTGATGAATGAAGCTGTGACTACATTTCTATAAGTTCCTCGTAATCTGGTTCGAACCGAGATGTACTGATTCTGAGAAGTGAAGTTAAATGCTCATCTGTCAGTCTGTTTCTAATTGAACTCTTTCTAAGTTTCATTGTAGAAAACACCTGTTAACATATATAAGATGAAGCAAACATAGCACTTACTTTCTGAGCGTGAGATATCAGATTTGGGAAACTGGATTTCGACAGACTTGTGCAACTCTAATTTTGGGACATTGAGAAACAACTGTTTGAGGTGATTGTTAGATTGCAATTCAATTAATTCAAGTTGTAAGTCCGGTTTCACTTTTTCACAGTTTTCATTAAAAGGCATGCTGAAAACATCCAAGTCTTTTTGAAATCTTCAAATTCAAGATGGAGTTTTCTCAGACTGTCTTCGTAGCTCTTTAATTTGTCTGTCTTCACTGGGGATATTGAATTTAACCTCGGGAAGTGAGACAAATCGTTCTTAGTTAGCTATAAATTCCTTTACTATAGTTTTATCTTTCTAGAAGAAATGTAAAGAAACGCGCCTTCTGGTGTAGTAATTTAGGTTATGCAAGATAACAACACAAGACATATAAGAATCCTTAGCTGAAAGACTCCAGTAATATAGCAAAAGTGAGCCAGACATATTAAGTTGACTATAAACACCACCTCCACCTAGTATGTGTATAGGCGTACCAGATATATAAATAATAATAATATCAGCTGATCATGGGCATCCAGTCAATTCAGAATAGCATAGAATAATGACTTGTCTGTAAATGCCACTTCTTGGTTCCCACTGTTATAGTTATATCCACTCCATACGATGATATATAAAAGAATAGACAGGTACCAAAGATAGTGTAATACGTTTACAAAATAATTTATTTTACAAAGGCATATAAGTAAAATGCACAGCGTGGAAGTTCTTAGTGTTTACACCATAATACCATAAGAAATACCAATAAAGACACGGACACCAAATTAACGTTGGAATAAAATAGGATTTATTAAATGACTTAATACTGAACCTAAAGGAATGAAAAGGCGGACGAGAGCAGGGCAGTCAGCAAACACAAAACCAATAACGGTGGAAAGGTCAGACCATAGTACCACCAACCCAGGATCATACCTTATCTATTGGCCAGTGCGAAATATCTGTCCAACGGCCAAGACAACACCCCCTTATAACCGCTAGTATAATCTTCAACATACCGGCCCAGAGTCCCACTCCCTGGACCCAACACCCGTGATGACAACACGAACCAAAAGGGGGAGTAGTGACCTATGAAAAGATAACCCAAGCACCATATGCAAACTTACCGACTGCACTGCTCTCCCACCCACGCCGACATAGATGACTACATATGTGGCCCGCCAACCACAAACCTAATAACAAATCTAAGCTTCCAAAATAACTGGTCTATAAAAAACATAATCCCTACATCGGACAAGTGAACCCTATCACTTCTAAACAAATAGACAATGTCAGCCTTTAATAATGGTTGAGAAATGGAAAAACCCCCAGACTCACGAAAAATCTTACTAGCCACCTGATTAATTTTTCTGACCACTGATGCAATAGTGATGGCGGGAATACCAGACCTCCACTTCCTACGGGGCACAATATATGACCAACACAATTTTATGGATGGCCAACTATTAGAGACTGAAGAAATGTCATCATGAATTTTGATAATGAGGTCCAAGGATTTAACTTGCTCAATGTCGTTACCACCCAAGTGGACCACAAGAATATTCGGGACACGGTGCTCAGCAATCTTCCCCGATAGAACCGCCATGAACTCCATCCATCTCATTCCACTCCGGCCTATCCACCTGACCTCAGCATGAACAGGTAACCACGGACACCTCCGAACAAAAGCATGTCTACTCGCCCAGTAGACATAGGAGTGTCCCAACAACCAAACAGAAATTTTTCTGATATCCAATCCTAAAAGAATAAATTACGTCATGTCACTACAAATAACGAACTAACCAACCAACATTTTCAACATAAAACATAAAGACAAATAACCTTAATGTAAAACCAACTAAAGACCAACCTCCAGAGGAAAATAAGCTTAAATAACTGGAAAAAAAGGGGAATTTTACTTCCAACATTAAATAGAACATGAAAAAGAAAGGCAGCGACCCAGGTGAAGGTAAAAACCCGGTGGGAAAAATCCCTTCACGCCCCCGCAAAAAGCGGCGAGCAGCTAACCCCTGGGTCTACTACCTAAGAAGAGAAAGAAAAGAAGAGCTGCGTATAAGAGGAAGTAAAAAGCAAAATGGTTAAACATCGGGTCTAATATAATGCTTATAGCTGCTGGATTTCCATCTGCCCAATGCCTGTATAGCTGAAATTGATGCCCCATCTGTCGCTGTCGCTGCGCCAATTTGAAAGGAATGAGTACCAAATTCTGCTGAGGGTAGACCCAAAACCCCCAATGCTTTACACATAATGGCATGGAATTGAAACTTGGTGACCGGAGAACTGTTCCTGTGAACCAACCAGACTTCCGCTTGCTGAGGGCGCACTTCTGCTTGCTCGTGACAAAGCCTAACCGGACAAATAATACGGTCTTGCTGCCTCGCAAGGGTTAACCAATGCCCAACCCCTAATTGATCTGTTTTGGACCGGACAAGCTTCATTTGAATCCTATCAGGATGTAAAATGACATTTTTAGCTAAAATGGCCGAACCTAGCTGATTCCTGGACTGCGCAACCAACTCACTGACACTCAATGCCCCGTGAAATGCCATAGAGAACGCCGCGCTAAAAAGGGAAGCCTCAAAAACATCAGTTATATCTGACAAAACTACAATAATCTGGGACAACAAAGACGGATCTATCGGTTGCCTGTGATCTCTGGGTATTGGGTGCAATCTAGACCATCCCTTAAGGGCTTTTCTAACCAGGAATGATTTCATTGGATCCGTAAGCCCACGTTACTTTGCCATTTAAGAGATACCTGCTATTGTAGATGTCATGGATGCTTTACTAAGGCCTTCCTGATAGCACCCCCACATAAAATCCTCAATGTCCGTATCATCTCGGAACTGAAAGGGCCAATCATGCGCCCCAAGCTAATCTCTCCACAAATCTTTTTGTCAAGAACCTCCGGGAAAATATAAGCCGATTTCAGATTTCTAGAGGCCCTAGCGTTAACCGTTGACCCAATCAGAAGTCGGAAGCCATGATGAAAACCTTTGCGGAGAAACGAAGGCTGCTCTGCATCCGGGTATAATCTAAGCCATCACTCTAAAACAACATTACGAATAGGTGAAGGAGCTTTAACCAACATTACCGTCGTTGCCGAGACCGGGGCCACTTCTCGGACACTCTTTGGCAGAATGTGGTCCGCGGCAATATGCACAATTATGCCTGTACCGAAACGCTTCTCCCCTTCCGCACGAAGAATTGTTAAACGCGAAGCATCTGTTTTTTGCAAACTGGGGAGCTCCACGTCTCCCCCCTTGTGGAAACCGATTCCCTTGTGCCCCCCAACCGAAAGCTTAGTTAGCCCGATTCAGCGTCATCCAAATCTCTACGTCCTTAACCCCTAGCGGCATGTCAACCTGACCTTCCACTTTCTCTCGGAAAAAATCGTATTTACGCCAGGTCCCCGGGCGATCGTTAATATACATCTCGTTTATGAGATTTCCAGACCTCCTTGCTTGCCTCTGGTCTCGTCTCAATATAGCATGCCGCAAAGGAACAATATCCCGCTACCCAATTAGGGAAAGTTTTATAGGCATCCTCACCAATGCCCCCTTTAGCGCAGGCCGCGTCTAATTCTTTCTTTGCCGCTTTCGTAAGCTCAAACATGTTCACAAACCAACCCTTCTTAATCCTGTCCCTAATGCTGGGGCGCATACCCGCTAAAAGGGCAGTGTTCTCACACTGGACCATGGGGGCTCTAGTCGCAGCCGACTTTGCTGCCGTTCCTCTCCTATCCCCTTGTGATCTAGATCTGCTAAAGTGTGTGTTGAGTATTTTGATCAACTTCCGAGGACCCTCCCCTGATGAAGAGGGAGAATCCTCGTCAGTGGAAGACATTGGCGGGCTATGTGTACGTTTGTGTAAAAGACCAACATCCAACAACTCGCCTCCATCGCTCGCCTCTGCTTGTTGCACGGCCCCTGCCGCCCCGGAAGGTCCCGGTGCCGATGAAGCCTCCATGACGCCCAACTGTTGAACTTCCGGTCCCGTCAAATCTCCCGATGACACCGCCGCAGGCAACCTCCGACTTTCTGTTGTGACCACCGCTCGTTCTTCTGTTCTCGACCTGCTACCGACCACCAGCAATGGCTGCGCCGTTGACCCTCCAACCAGAACTTGCGAATCTGCAACAAGAGGCACGTTAACATCTGACAGAATTTGTTGACTCCCTGCTGGGACACCTAGCAACGCCCCTGATGCGTTGGCTCCTAACGGCTCCTGTCCTGCCCCCACAAACCCAGGAGGAGGGGGTTTGTTTAACGGAGAGCCTACACTCCCCAGAGGTCGCCCACCATCCCCCGAGATGTGATCCATGGGCACCGGATAGTAATGGGTGTATCTGCCAGAAGGGGTAGGGTAAGGGCGAATACCACCCACCGCCGCGGCCGCTGGCAAGAGTCCACCTACAGGGGGGGTTTGGCAATTCCCACGGGCCCCGGGAAGACACAGACGTAGCCCCTGACAAAGGGTTCAAATGAGGCCGAACACAGCCCTGCCCCGCATGTAAAGGATGCAACCCTACAAGCGACCCCACTCCAAAATTGGGCTGAGTGCCTGCACCACGGAACCCTGAAAAAGGAAAAATAGCCCCCTGTCCCGGAAGACCTACCTCTACCCCTCCCCCCACAGGAGGCAAAGGAACTTCCACTTGCCAATGGCTGCTGATCGCTGATCCGGTACCCCTGCCACCTAAGCCGCTGAATCCCGAAGAAGAGGGAAGAATACCTGCACCAGTGCCCCCTCCCTCAAAGGTTCCCTGCTCGTGGACTGAAATGGCAATACCCCAGGAATCGGAGGATTCCAAATAACCGGGCCCAAGCCCCTGTAAGGGGAGGAAGACCCCTGCACCCCGTTACCCATGGGAACCCCCTGAGCTGATGCCCCCCGTGACTCCTCCCACCCCCTGAAAATGGTACCACCTGACGTGACCAACTCGAAGGACCAAGATGCGAGAAGAGAAAGGGAAGGGGAGCCCCCCCGCCCAACCCCCTGGCGTTGCACCGTGGCCGCCTCCTCTACCCCCCACCCGGGGGACCAACCAAAGCAGGCACCGGAGCAGAGATATTACCCGCTTCACATCCCCGTGACCGCTGCTCCCTCCCGACAGCCTTGCCCCTAGCACCCGACGGGGGAGAGACACTGCGAGTCCCCCTGGCGTGCACACCGCCAGGAATGGGAACTCGCTCCCCCGCTGCACATTGAGAAGGTGAGGACGGGAGAGACCCCGTGGAAAGCCCCGCCATCCGATACCTAGCCGGTGCGCTGCGCACCCGGCTAGGTCTGGACATTTCAGCGACTACCAAACGTACGGGAGAACACAGAAGAATACCGCCAAGGAGACCCGCAGCTGACAGTAAGAAGGAGTAGCAGGGGGCAGGGCCATCTTTCCCATTGGGCACAATGGGCAGGTGCCTGGGGGCCCTGCAACCCAGGGGGGCCCGTTGGAGGCAGTGCATGTCGGGCATGACGTCATCACGCCTGCCCAACATCCATTGCAGAGCGCAACGGAGGAGGAGACCATGGAGGGAGCTGGATCGCCAGCTGACCGCAAGGTAAGTATTTTCTTCTTTTTTTTTTAGGTTTTTTTTTTTAATTTTTTTTACTGCTGTGCCCGGGGGGTCCCAAGATGTTCTTAAGAGGGCCCTGAAGGGGGGGGGGGGGAAGAAGAGGGGGAGAGAGAAGGGGGAGAACAGGGAAAGCAGAAAGAAAGGGCAGAGACCGGAAGAGAATAGATACAGGAGATACAAACAATAAAATACTGGATAAGGCAAAAACAAAATATAAACTGTACAGTAACCAAAGCAGAGAGACAGATCTGCTGAAGAACATTGACCTATATAAAACTAAACCACCCCCGTGTCTTATTGGATAACAGATTAAATAGAACCCTATAGGCTAAACACCCATCACTCACACACGTGATTTTACCTACGTTAAGGCTAATGGCCACACTTCCCTTATGCTCTTACATTTATTAAAAACAAATAAAGCTGATCTGTATTCCACATGCAGTGGATGTGCTGCTCCTAGTAGTTCTTCCCAAGTGTGGATACTCTCCAGGACTTCCGCACAAAAAGTCAAATGGGGAACTCCACAAAAACCAAATGGACCAGGATACAATACTCCACCATATATTAGCAAAAAAGGTCAGCCTCAATGCGTTTAGTTTAAATAGAAACGTTATCAGGAGGAAAGACTTTCATCTATGTTTAAATAATCTAATACATTTTACTAATTAATAAATGTGGATTGGAACCTTAATAAATTACATTTGGCATACTAATCTCCATTGCACGGTAAAACAATATTAATCAATTTAGTTTACTTTATCCAATTATTTCACTTTCAGAGTTTATTTAAGAAAAGCATTAATAATGTTTAGATAAGCTACATCTACAGCCCCTCTCTTGATCTAATTCTTTAGTCACCTAGTCCAAAAAGTTTTTGTTTTTTTGTTTTTTTTTCCTTTTGGCATAATTCTGGACAGAGAACCAAGACACTTGTTCCCCATTTTTGCATATGTTATGGTGGCAGTTGCTACCAACAAAGGAGTATTAGAGATAGCTAGAGCTGGATTAAGGCATTGGGGTTCCCTCAGCATTTAGGAAAGGGGGTGGTCTAATATGGCAATAATTTTAGGCAAATGCACGGGCAATACTGTGTACACTACTGTTAGGTGCACGCAGCTATCTCTTCACTAGCAGACCAATGTGCTGTAGGGCATACCTCCCAACTGTTCTTACAGTTGGACCAAATCCTGAGTAAGTGGGTCAGTTGCTCAAATTTGGGACTACTCTATTAGATTCAGGACAGTTTGCAGATTGATAATTCAGTAATTTAAAAAACATTATTTTGTCCTCCAGAATTGACAAAAAAAAGCAATACCATAGACATGTGTTCAATATTATTAATATTCCTTGACTTCATTGTGGATAGTTTCTCCAAGATAATGGATTTTAATTTATTATCAGCATGTCACAAATGTCCTTTCATCACTTCATCAAGTTTACGAAGTAAGAAAATTACCACTGCAAGTTATGACTGTGACTCAAGCATATTGCACCAATACTACTTGCTGAATTTATTTCTGAACACGACTATCAATTGTATTTACATTTTTAAATCTATTCTCTAACCAGTCTTCATAGTCTCTGCTGTTTATGTTGATGTAACATAAAACTGAGGTTCTTCCAGTCATAGACTTGATATGCAAACTTGCCTTTTAAACAGTTTCCAAGCAAGGCAAAATATGGCCAAACAATACCTAAAAGAATACACAAGCCAATCATGTGTTTCTGTGATGCTAAACACTCTCTTGAAATAAAGTTAGCTCAAGTGACAGTTTTTAATATCTCTTAACACATGGGCTGAAATTTCTTCTACAATACTGCAAAAGGCAGCACCAGTAAGTGTTACTGTCCAAATAGCAGAATCATCCAGAATAAGGTTATTTGGAACTTTCTTTTCTTCAGGAGCAGATCCGAGGGAGTCTAGGTATTTGTATAGTGTGCAAATGTCAGATGCACAAGGAAAAACTCATATAGTTTTATATGTGTTTTCAGATGCAGTTAGCACTTGTATTCTTAATCTCAACTCTAGTAGTTGAATGGCTTGAAGATTATAGTGAGCAGATGTATGCAAATAGCTTTTTGCTTTCTCTTATTAGTTATCTATGCATTTTTAACTACTGAATTTCTAGCATAGCTATAGCAGCAATACATAATGAACTACTGTAACGATTTACCATGCTATGGTTCTTCTGTAAAAAAAAACCAAAACCTTCAAGGGGATAATTTCTCAGGGGCTTAGCTCAGGGGGGGCAAGCACACAGCACTAGCCCATAAATCGTGGCCCAGCCTTAAAGGGTGTTTTTCGGTACAAAATATATTTCAGAGATAGAAAAAGAGGCTATTTTATTGTTAATTAGCGGTGCTTTATTATTATAAATTATAAATATTGAAAATAATGTAACCAAAAACATATATGCATAAATAACCTTTACAAACCTTTACAAAAATGCACATAATGAAAAATGTGAGTGTGGTATGTTAAAGCAAGCATGATAAGGCCGATACTGCTTACCCCGACAGGGATTTCTCGACCGTGAGTTTTGCTACACACTTGTCAATCCGAATGTTTATTATAGTGATTTTGAAGAATTGCGATGAACTGACAGGGTGGCACCTGTAAAGGGATAATTTAAGGAGGCTCTGCCTCTATAATGTAAAAGCCATACTAAAATACATTGTGGATCCGGTGCCTCCTTAAATTATCCCTTTAAGAGCACAAATAATTATGTCTGCTTTAAAAGTAACGTCCTTTACAGCTGCCGCCCTGGGAGGTCATTGCAATTCTTCAAAATCACTATAATAAACATATGGATTGATAAGTGTGTACGGAAACTCACGGTCTGGTAATCCCTGTCGGGGTAAGTAGTATCAGGGTGGTAGTAGTCGCTGAAATGACTACCACCGGAAAAATGTTATGTACACATACAACATATGCAGACTTGGGTCAGATTGATCAGAAATTAAACATATTAGCTCTACAAAAGAGACAAAACTGCGGCCAAATTAAAGGTCTTAAAACGATGAAGATTGCACACACAGTTTACAAAGATATCATCAGTGGTGAACTTTCACGGACAATTTCCAGCACATCTTGAAATTTAACTAGTTCCAAAAGGTCTCACTCTACAGACCTGATCATAAATGCTTCAAACAGGTTTTGTCCCATTAAAACTCGTAGTCTTGTGTTTATGAGTTTCAGTTTGCTGAATGCTCTTTCACATGCTACATGTTTGGAAGACAGAGTTAGCAGGTACTCATATGCAGGGCTGCCAAGAGGAATTCAGGGCCCCGGTACAACAAATTCATGGGGGCCCCCCTTATAGCTGAGTATGGTAAAAAAAATTGCGACGCCTTACGGCGCCGCCAAATTTTTTGGAGGTGTGGTCATGCATTTGGGGGCATGGCAAATGCGCCATTGGGGCGTGGTTAACACATCAAAATCACTAGGCTCTCAATTCGCCCGAGCGTCCCATATGTCCAAGCACTCCTGACTTTCAGGACATCTAGCACCACAGTGTAGTATAGAAAAAATGCAGTGTGTACACAAAGAGTTCAGTCTTGGCCTGCACCTTACATTGGGCACAACACTCACCAAAAATTGACATTGTCCCTACTAGAATCACAACATTTCACATAATGTCCTGCTCTCTTCTACCTGTTCTTCTCACTTTCACCACCTGTGGCTGCATGTTTCTTTAGTTGCGGCTTGTCTGGATTCTGGAATGCTGGGTGCCCTATTTGGAAAAAAATAGCTACATTTAGATAATTCCAAACAACCCTGGCGTTAAATCAATACCATCCACGAATAATAATTAGGCCTTCCTCCAGCTCCAATATTATAATAATGTGCTCCTTCATCATCGCCATGCCTTATGATCACACTGCGCCCTCCATGCTGCTTTTGCCCCCTTCATCTGGCTCCCCTTCATCACACTATACTATGCTGCTCCCCCTTTTTCAATCCCACTGTGCCATGCCTCCCCCCCTTTTTAACCCCACTGTACCATGCTGCCCACCATTTTTTAACCCCACCGTGCCATGCTGACCCCTGTTTTTAACCCCACTGTGCCATGCTGCCCACCATTTTTTAACCCCACTGTGCCATGCTGCCCATTTTTTAACCCCTCTGTGCCCCCCCTCATTTTTTAACCCCTCTGTCATGCTGCCCCCCCCATTTTTAACCCCTCTGTCATGCTGACCCCCATTTTTAACCCCTTTGTGCCCCCCTCATTTTTATCCCCTCTGTCATGCTGCCCCCCGTTTTTTAACCCCTCTGTGCCCCCCTCATTTATTAACCCCTCTGTCAAGCTGCCCCCCTTTTTAACTCAGTGCCCCCCCCCGTTTTTTAACCCCTCTGTCATGCTGCCTCCCCGTTTTTTTAACCCCTCTGTGCCCCCTCATTTTTTAACCCCTCTGTCATGCTGCCACCCCCCCCCCTTTTCTCCTTTCTTGGTCTTCTCTGCTGTTCTGTGCTCCATTGCTCCAGATTGACTGAATGCTGGGCATGACATGATGACATCACACCCAGCATTCAGACAGTCTGAATGGAGCACAGAGCAGCAGAGAGGAGGGATGCCGACTCCGCGATCAGGTGAGTATGGTGTTTAAAAAAAAAAACTAGCCTGCTCCCCCTCCAACAACCGAGCCCACCCCCCCTCCCCCACTGCAAAGAAAGAGAAAGAAAAAAAAAACATTTTGAAAAATAAATAAATCAGCAGCGCAAGGGCCCGGGCCGGGCCCCCTGACATGCCCGGGTAATTAGTACCCGCCCCTCCCTCTCGGCGGCCCTGTTCATATGCCACAGAGAGATTCTTATAAGCAGCTGAATAAAGTTTGTACTTTATCTGTGACAACAGAGGAAGAAATTTTTACCTGATTTGCACTTTGTTTTGTCATCCTCTATATCAGCAGATACACCCCATTCATCTTCATCCCCACCACCTTCTTCTGGAATTACCTCTTGCATTCTTGTTTCATCCAAGTGTCCTGTCAGCTTAGGAAAGAGGTTAGCAAAATGTATAAGTTCACTAATAAGAGACTCTTCTTTAATTTAGCCAATTCAGAAATCCTTTTTAGAGTGCCCTCTCCGAGAAGTTTTGGATCATTTTGAATATTTTCAAACAATCTAGGATCCTAATACTGGGTGTCCAGCACCAGGGGCGGATTGGGAACATAAAGTGGCCCTGGAAAAAAATCTGGAAGTGGCCTCATGTGGGCGGGACCAAGTCAAGTGTAGGCAGGGCAAACAAAAAGAGGCGGGGTTAATACAAAGTTGATTATGCCATCAGAGGGCTGAATATTGCTCATACCACTGTTGTCCCAACATTCCCACTCATGGGACAGAGCCCAAAATCAGGACTGTCCCGCTGAAACATATTCATGTTTATTTAATATGTTGCAGAGGAACTGCCAATATAGAAAAATACAGTTCGCAGACTGTCCTGCTCTCTCCTACCTGTTCTTGATGCTTTCCCTACCTGTGGTTGCTGGTGTCTCTTGATCAGTTGCTGCTTGTCTGGATCCTGGAATGCTGGGGGCCACATTTGGGAAAAAAAATAGTACATAAAATTTAGAAAACTCCAACCAGCTCTGCTTTAAATCAAAAGCACCCACATTTAATAAATAGGCTTCCCTCCAGTCCCAACATTAAAATGCTAGAATTCACTTTTAATTAATAAACATATTTCCCTCCCTCCAAACAGCCCCAGCAATAAATCAACAGCATTTACATTTAATAGATATAACCATTTCCCACGACCATGCCGGCATTAAATAATTCATATTTAATAAATAGCCCTCTTCCCAAACTCACCCCCACATTCAATAGCCACCAAATCATCCCATCTTAAATAGTCCCGCTATTAAATTGCCCCACCATCAATCCACAAACCAAATAGTACCCATTAATTAGCCACCACCTACCTCACACCTATATTACATTGCCACAAGCTCCCTTTGCCAACACACACCATTTCCACAAGCTCCCTTAGCCAACACACACCATTGCCACAAGCTCCCTTTGCCAATACACACAATTGCCACAAGCCCCCTTTGCAATCACACACACATTGCCATCAGCCCCCCCCCGCTGCCTTCACATACACATTGCCATCACCCCCCCCCTGCTGCCTTCACACACACATTGCCATCAACCCCCCCCTGCTTCTGCCTTCACACACACATTGCCATCAACCCCCCCCCTGCTGCCTTCACACACATTGCCATCAACCCCCCCCCTGCTGCCTTCACACACATTGCCATCAACCCCCCCCCTGCTGCTGCCTTCACACACATTGCCATCAACCCCCCCTGCTGCTGCCTTCACACACGTTGCCATCAACCCCCCCTGCTGCTGCCTTCACACACATTGCCATCAACCCCCCCTGCTGCTGCCTTCACACACATTGCCATCAACCCCCCCTGCTGCTGCCTTCACACACACATTGCCATCAGCCCCCCCTGCTGCTTTCACACACATTGCCATCACCCACCCCCCCTGCTGCCTTCACACAAACATTGCAATCGGCCCCACCTCCACTCACATATACACACTGGTATCAGCCCCCCTTCCTCTCATACATACATTAGAATCAGCCCCCCGCCACTGCGCACACATAGACTAGAATCAGTCACCCCCTCCGCTCACACACAAACACTGGAATCAGTCCCCCCGCCGCTCTCACACACACATACACAGGAATCAGGCCCCCTGCCGCTGCGCGCACACACTAAAATCAGCCTCCTCTCACACACACTAGAATCAGCCTCCTCTCACACACACTAGAATCAGCCTCCGCTCACACACGCACACAAACCCTGCAATAAGCCCGCTGCTGCCGCGCTCACTTACCTGTCAGCTGCTTCCAGCTGCGCTTCTCTGCTCACATGGGACGGCACCTGTCACATGGTGCGCGTCCCATGTGAATGTGGAATAGGCCACTCACAGGGGGAGATCCGCGGGACTTGTTTAAAAAAACAAACAAAAAACAGAAAGGCGGCCTCATTAGGTCATCGGCCTAACGGTAAAGTTCCCGGTAAGGTCTATGACCAATCCGCCCCTGTCCAGCACCAACTGTTTACTTTCAGAAATCTCTCTGTAAGACTTGCTAAAATTTGGTCACAAATTGGTCTGTACACTTCCACACAAAAATGTTGCAGTTCATCGGTGGGATGTTCATCAATTGAGATCTCACCTGCCATTCGTTTCTGTGACTGGATCACTTATAAATAACTTATGGTATAAATTTATTTAAAGGAAATAGTGCACTTATTTTTGATATTGTGTATATTTTGATATAGGAAATCTTTATTTCTGAGATCAGGGGAAATAATTAGATTTTTCCATTTTATCCTTGCTAGAGGAAATGCATTATTTCTGATGTATATATATCTGATACAATAAGCCTTTGTTAGGAAGTCTTTTGTGTATCTTGGTGTAAGGAAATGCCTTGTTTGGGGTTTGCAATTTTTCTTGGGAAATTCTTTTCTTTGGAGGAAATGTGTATTCTGCAACTGTTGGAAGAAAGCACCCATGCTAATCCCATGTTAATTAGACCTTTTGATCTGAGTGTCCAATACCCCTTAAGGAAAAGGAAGGGGTAATTCGACTTGCTGACAGATGTCCACGGTGTCCAAATTAAGGAAATCAGAGCAAGGTTTTATGATATCACAGATAAGCGTAAATATTGTTAGCTTTGCATTGCATCCATGTTTGGGTAAACAGTTTGCATCCTGATTCTAAAAATAGCCTATGAGGCTGTGTCTAAAAAAAATAGAGCTCTTGTACACTGAAATGTATCATTCTGATGTTCCATGTGACCTGACCACTGATACCTTTAATCAGTGGAACTGTCATTGTCAGGACACTTGAGCGAAATAAACATCACTCTCTACCTGCTTGACAATTTCTTCAATATTGCTGTATTCCTGTGACCTACAGATTAGACCCTAAATGTAATTCGTCCTCCGGCTATTTCTGAGGTTTAGACCCAGCTCTCCAGTACCTCCGCTCTGCAGCCCTGGCCAGTGTAATAGGCCAGGGGGAATCCATCCACAGGACCCTGATTCATAGTAAGCGGTTAGGGGTACCAAAGTGTTCCAGCACGCCAGTTACCCAGAAGGAACGTGGTTCTGGATGCCGTAAAGGAGTCCAGTGGTGGCAGCAGGCTTCTCCTACTGTGGCAGGAGGGGCGTATGCTCAATAAAAAAGGGGACAGTGGCAAAGTAAGCCCAGTTGGTTCCCAACAACAACAGACAGGGTGGCATAGGTCGTTCATCCTGTCACAGGGGCGTATTGTATGACTGCCAGACACACACACAGAATTTAAGAATGCCATGTGAAGGCAGAGGAGGATTTTTCAGTGCACAGAACAGACTGAGCTCAGAAGGGCCTGAAGAAACAAACAAAGGAAAAATGGAAATTACCAAGATTCTTCCTAAAGCCTGCAACATTGAAATATGTAAAAAAAACCAAAAAAAAAACACCTACATTTTCAATGTGATTGTTGCTTTAATTTAAGCCATATTTGAGGCTGAACTGAGAAGTATTTTAGGAGAATAACTGAAACTTTTTATTTAATGAAAGGGGTGTCTCTAGAGTGCTGGAATTTGCTATGACATTTCCATATTTTTGCAAATTGTGCCTCTTTTAAAGTCTCTGTCTCTCCGCTTATCTATACTCCCTTCTAGTTTGTGGAGCCATCTCTCCCAAGAGTGGAGAGTAGATTTGTACCTTGATGTGCTCAGGGCAGACCATCTAGAGTCTAGACACATGTGTGCCTACTTAAAGTGCATAACTCCCAACCATCCTGATTTAGGTGGGACCAGGGGCAGGCTGGGTTGGGCTGAGGGGCAGGGCCCCCGGGCCGGTCCCATAGTGGGCTACCTTGGACTGGGTCATTGGGCTACCTGCATTAATTTGCCAGCCCTCGCTTGGGCGGGACCGTTATGATGTGAGAGCTCTGTCCTGCCATCCCAATCGGGACAGCTTTGGCCTGCAGGTGGGAAAGTTGGAAAGTATCTCCTGTTCACTGTTGCTCTGCATGTCACTCTAAAATTATATCCAGTGTATTTGAACTGTTGGCTCAAAAGGGTCAGTACCATATATAATATTGACATAAGGGAGCCAATGATTTGTAATTTGTAACTACTGACATGAGGTGGTTGGATACTTTTTATACTTCTGACTGAAGAAGTTCATGCCAGATCTTTCCCCTCTGGTGAAGGAATTTTGCAAGGTCTAGGCACGCAAGGGCCAACCTTGTCTTTGCTACGACTAGAATTGTGACACCTGAGAACAGGTTTTCAATGCCTCACATAAGGGACTCATTATAAAGAATTATTACATTATATACTGCTAGTGTGGGTGATATGTATATTGCAGTCATGGGATGTATACAAAGTATGTGTAACTGGCTGGGCATACTATCGATTGTCCTTTTCTTAGTGGTAGGTTAGATAGAATAGGCTTACTCTGCCACCTTGTTTTTTTTCTCTTACTACAGTTTATCTGAGTTTCCTTCAGTCACTAACCCACCATTACTGACTATGGTGTAACTCTCCACCAGACAGTTGTAGACTGTGAATGCTAACTGCACACTAGTTATAAGAGGATAGTCGCTGCCAACACCAAGCTCGTTCACTGGCACCTGGAACTGCTTTCTTCTTGGTGGTTAGTATAGCTGCTGTAGCGCCTTGTGAATGAGTGCTACTGAAGGTGAAGGTGGAGTGGGCTGTCAGGTCTGTGCCTGTTGCTGTCATAGTCTCTCCTACTCGCTTATCCACAAGTGCCCGCCCAAGGATAACCATTGTCTTTAACCTTTACCATGGGAATATATCAAGATTAAAGCTTACTACATTTTTCTTTCATGTTTTCTTTTCACATTGAAGAATAGCTAGTCTCTTATATTTTAAATGAATTTCAGTTTATACCTCTTGCTGTCACAATTTTTGCAACCCCCCTAAAGTCCAACGCTCTAGGCTGCAGCCTATAGTCAGTCAGTCTATTGGATAATCAGGCCCTGGTTACCACGAGTCTAGGGTAATCTTTGAATCTAAGCTACAGCCAGGAAACTTGCTCCAAGGTCTAGTCCCACTCCCCAAGCCAAAATTGGCGCCAGAGGGAAATGGTAAAACCTTGGGGCATCAGTCCCTTTATTGCCACTCCAGAGCTCCAGTATGCTTCTTTGTATTCATTTGAATCCAGGAGGTGCCATTTAAAGTCTGGTGGAATTTATCGTGAGGTGGATACTGGCAACCTCTTAATCTAGGGACTGGACTATCAGACATGGGGGACACCTCCGACACCCCATCACTCCAGTCTCTGAACCAAAGCATAGGCTGGAGCATTGCTCAAGAAGCCCCGATCCCTAGTGCAGCACCAGGTTAAGTTAACACACTTTATTTTTATTTAACATGTATACATTTAAATTATAATTTTTTTACATAACCACATTTTTACATATTTCATCTGAGCTCTGGGACTTTCTGCATTGCGCGTTGGACACTAACTGACTTACTAGATCCACACAACAGAGGCACATTTATTAAATATACATTTAAATACATTTTTGATTCCTTTCACCACTGCTCCACTGAAGATTAACTCCTCCAATGCTGTGATGGCCATGTTTGACATAAGGGGCATTAGAATAAATCGTTGGGGAGTTGGCCACAGGAGGGATTGATGAAAGAAATTGAAGCTAAACACTGGCGATGTCCATTTTTTTTAAAACAGTCTTCTTAGAGGAGATATTGGGCCTAAAAACTGCCAGCATTTTCTTCAAATTATGGTTCCACTTTGCATGTTGGGGAGGTCAGGTGAAATGTTCATAGTGAGTCCTGTAAAACCTAGAGCTGGCTTTGAAGTATGAATTGCATGCATCATTCATAGTCTGTCTAGACATAGCTACTAAATCTGTTAAAAGTTTTGTTCCTGTGCCCGACTTTGCGCGACCACCTCATCCATGAAAACATAGGACTTATCTTCATATGACACGGATTGTTTAACCATTTCAACAGAGCTATAAAATGGTTGAGGAATATTAAGTAAATTTATGACCTGATAAGGTTATTTTATAATATTTCATTTTGGATAACATTGGTTTTTAGCAAATATATATTTTTATTTACACGTGTCAATCCATTTTCGGGATTGAAACAAAAAATCACATGTGCTAATAGAACAAACGGTAGGTTTCCAGAGTGGGAGGGCCACATGGGCTGCTTTGGTGGTTGTTAAACAATGTTCTAGGAAGCAATCATGTATTTTTCCCAGTAGTTAACAGGCTGTGTTAATTGCAAGCAGCGTGCAGCATAAAAAGTGTATATTTTCATAACTAGGTTTGTTATTTGAATGCATATCTGAAGAATAAAATGCTTGAGTGACTCAGCTACCACATTTTAAAAGCAAGCATACACAATTTTGTGGGTGTGTCCAACGTGTCATTGTGTGATTTGATTTCTCACCACATCTGTCATCCTTAAATATGACACACAAATATTTTTAAAATGTAGTATGTACTTAATGCTATGTTTCCTGTTGTAAAAATAAATAATGCCATTGATGCTTTACATTTCTCTATTATTAATTAATATTAGGGATGTGCACCGGCGACTTTTGAGGTCTCGTGTTTTGTGTTTTGGATCCGGATTTTCGTTATTTTTGAGGTTCGGATTTGTCTCGCAAAACACTTGACGAAAGGTCTCGGTTCGGATTTAAGGTATTGGATTCGGATTTTTTTTGAAAAAAACATAAAAAGTTTAAAAATCAAGTTTTTGGGCTTATTTTCACTCCTAGGCTATTATTAACCTCAATAACATTCAATAACAAGCATTTCCACTAATTTACAGTGTATTGTGAACACCTCACAATATAGTTATTAGTCCAAAACGTTGCAACAAGGTATCTTTCTGGACTGCGTAGAGGAGTGGGTCACCACAATATATATTAAAAACCCTGAACTTTTATGATTCGCACCAATAAATGTACCTGGACTGCGTAGAGGAGTGGGTCACCACAATATCTTAAAAACCCTGAACTTTTATGATTCGCACCAATAAATGTACCTGGACTGCGTAGAGGAGTGGGTCACCACAATATCTTAAAAACCCTGAACTTTTATGATTCGCACCAATAATTGTACCTGGACTGCGTAGAGGAGTGGGTCACCACAATATCTTAAAAACCCTGAACTTTTATGATTCGCACCAATAATTGTACCTGGACTGCGTAGAGGAGTGGGTCACCACAATATCTTAAAAACCCTGAACTTTTATGATTCGCACCAATAATTGTACCTGGACTGCGTAGAGGAGTGGGTCACCACAATATCTTAAAAACCCTGAACTTTTATGATTCGCACCAATAATTGTACCTGGACTGCGTAGAGGAGTGGGTCACCACAATATATTAAAAACCCTGAACTTTTATGATTCGCACCAATAATTGTACCTGGACTGCGTAGAGGAGTGGGTCACCACAATATCTTAAAAACCCTGAACTTTTATGATTCGCACCAATAATTGTACCTGGACTGCGTAGAGGAGTGGGTCACCACAATATCTTAAAAACCCTGAACTTTTATGATTCGCACCAATAATTGTACCTGGACTGCGTAGAGGAGTGGGTCACCACAATATCTTAAAAACCCTGAACTTTTATGATTCGCACCAATAAATGTACCTGGACTGCGTAGAGGAGTGGGTCACCACAAGATATATTAAAAACCCTGAACTTTTATGATTCGCACCAATAAATGTACCTGGACTGCGTAGAGGAGTGGGTCACCACAATATCTATTAAAAACCCTGAACTTTTATGAATCGCACCAATAAATGTACCTGGACTGCGTATAGGAGTGGGTCACCACAAGATATCTTAAAAACCCTGAACTTTTATGAATCGCACTAATAAATGTACCTGGACTGCGTAGAGGAGTGGGTCACCACAATATATATTAAAAACCCTGAACTTTTATGATTCGCACCAATAAATGTATCTGGACTGCGTAGAGGAGTGGGCACTGGGCACCACAATAAAATATATAAAAAACCTTCAACAGATCTGCATTACACTACACATACGGCTGCTCCTCCATCCTCTCCATCATATACATGTTGGAGTTTTAGCGTGTGACAACCTCTTGTTTTTGATAATGTCAGTGCATTTGGAATATTTTTCAATTTGCCCTACACCACTGAATGTACTTTATCTATGATACGCAATACGCATCTATCTATCTTGACTGCGTAGTGTGGTGGCCCCGGTACACAATTTGGTACCGAGGCCACAATATAATTAAAAAACCCTCCACGTGTCGGAATTCCACCAAACAAGTATCTGGACTGCATAGTGGGGTGGCCCCGGTACCCAATTTGATACCGGGGCCACAATACCTCCTCCAAACATGCTACAGACAATTCGTCATTGAGAGACCCCAGACAGACAGGGTCGAAGTGTTATTGTTTGACTTTGTAAACCCAAAAAAATGTCCCTGTTGCACTTGCACATAGTCGTGCAATGAAGACTGACTTTTTCATTTAAAGGCACGATCTTTAAAGTGTCAGAAAGAGAGAGAAGACACAGGAGAGGAGAGTTGTAGCTGGGGACCTGGGGTGGAAGCTCCCAGGCTCCCCCAGCATTGCCTGGAAGTCTGAGCGTGGTGACTGAGCCAGGGCAAGGAATGTGTGCCCTGGATGAGGGGGAGAACTCCATGCCACTATAGTGAACCCAAGAGAGAGGGGGACACTGCACATGGAAGAGGCCCTGGAGTGAGGGCTGCTACAAGAGGCATGGTAGCTGTAGTGTCAGATCCTGAGGCTGAGAGTACACAGAGTGACGTGTCAGAGCACAGGAGACATTATCCCCGCAGAGGAGGGATGAGCTGCAGTTGAGAGGTATGTTGTTGAAATAGGACATGCACACTTTAACAAACCAATCATTTCAGCGACAGGGCCTACCAAACAACTTTGACTGAAATGATTGGTTTGTTTGGGCCCCCACACCAAAAAAGCTATTCATCTCTCCCTGTACAGACTAAACAGGCTCTACTGAGGCAAGATGTCGTCCTCATCCTCAACCTCTGATTCCTCTCCCCCTACAGTGTCTACTTCCTCCTCATCACACATTAACAATTCGTCCCCGCTGGACTCCACAACCACAGGTCCCTCTGTAGTATCTGGAGGGCAGTGCTGTACTTCATTGAGGAATTGATTATTCATTTTTATAAACATCATTTTTTCAACGTTGTGAGGAAGCAACCTCCTTCGCCGCTCACTGACCAGGTTCCCCGCTGCACTAAAAACTCTTTCCGAGTACACACTGGAGGGGGGACAACTCAGGTAAAATAGAGCCAGTTTGTACAGGGGCTTCCAAACTGCCTTTTTTTCCTGCCAGTAACAATATGGACTGTCTGACATGTCTACTTGGATGGTGTCAGCAAAGTAATCATCCACAATTTTTTCTATTGTCACAGCATCCAATGCAGCGAGAGTAGACATGTCTGCAATGGTTGGCAGGTCCTTCAGTCCGGACCAGATGTTATCAGCATCCCCGCCAGTGCCTCTTTTGGGAAAACTGAGCTTTTTCCTCGCAGCCATAGATGTGGAAGAAAATGAGGGTGGAGCTGTTGGCATGTCACGGTCCTCTTCAGAGGACAATCTCCTGACCAGCAGGTCTTTGCACCGCTGTAGACTTGTGTCCGCCGGAAACAGAGACACAACATACGCTTTAAACCGAGGATCGAGCACGGTGGCCAGAATGTATTCCTCTGACTTTAAAAGAGTGACCACCCTCGGATCCTGGCAAAGCGTACGAAGGGCTACATCCACAAGAGCTACATGCTTGGTGTAATCGCAATGGCTTACCAGCTCCTCCCTCACTTTCTCCAGCTGCTTCTGCAACAGCCTGATCAGGGGAATGACCTGACTCAAGCTGGCAGTGTCGGAACTGACTTCTCGTGTGGCAAGTTCAAATGGCTGCAGAACCTTGCACAACACGGAAATCAGTCTCCACTGCGCTTGACTCAGGCGCATCCCCACTCCTTTGCCTATGTCGTAGGTGGCTGTGTAGGCCTGAATGGCCTTTTGCTGCTCCTCCATCCTCTGCAGCATATAGAGGGTGGAGTTCCAGCGCGTCACAACCTCTTGTTTGAGGTGATGGCAGGGCAGGTTCAAGCTTTTTTGATGTGCCTCTAGTCTGCGGTAGGCACTGGCTGAATGCCGAAAGTGTCCAGCAATTTTGCGGGCCACCGCAAGCATCTCCTGCACACCCCTGTCACTCTTGAGGTAATGCTGCACCACCAAATTAATGGTGTGGGCAAAACATGGGACGTGCTGGAAATTGCCCATATTTAATGCCCGCACAATGTTACTGGCATTGTCTGACACCACAAATCCCCATGAGAGTCTAAGTGGGGTAAGCCACTGGGAGATAATTTCCCTCATTTTCTCTAATATGTTGTCAGCGTTGTGCCTCTTATTAAAGCCTGTAATGCACAATGTTGCCTGCCTTTGCATGAGCAGCCATTTTGTAGATGCTGCTACTGATGCAGCTGTTGCTGTTGCTGCGGAAGGGGATGCATCTACCCAGTGGGCTGTCACAGTCATATAGTCCTTCGTTTGCCCAGAACCACTTGTCCACATGTCCGTGGTTAAGTGGACAGTGGGTACAACCGCATTTTTAAGAGCACTGAGGACACTTGATCGTACTTCTCTGTACATTTTTGGTATCGCCTGCCTAGTGAAGTGGAATCTCGAGGGGATTTGGTACCGGGGACACAATACCTCCATCAACCCTCTAAATCCCACTCCACTGATGGCGGACACCGGGCGCACGTCTAACACCAACATTGCAGTTACAGCCGCAGTTATACGCTTTGCAATAGGGTGACTACTATCGTATTTGGTGGTCATGGCAAACGACTGTTGGACAGTCAATTGTTTGGTGAAAGACTTAGCGGTCTTACGACTTCCCCTCTGGGAAGATGACCGACTAACAGCAGCAACAGCAGCAGTGGCAGTAGTAGGCGTACCGCTGCAGGATTCCTCGGATGAATCCCGTATTGAGGAGGACTCAGTCTGGCTGCTGACTTGGGCTGCAGGACTGAATCTGATGGAGATTGTGGAGGAAGTTGACGAGGAGGGTGTTGCTGGTGTGTATCCAACTGGACCACGGGATTTAGGTGTCCCTGTACCGATGAGGGTCCTAGCCCCAGTTCCTGAACTAACCACTGAACTATGAAGGTTATTCAGGTGACGTATAAGGGAGGATGTTCCTAGGTGGGCAAGATCCTTACCCCTGCTTATTTGAGCTTTACATAAGCTACATATTGCCATACATTGGTTGTCTGGATTTGGATAAAAATAACTCCAGACCGAAGAGGTGCATTTTTTGGTCTTCTGACCAGGCATGACGATGGGCTTTTTCATCCCATGGACATCAGCTGTTTCCCCCCCTGGTGCCTCATTTACAATAACCACATCACCATCCTCATCATCAAGTTCCTCCACAGCGCCAGCTACATCATCAATAGCCTCCTCCCGAGCCACCTCTTCCCGTACAGTGATGGGAAGGTCAGGCTTGACAACCACCAACACCCTTGGACTCGCCTTGGGGATTTGTGATAATTTCTCTTTAGAAGGCAGAGTTGTTTGCTGTTTTGTTGCTGACAGCATAACTCTCTTCAATTTTTTGTAGGGGGGGGGAGGAGGAGGAGGGCTAAGATCCGTGGGTGAAGCTGAACCACTAGTCATGAACACGGGCCAGGGCCTAAGCCGTTCCTTGCCACTCCGTGTCGTAAATGGCATATTGGCAACTTTACGTTTCTCCTCAGATGATTTTAAGTTTCTCTTTTTGCTACTTTTTCTTAACTTGGGCTTTTTGGATTTTACATGCCCGGTACTACGAGATTGGGCATCGGGCTTGGAAGACGACGTTGATGGCATTTCATCGTCTATGTCATGACTAGTGGCAGCAGCTTCAGCATTAGGAGGAAGTGGGTCTTGATCTTTCCCTACTTTATCCTCCAAATTTTTGGTCTCCATTATATGTAGCACAAGATACTGCAGAATGTGTGAACTTGGTAATATTGCAGTACCAATGGACTTATACTGCTGGATTGGTTTTGCAAATTTGGTTATAATTATTATATATTTTTTTTTTTTTTTTTATTATTTTTTACTTTTTTTTTATTTTTTAAAGACTTGGGAATAATGGGGAAATAACTATGCCCTTAGAAGCACAGAGCACAGGACACAGCACCACTGGACTGAACAGGACACGGCACAGGACCCAGCAGCACTACGGAACTCAGCAGGACAGAGCACAGGACACAGCACCACTGGACTGATACTGCAGAATGTGTAAACTTTGTAATATTGCAGTACCACTGGACTTTTACTGCTGAATGTGTGAACTTGGTAATATTGCAGTACCAATGGGCTTATACTGCAGGATTGGTTGTGAAAATTTTGTGGTAATTAAAAAATATTAAAGTAGTTTTTGGTATTTTTTAAAAAAACTTTTTTTTATTTTTTTAAACACAGGGGAATATTGGGGAAATAACTATGCCCTTAGAAGCACAGAGCACAGGACACAGCACCACTGGACTGAACAGGACACAGCACAGGACCCAGCAGCACCACTGACCTCAGAAGGACAGAGCACAGCACACAGCACCACTGGACTGATACTGCAGAACACAGCACAGCACAGCACAGCACAGCACAGCACTAAACAGCACAGCACAGCACAGCACTAAACAGCACAGAACTAAACAGCACAGAACTAAACAGCACAGAACTAAACAGCACAGAGGACCACCTAACACACCCTCCCTCTACCCTGATCAATGCCCGAGTGAAGATGGCGGCGACTAGCGGGGAATTTATAGGATCTGAGTATCGCGAGATCCGACAACGGGATTATGAGTCAGAGCCTCAGTTTCACTTTTGAATTTGGCGCCAATACCCGGATCTGTCTCGGATCCGACTCGGATCCGCAACGTTCGGGTGGGCTCGGATTTCAGAAATCCGAGTGCGCTCATCCCTAATTAATATTTTTGTTTTCTTCAGTTATTTAGCAGTGTGCACTTACAAGGGGTAACTGGTTTACTATCACCCCTACTTTTATACTTGGTCACCACTGATGTGAAAACTAGTTATATTTTACATGAAATGCTTTTGTAAACATGCACATACATTTTACATAGAGTACAATGAGGCAACTGAAAATATGACGAACAACGTAATGGTTTTGAAGGGGTCATTTTTTTCTTCAAACTTTGCACTTAGCATAAAGGTTTTGTTATTGACATCCAAATTTGTATGTTTGCCTCCTGCAAGCATAATCTACTAGTATTTCCAGTATAACAACTTTCACAATGCATGTATGTCTGTTATTAAGGTATTCAAGGTGATACAACTTCTATTTTTTTTATTTTAGTAAATACAAATTGTATTGGTCTTCTGAAGTACAGGCACACAATAAAGATAGAAGACAGTACAGCTGTACAAATTTAGTGACTAAGGGGTCCATCTATAATATATACATTTAACCAGCATGTTAGTTACATGATATCATCTGTACTTTACATTTGAGATTGTGGCCTCAGGGTGTGTTTAATTGGTGTAAGTGCCATCACAGTTTATCTGAAAACCACTTAAATATTCTTTATTGAGATATACAGATACAGGTATTTAAATGCAGGCGTATGGAATGTAAGTAATATCCTTGGTGACATTTGCCAGCCGTTTGATGTTTCAGTGGGACAGAGTCTCCCGTGCATCTCTGTCATTATGCCCTGAATTTTCAATAAAGTTGTAACAGATTCTGGATACTATATTACTAATCTTGATTAGCGCTGGCTTACCTGAGGTGCGGAGTCTAACGATCTCCCCGGTGTTCACCAAGAACCGCCGCAAGGCGGGGTGGGCTTCGCTGCCAGGAGTCGCAGGTCGCAGTCCCCAGGTTCGCCTCAAGATGTAGTACAGCGGAGTGAAGCGGTGGTAGCGGAGTCAACAAGCCGGTTCGGTACACAGGACTGGAGTCAGGCAGAATCAGAAGGCAACTCGGAGTCAACAAGCCAGGTTCGGTACACGGGTCACAAGAATAGGAGAATGGTCAGCAAGCCGGGTCGGTACACAGGGATTAGAGAGCCAGGGAAGTCAAACAGGCAGAGATCAGCACACAGGAGACACTGGAAACAGGAAGACACTGCAATCCACGAAGAGCAGGAGCCAGGAACAGGTAAGTGTTGCTCTGACACTCAGCGAGTGTCAGAGTGAGGTTTTTATACAGAAGGGGATTCAAAATCCCCGCCTCTAGGTTGTGGTCATGTGACCGCCTCCGGGTGCGGTCACATGGTCCTGAATGCGGAAGTGCGGCTGGACGGAGCGGCGGGGATAAGGTAAGTCCGTAACAGTACCCCCTGCCATAAAGGTGGACTCCGAACACCTAATAGGGTTTCAAAGGAAATTTTTTATGGAAGGATTTAAGTAGACGGGGAGCATGTAGGTCAATGGCTCTTACCCATGAGCGCTCCTCAGGGCCGTAATCCTTCCAATCCACCAAGAACTGTATGGCACCTTGAACTTTACGAGAATCTAGGATAGTTTTAATCTCGTATTCAACTTGATCCCGATCCACAGCAGGAGGAGGAGTTCTGGATGAGGTGGAGAATCTGTTGGTTACCATCGGTTTTAACAAGGAGACATGGAAGACATTGGGTATGCGTAAGGAGGGAGGCAGACTCAATCTAAAGGCTACGGGATTAATAATCTCAGATATAGCAAATGGGCCAATAAACTTGGGAGCAAATTTTTTACTGGGAACCTTTAAACGAATGTTCTGGGTGGATAGCCATACCCTGTCACCAACTGCAAAACTTGGAGTCATTCTTCTCCTTTTATCGTAGAATTTTTTGTAACGAGTAGTTGCTTGTTTTAAGTTTGTCTTGGTTTGTTCCCAAATATTAGAGAAGTTACGAACCAGAGAGTCCACTGCTGGAACTTCAGAAGATGAGACTTGAGAGAAGGTGGGTAGTCTAGGATGGCAGCCATACAGAACAAAAAAGGGGGAGTTAGAGATGGCCTCATGTAAATGGTTGTTATGGGCGAACTCGGCCCAAGGGAGAAGGTCCACCCAGTTGTCTTGGTTACTAGAGATAAATATTCTTAGAAACTTCTCTTATTCTTGGTTGGTTCTCTCAGTAGCCCCATTGGACTGGGGATGATATGCGGAAGAGAAGTCAAGCTTAATCCCGGATTTATTGCAAAAAGACCGCCAAAATTTTGATATGAATTGTGATCCCCTATCGGAGACAATATGTTGAGGACAGCCATGGAGGCGAAATATTTCTTTAATAAAAATATCGGCTAAGGAGGAGGAAAAAGGAAGGCCTTTGAGAGCAATAAAGTGAGCTGTTTTAGAGAAGCGATCCGTGACCACAAGCACTACAGTACAGGATTTGGAAGGGGGAAGGTCCGTGATAAAATCCATGGAGATCTGTGACCAAGGGTAATCAGGAATGGGTAATGGGAGCAAGCATCCATAAGGCTTCTTCCTAGAGGTCTTGTGTTGAGCACATTTGGAACAAGCAGCAACAAATCTCTTCACATCCTCCAGCAAGGAAGGCCACCAGTAGGTCTTGCGAATGCCGGCATGCCCAGAGAAGAGTGAGTGATGAGCCCAGTGAAGGAGCCGGGTGCGTAGATGTGGCAAGATGAATGTTTTGCCTGGAGGACAGCCCTTTTTCAGGTGTGTAACTGCCAATACTTGACATGGATTTACAATGAATTTCTTATCTTCCGAGGATTCCATGTCAGCTGGATCAAAAGTGCGAGATAAGGCGTCTGCCTTCGTGTTCTTAGATCCTGAATGAAAAGTGATGTTGAAATCAAAGCGTGAGAAGAATAAGGACCACCTTGCTTGTCGAGGATTTAGACATCGGGCAGTGCGTAAGTAAAGCAAATTCTTATGGTCGGTATATATGGCGATAGGGAATTGCGCTCCTTCTAGTAAATGTCTCCATTCGGAGAGAGCCAATTTGATGGCCAGGAGCTCTTTGTCGCCAATCCCATAATTCCTCTCAGCAGGTAAAAAGCGACGGGAAAAGAATCCGCAGGGATGAAGTTTTCCAGAAGGACCTCGCTGTGATAGTACGGCTCCTGTGCCAACAGAAGAGGCATCTACCTCCAGGACAAAGGGACGAGAACAAT
This sequence comes from Mixophyes fleayi, assembly GCF_038048845.1. NCBI lineage: Eukaryota > Metazoa > Chordata > Amphibia > Anura > Limnodynastidae > Mixophyes > Mixophyes fleayi. The sequence goes on from NC_134406.1 coordinate 123,971,565, forward strand.
CTGGCTGTTGAAGAATGGGTGCAGATGAAAAGAGAGACTTTAATAATATAAAGGCTTGGATAGCCTCAGAGGACCAAATACCAGCATCAGCAGATTTGCGGGTCAATGCTGTGATGGGAGCCACGAGAGAGGAGTACCCCTTGATAAATTGGCGATAATAGTTGGAGAATCCTAGGAAGCGTTGAGTGGCTTTAAGGCCTGAAGGTTGGGGCCAGTCAAGTATGGCTTTCAATTTTGTGGGATCCATCTGTAGACCGGTGCCCGAAATAATATATCCCAGGAAGGGAATTTGTCTCTGCTCGAAGGTGTATTTCTCCAATTTGCAAAATAACTGATTTTTTCGGATACGAGAGAGGACCTCCAATACATGAGTACGATGAGATGCTAGATCTTGAGAAAAGATGAGAATGTCGTCCAAGTAGATGACTACAGATTGGTACAAGAGGTCTTGAAACAGCTCATTCATAAAGCTCTGAAATATGGCTGGGGCATTGCATAGCCCGAAAGGCATGACCAGATATTCAAAGTGGCCGTCTCGGGTGTTAAACGCCGTCTTCCATTCATCCCCCTCCTTAATGCGTATAAGGTTATACGCTCCTCTGAGGTCAAGTTTAGAAAAGATGGTGGCACCCTTGATCCGGTCAAATAGTTCAGAAATCAGTGGCAGTGGATACCGATTTTTAACGGTAATGGCATTCAGGCCTCTGTAATCAATGCAAGGGCGGAGGCCCCCATCTTTCTTTTTTACGAAGAAGAAGCCAGCCCCAGCTGGGGAGGCAGACTTGCGGATGAAGCCCCTGTTTAGATTTTCTTGGATGTACTCCTCCATAGCCTTAGATTCTGGGAGGGAAAGGGGGTAAACACGGCCCCTGGGAATGGGTTTACCAGGTATCAGATCAATGCCACAGTCCCAGATTCTGTGAGGAGGAAGTCTAGTGGCCTCTTGTTGACAGAAAACATCAGAGAAGGTTTGGTATGGCTCAGGCAGGAGAGTCACAGGAAATTCTTGGGTACGCCTGGGACTATTCGGGGGAACCACTCTCTGTAGGCAGCAAGAGAAGCAGGACTGTCCCCAGGACAATATGTGACCAGATTTCCAGTCCAAGGTGGGAGAGTGGGCACGAAACCAAGGAAGTCCTAGGAAGACTGGGTTGGTAGATCTCTGTATTACTAGAAAAGAAATCTTCTCCCGATGAAGTGCTCCTATCTGAAGTAGAAGAGGAATAGTGCGTACCAAGATGGACCCCTCAGGGATTCTTCCCCCATCAATGGCCATCAGAGAGATGGGTTGTTCCAAGGCTTGTGTGGGAATAGCGAATTGTTTAACTACTGTGGCAGAAATGAAATTTCCTGCGGCTCCGGAATCTAGAAGAGCCGACTGCGGGAAGGTCTTTTGTCCTAACTGAAGGGAAATGGGAATAGACAGGCAATCATTACTATTGGGAACTGACTGACACTGAGAAAAGAGGCCCAACGACACAGCTCCAGAACTCGTTAGGCCCTGTCGTTTCCCGAGCGTTTGGGACAAGAACTCAGAAGATGGCCACTCTCTCCACAATATAAACACAACTTGTTCCGAAATTTCCTCTCCCTCTCTTCGGCTGATAGGCGGGTCCTCCCAAGTTGCATGGGCTCTTCAGGGGGAAGAACAGGGGTTTGGAAGTTGGGGGCCAAGCGAATCATGCTACGCCGCGACTGTTCCTTCTCGGAATTACGTTCCTTGAAACGCAAATCAACTTTGACACAGAGGGAGATAATGTCGTCCAAAGACGTAGGGAGTTCCTGGGATACCAACTCGTCTTTGATTCGGTCTGAAAGGCCCTGCCAGAATGTAGCTACTAGAGCCTCATCGTTCCAGCGAAGTTCAGAGGCCATGGTTCTGAAGTGGACCGCATACTGCCCCACAGACTGGTTTCCCTGGCGGAGACGTAGTAAGCCGGAAGCGGCATTGGACACCCTTCCTGGCTCATCAAATATTTTCTTGAAGGTGGACAAGAAGAGGTTGAAGTTATGTAGAATGGGGTCGTCCCTCTCCCATAAGGGGGAAGCCCATGCTAAAGCTTGACCGGACAATAACGAAATCACATAGGCCACTTTCGTTTTTCCGGAGGGGAAGTTCCCAGGTAGAAGCTCGAATTGTATGGAGCATTGATTTAAAAATCCTCTGCAATTTTTAGGGTCTCCATCGAACTTAGGTGGGTTAGGTAACCGTAGCTGCGAGGAAGAAGCTGCTGCTGCGGCCTGAGGTACAGGGGCCACTGCCGGCCCAGGTGATCCACCAGCCACTAGGGTGTTCTGGACAACATCCAAGCGAGTGGATAGACTATTGAGGAATTTTAAAAGTTGCTCTTGGTTAGCTTCTTGTTTATCCATCCTTCCTACTAAATGCTCCAACAGATCTTTAGCTGTGGTATCCATGGTCAGAGCAAACTGTAACAGATTCTGGATACTATATTACTAATCTTGATTAGCGCTGGCTTACCTGAGGTGCGGAGTCTAACGATCTCCCCGGTGTTCACCAAGAACCGCCGCAAGGCGGGGTGGGCTTCGCTGCCAGGAGTCGCAGGTCGCGGTCCCCAGGTTCGCCTCAAGATGTAGTACAGCGGAGTGAAGCGGTGGTAGCGGAGTCAACAAGCCGGTTCGGTACACAGGACTGGAGTCAGGCAGAATCAGAAGGCAACTCTGAGTCAACAAGCCAGGTTCGGTACACGGGTCACAAGAATAGGAGAATGGTCAGCAAGCCGGGTCGGTACACAGGGATTAGAGAGCCAGGGAAGTCAAACAGGCAGAGATCAGCACACAGGAGACACTGGAAACAGGAAGACACTGCAATCCACGAAGAGCAGGAGCCAGGAACAGGTAAGTGTTGCTCTGACACTCAGCGAGTGTCAGAGTGAGGTTTTTATACAGAAGGGGATTCAAAATCCCCGCCTCTAGGTTGTGGTCATGTGACCGCCTCCGGGTGCGGTCACATGGTCCTGAATGCGGAAGTGCGGCTGGACGGAGCGGCGGGGATAAGGTAAGTCCGTAACAAAAGTTAAGGGACAAATTGGCTCAGATAGGTAATGAGTCTAGTCAAACTAGACAATTATTTTGGCAAACATGCAAGCATTTAAATTCTGTTGAAGTGGCATAAATTCACTCACTTTTAGAAAGTGAAATTGCTTGGAATTTGCTTGTTTTGAAATCATGATATTCATGTACTATTTGTTAAAGCAAACATCCTTACCTTTTTTGGTAACATCTTTGTATTATTTTACTACTATTTATTTCATGTTTTATCATTCTTATCCTACTGCAACATAACTTTATTGTGGGTAGCAAATGCAAAAATACTACAGGTAGTGGTCAACAAAAAATGTAAACCTCAATATAAAGTCAATCAGTAGGGTGTTGGGTAGCCAGGTGCAGCCAGTAAGCACAATGGCATTGAGTGTATGGAATTGAGCAGGAGGCTTGCAGCACAATTCATTTACAAGTCACTTCACTAGCATAAGGATTATGTTGAAAAATGCTGTCTTATTTGTTTCAAAATATCCTTGTGGCTGGATCACGTAGAAATAACTTATTGAAGATATTAATTTTAATTTGGAGTGCAATGCATCCCTGTATATCATTGCAAATGTACTTTTCCTTATATATATCGGTATGTGTTTTGTATGGAAATGTATCGATTTCAGAGACAGTGTGTTATGTTGCAACTGTCTAGAGACAGGTAACCTCATGTTAATTAGTCCTTTTCATCGCTCAGTGACCAAAACGTCTGTTACGCCTGAAAGACAGGAGGAGGTAATTATACTTGCTGGTAGACTCCCTATGCAAGTGATCACAGATAAATGTGAATTTTGCAAGTTAAATTGTGTTCAAAGCAAGATTCTAGAAATGTTTTATCCTGATGGTAAACATTCAATAGAAAACCTCAGATGCAGTGGCACCGCTAGTAGCCATGTAAAAAGGTGTTAAACCCCTCCAGGCTGATTTATGTGCAGGCTGAATTAATCAGTCTGGATTGCTTAAAGGGGCAGGAGGCCAGATTAGCTTTGGCATAGCTCCAAAAATTTACCAAAATTGTCTTTAAAAAGCTCTGTTTTACACTGAAGTGTATTATACCATCTTTACTTTCTGGATATCATTAGTGCCTCAAACTTTTGAGTTTGTAACTGTGCTTTTTAGAACTTCCTGAGCTAATAAACATAATTGCAAGGAACCTGCCTGTATGCCTACTTACCTGTTGTAATTTCTGTGACCACAGATTAGACCAAATCTAATCCGTTATCCAGCTGTTCTGAGGTTGGGACCCAGCATTCCAGTACCAATGCTTTGCCCGCTACCTGCAGCTCTGGCCAGTGTGATAGGCCAGGGGAAACCTTGATCTGCAGGCAAGAGGTCAAGGGTACCAGCCCATGTTTACCAGCAAGGTAGTACACTATCAGCAAGAGTTACCCAGAAGGATGTGGTTGTAGTCGCCGCTAAGGAGCTTAGTGGTGGCAGCAGCAAAAGCCCCTCCTACTGCAGTTAGAGGGTGCATCTGGGATAAAGAAAGGGGATGGTGGCAAGGCAAGCCCAGCCGGTCCCCAGCAACACAACAGACAGAATGGTATAGGAGGACCATCCTGTCACAATCCTATAAATGCTTGAGTGGTTTAGGTGACAGAGAAGGGCAAAAGCTCTGCTATACATGCCCCAATTATAACCTCCTCAAAATTACAGAAATTTAATTTTGCAGCCATATTAGCCATAATTATAGGCAACCAGGACAATTCAGAATTTTTATACATGACCCCGACCGTGCAGGGATGTAATCTGCTTAATTTATACCTGTATGGAAACCTTTACTTTGAAGATGTTTGGTGTCACTCATTTATAATAACTTTATTCTAGATGCATGAATGGATTAGTTTTACAGCATGATCTCATTCACTATACTACAAGAAAAAAAAAAAAAAGGGAGATTGCGTGTTTAAACTAGACACGAATATTTGTTCCTATTTAATTTTAATACTGAGCCTTGTATAGGTATGAAAAAGGGCATATTAACCAACTTGTCTGCCAAAATCCATGGGTTTGAAAGAAGATTTAGCATCTTATCAGGACAGTGATCATAAGTACAAAGCAACATTCAGGGGCAGATTGGGAATTTAAAGTGGCCCTTAAAATTATTTTGAAAGTCGCATCATGTGGGCAGAGCCAAAACAACTGTAGCCGAGTTAGTACACCTTTAGCCATAGCCAAAACTGGCGATAACAGACCAGGTATCGTGGTGGTATAAGAGATACTTGCTAAATAAATTTCCACGTCCAAAGGCAATCTTTCCACCAGCTGGGGTTACTGCAGGGAATAACAGCATTATGGCTGACAATAACCCTTTGAAGCAAGAAAAAGCACTTTTAAATTTTTGAATGGCCTTTCACCCTTTACCCTTTAATAAATCAGCCCCCCCAGTGCAATAAGTTATGCCTGATCAACAGTGTCTCAAATCCCCATTAGCGTGTGCACTAATAGGGTTTTGTGCATGATGAATGAAATCTGTAACATAATTAAGGTTTGCTATTGAGACACTAAGCAAAAATTATTAAAATCAGAAAATTGTTCTTACCTGCCATCCTAAGGTTAAATCATGTGCTGCTGGACTCAGCTGTGCTTCTGTTTGTTCCTGTCACTTCTGATCAGCAGCCACCAGCACTACTACTGCCTGCCAGACTCCAGACGCAATGGAGGAAGGAAAGACATGAATAGAGGAGTAGTGGAAGATGAGGGTGAAAAATGGTAGTGCAAGTGGGTCGTGGGGGCAGAAGAGAGAAAAAGCTGGGATGGGGGGGACAAAGGTAAACATAGACACAAAGGGACAGGGTGGACAGGTCCCCCTCACCTCCAACATTGTCAAGATGGCTGCTGCAGCATCGAATTGGTTAATACTCGATGCGGCTGTGCTGAATGGGTTATACCCCAGCGCTCGTGGTTGTTAAAATGGATTAAAGGGAATATTTATTAATTTAAATGTTTGTGTTTAATGTATGGGCATTGTTAATAACTGTCACGCAGCGCCAAAAGAGTTAAGTCCTTCCTCTGCGGCGGTGGTAGTCAGCATATCGGTGCTGACTACCCCGAACATGACTTACCCCCTACGTCTTCACACTGAACGGCTCCTTCCCGACCAGGCTCCAGGACGACTGATGTGACAATCGACTGCAAGGCATCGCAACGAATGAGGAAGCCGGCAAGACTTGATGACGTCACAGGTGACTGCAACGCTGTTATCGATGCTGTTAAGGGGGTAATGTAAGTATGCGGAAATGGACATGACGTCATTTATTGGTGCCGGGATGCTGAATCGTGGCGATTACTGGAGGTCTGTTTCTGAAATGGTCGGGATTACCAGTCTGTCGTCAATGACAGGTTCACGCTGTCCATTTCGGGGAAACTCTTGTCTGCATTTTCAAAGTGGAGGTAATGACTACCACCACTCGTAAATGTATTTATTTTTATATTGTTTGTGTATGGATTTTTTTATGAGGTTTTGGAGGAAACTTGTTTCTGTAACTTTTCTGAAGAAAGGAAATCCCATGCTAATTTAGCCTTTTCATCTGAAAGGGACTAACACATCTTTTTAGCCTGCATGCACAGCTTAGGGGCATTATCCGACTATCCTGTGTGTACTGTTAAAGGGATAGGGGAACTAGTTGAATAATGAAAGAGCAAGTAATTTGGGATTGCTGTAAATTTTGTTAAGTTTAAATTATGTTAAATCCAAATTTAGAGAATATATTGCATGCTGATGTTATACATTAAATATATAGCATTAAATATATACATTAAATATCATTCTCAAAACTTTTATTATATAAATAATATATAAAAGTTTGAGAATGACACAAATATTATTTTTCACAATGTCTGCTGCCTAAGTTTTTATGATGGCAATTTGCTCATACTCCAGAATGACATGACGAGTGACCAGATGAATTGCAATTAATTTCAAAGTCCCTCTTTGCCATGACAATGAACTTTATCCCAAAAACAACATTTCCACTGCATTTCAGCCCTGCCACAAAAGGACCAGCTGACATCAGATCAGTGATTCTCTCATTAACACAGGTGAGAGTGTTGACGAGGACAAGGATGGAGATCACTGTGTCATTCTGATTGAGTTAGAATAACAGACTGGAAGTTTTAAAAGGAGGGTGGTGCATTAAATCATTATTATTTCTCTGTTAACGTACAAGGAAACACGTGCAGTCATCATTGCTTGGCACAGAAAGGGCTTCACAGGCAAGGATATTGCTGCTACTAATTTTGCACCTAAATCAATCATTTATTGGTTTATCAAGAACTTCAAGAAGAGATGCTCAATAGCTGTGAAGAAGGCTTCAGGGCATCTGAGAACGTCCAGCCAGTGATGGGAAAGTTGATGCAGCTGCCGGATCGGGGCAACCACCAGTGCAGAGCTTGCTCGGGAATGGCAGCAGACAGATGTGAGTGCATCTGCACACACAGTGAGGCGAAGACTTTTGTAGGACGGCCTGGTGTCAAAAATGCCAGAAAAGAAGCCACTTCTCCCCAGGAAAAACATCAGAAACAGACTGATATTCTGCAAAAGGTACAGGGATTGGACTGATGAGGACTGAGGTACAGTCATTGTCTCTGATGAATCCCCTTTTAGATTGTTTGGGGCATCTGGAAAAACCATTGTCCGGAGAAAGAAAGGTGAGCGCTACCATCGGTCCTGTGTCATGCCAATAGTACAGCATCCTGAGACCATTTATGTGTGGGGTTGCTTCTCAGCCAAGGGAGTGGGCTCACTCACAATTTTGCCTAAGAACACAGCCATGAATAAAGGATGGTACCAAAACATTCTCAAAGAGCAACTTCTCCGAACCATCCACGAACAGTTTGGTGATGAACATTACCTTTTCCAGCATGATAGGGCACCTTGCCATAAGCCAAAAGTGATAACTAAGTGACCCGGGGATCAAAACATCTGAATTTTGGGTCCATGGCCTGGAAACTCCCTAGACGTTAATTCCATTGAGAACTTGTGGTCAATCCTCAAGAGGCGGGTGGACAAAAAAAACCCCACAAATTCTGACAAACTCCAAGCATTGATTAGGCAAGAATGGTCGGCCATCAGTCAGTATGTGGCCCAGAAGTTGATTGACAGCATGCCAGGTAGAATTGCAGAGGTCTTCAAAAAGAATGGTCAACACTGCAAATATTGACTCTTTTGCATAAACATAATATAATTGTCAATAAAAGCCTTTGACACCTATGAAATGCTTGTAATTTTACTTCGGTATACCATAGCAACATCTTACAAAAATGTCTAAAAACACTGAAGTAGCAAACCTTGTGAAAACCAACACTTGTGTCATTCTCAAAACTTTTGGCAATGACTGTAATATCATACTTTGATGCGTACTGAACTGTTGTAATTCCTGTGACCTACAGATTAGGCAACTCTAGTCCATTATCCAGCTGTTGAGGTTTGGGACCCAGCATCTAGTACCAATGTTATGCCTGCTACTCTGCAGCTCTGGCTATTGTGAGAGGCCAGGGGAGACCATCCACAGCAACCCTGATCTGAAGGAAGTGGTCAGGGGTACCAGCCCAGGTGCCCAGCAAGGGGGTGCACTAGCTGCAAGTTACCCAGAAGGAAGAGGTTCCAATGCTGGTGAAGGAGCCTTTAGAGGTGGCACATTTAGGATAAAGAAAGGGGATGTTGTCAAGGCAGGCCCAACATGGTAGGGTGGCACAGGAGGTCTATCCTGTTATGGGAAGAAATAAAGGGACAGGCACACATAATTTGTAGACAGACAACAGGCACTGGCAGAGAGAAACGTGGAATGAAACAGATGGTGAGAAATGCCACACATACAAAATTGTAGACAGAGATACACACACACACACACACACACACACACACACACACACACAGTAAGTGGTGGGGTGGCAGAGGTGCACACACACAGGTGGGTGCGGGGACAGATAAAGGCACACAGGGGTTAGCCGAGAGCCACAGATGCAAACAGATGCTGAGACAAATATGGGTGGTAAATGGAGTCAGGGGTGGGCAGAGTAGGAGAGGGGAAGCTTCTTACTTTGAATTCTGCCGCCTTGTGCAGGGACCGTCCAGTGCAAAGTCCTGAACAATGGGGGAAGTTGCTGGGAGAAAGGGGAGCAGCAGAATAGAGGGCTAGCAGAGGCAGAGGTGGGGAAACACAAGTACACGCCAATAGGCAGCACTGTTTGTGTACATTAACGCACACTGACTCTGTAAAGCAAAAGACAGTGCGCAGTCCAGCCTACAAAGATGCCGGCCCAAATAATTGCTTTTGGGACCATACCAGCCCGCCAAGCTCCTAGCAGCCCCATAATGTTAGGGGGGTCCCTCGGCCTACCATGAATTCTTCTGGTAAGATCTATGACCAATCTGCCCCTGGCAACATTGAATTAGATTATCAAGGAGTTATTGTATGACTCATATAGAATTAAGATCTTTAATCAAAATATGTGGCTACATTTTAGCCCACATCTTCAAACTTTTAAAACTGCTTTGGAAAACTTCAACAATTTCAACATACAACAAAGCTCTTTTTTTAAATTCATTCTTATTTTGCTTTATTTCTATGTTCTTTTTCTTTAAAAATGTAGTGTATTCTGATTAGATCCGTTAAGTAATCTTCAACTTTTTCATGCATTTTTTTCTTGTAATTTTTATACAACATTTTTGGTAAATGTTTGTAGTATAATAATGATATAATATTATTATTATAATATTATTATTATTCATTTTTTTTATTTATCTAGTAATGGAAGTCAATAATTGCTAAAAGTATATACATATCTTACAAGTAGTGAGAATAATACACATTTCTAGTTTTGTACAAGTTTTTATTTTTTGTTCCCTTTATTGTGAGTTTTTTTATTATCTCATTACATAGTACCCAACAAATTCCAAACAGACATGGAGGCCAATTCCAACTCTTATAGTACTGCCAAACTAGATCCTAGCCTCTCTGGCTATGTAATAGATTAAGCAGTGCATGTGGTTGCTCCTAAAGTTTCATAAATTTGTTTCTATTCATTTGGTGTGGAAAGTCACCAGGTACACAGAATCTTTAAACCTGACCCATTTTATCCTGGAGATATTTGCCTGTTCCTGAACTTCGAGCTTGCTTTCTGGCTGTGTTACCGTGGGATCAATTAATTATTTTATGTAAATGGGTTATTTTCTATCAAGTAAAGTTAATTCAGTCAGAAAGTTCAGCAGTAGAAAAATCACTTAGATTAAATAGGTTGACAGGCCCTAGAATATGTAGGCACAGTCTTTTTTTCATCTTTTTACTTTTGTAGTACTTCACAGATATCCCATACCACCCTATTGTCCGGATTTAGGCGGGACAATCCCGATTTGAGGGCTTTGTCTTGCTATTCAGATCGGGACAGCGTTGTCCCACTTTTGGCAAATTTGGGAGGTGTCTTACTTCACCCATACGTCACACAGGAATAGGAACTGAGCGTGTGTTCCACTGTGGAACGCACGCCGGGGACCGGAGCCCGAGACACATGCTTATAGAACGGTTTCACTCCTCAATGAATCACAGACACGCCCCCATTATGCCATACACGCCCCCGTGCTGACGCAGGCACGTCCACTGTCCTGCTTTGAAATCCTTCAGTGTTGGGAGGTATGGATATCCCATGTTTTTCATTGGTTGGATTACTTATGGTTGAAATGTCTGGCAAACTGTCGGATTTAGCTCAGTGAACATAGTAGGAGTAAAGATGTGACTGGGATAAAACTGATTGTTAAAAAATGACTTATATTAAAATATATATAAGTGTTGGCATACACTAAAATTTTGTCAATAATGCCATTGTTTTCTCTACGATATTTTTTTGTAAAAGCAGTGCACATGTTTATTGCAAATGTTCTTTAACTTTGTAGGAACCGTGTTCGTTATGAACTCTCGGCTGCGTGCTTTGGGTGGAAGGATAAATAACATTCGAGCAACTGAACTTCCGAAGGAGAAAAATAGGTCAGAGGTGGTTTGTAACGTCCGCTTTTTGGATGGCTCTCAGCAATGCTTCAGAGTTAATGTAAGTCTTACTAGGTTTGTGCATACTTAGTTTTGGGGGTTGTTGTTTTTCTTCAAGGAAGTGAAGACATTTATGATAGTTGGTGCACAGTAAAAAGTGACAGCGGGATTCATGCTATCATTTTAAAACTTGATGAAAATGTGGCAACTGAACTCTGATTGGTTTTTGTATTATTATGTTTTATTTACACGCTGACATATTACGTAGCACTGTGCATCTAGGCAGTCATAAAACATACAAATTACATGCAATGACGTGGAACAGAAGGTAAAGACGGCCCTAAGCAAATTGGCTTACAATCCAGGAGGTGTGGGAAACTTTTGATACATAAAGTAGTGTAATTACAATCGTAGGTGGTGGTGGGAAGTGTGTGTCGCTTTTGTAAGGCAATGGCATTATCAGCCGACAAGAATAAAATGGCTATTGGCAACTGCTATTTCTTTGCAGTTACTGTAATGGATTGAGGAGAGGAAGCAGATGGCAGAGACACAAAATATGAAAATGTCCTGCAGAAATCTTAAACACAAACTTGTTGTCAACTAGGGGTGTGCACCGGCCACGTTTTGGGTTCTGATTAGCTTGAGGTTTTGGGTTCTGATTGGTTTTGCCAAAACACCCCACTAAAGGTTTGGGTTCTGATTTTTTTTTAAAAAAAGCATAAAAAGTGCTAAAATCCATATTTTTATTTTTTTTTCACTCCTACACTATTATTAACCTCAATAACATTCATTTCCACAAATTTCCAGTCTATTCTGAACACCTCACAATATTGTTTTTAGTCCAAAAGGTTGCACCGAGGTAGCTGGATGTCTAAGCTAAGCGACACAAGTGGGCGGCACAAACACGTGGCCCATCTAGGAGTGGCACTGCAGTGACAGACAGGGTGGCAGTTTGAAAAACTAGGCCCCAAAGAGCACATAATCGCAAAAAAAGAGGTGCAAGATGGAATTGTCCTTGGGCCCTCCTACTCACCCTTATGTTGTTGAAATAGGACAAGCACACTTTAACAAACCAATCATTTCAGCGACAGGGCCTACCAAACTACTGTGGCTGAAATGATTAGTTTGTTTGGGCCCCCACATAAAAAAAGCTATTCATCTCTCCCTGTACAAACTAAACTGGCTCTACTGAGGCAAGATGTCATCCTCATCCTCTGATTCCTCGCCCCCTTCAGTGTGTACTTCCTCATCCTCACACATAATCAATTAGTCCCCGCTGGACTCCACAATCACAGGTCCCTCTGTAGTCTCTGGAGGCCAGTGCTGGTCTTGATTGAAGAATTGATAATTCATTTTTATGAACATCATCTTCTCAACGTTTTGCGGAAGCAACCTCCTTCGCCGCTCACTGACCAGGTTCCCCGCTGCACTAAAAACTCTTTCCGAGTACACACTGGAGGGGGGACAACTCAGGTAAAATAGAGCCAGTTTGTACAGGGGCTTCCAAACTGCCTTTTTTTCCTGCCAGTAAGAATAAGGACTGTCTGACATGTCTACTTGGATGGTGTCAGCAAAGTTATCCTCCACCATTTTTTCAATGGTGACAGCATCCAATGCAGCGACAGTAGACATGTCTGCAATGGTTGGCAGATCCTTCAGTCCGGACCAGATGTTCTCAGCATCCCTGCCAGCGGGTCGTTTATGAATGAAATCTCAGCTGTTTCCTCGCAGCCACAGGTGTGGAAGAAAATGAAGCAGGCATGTCACGGTCCTCTTCAGAGGACAATCTCCTGACCAGCAGGTCTTTACACCGCTGGAAACACAAAATACACTTTAAACCGAGGATCGAGCATGGTGGCCAGAATGTATTCCTCTGAATTTAAAAGAGTGACCACTCTCGGATCCTGGCAAAGCGTACGAAGGGCTTCATCCACAAGAGCTACATGCTTTGTGGAATCGCAATGCTTTAACAGCGCCTCCCTCACTTTCTCCAGCTGCTTCTGCAACAGCCTGATCCGGGGAATCACCTGACTCAAGCTGGCAGTGTCGGAACTGACTTCTCGTGTGGCAAGTTCAAACGGCTGGTGAACCTTGCACAACACGGAAATCAGTCTCCACTGCGCTTGACTCAGGCGCATCCCCACTCCTTTTCCTATGTCGTAGGTGGCTGTGTAGGCTTGATTGGCCTTTTGCTGCTCCTCCATCCTCTGCAGCATATAGAGGGTGGAGTTCCAGCGCGTCACAACCTCTTGTTTGAGGTGATGGCTGGGCAGGTTCAGGCGTTTTTGATGGTGCTCCAGTCTTTGTTAAGCAGTGGCAGAATGCCGAAATTGTCCAGCAATTTTGCGGGCCACCACAAGCATATCCTGCACACCCCTGTCACTGTTCAGGTAATGCTACACCTCCAAATTTATTGTGTGGGCAAAACATGGGACGTGCTGGAAATTGCCCATATGTAATGCCCGCACAATGTTACTGCCGTTGTCCGACACCACAAATCCCCAGGAGAGTGTAAGTGGGGTAAGCCACTGCGAGATTATTTCCCTCAGTTTCTTTAAGAGGTTGTCAGCGTTGTGCCTCTTATTAAAACCGGTGATACACAACGTTGCCTGCCTTGGAACGAGCAGGCGTTTTGGAGATGCTGCTACTGATGCTGCTGCTGCGGAAGGCGATGCATCTACCCAGTGGGCTGTCACAGTCATATAGTCCTTAGTTTGCTCTGAACCACTTGTCCACATGTCCGTGGTTAAGTGGACAGTGGGTACAACCGCATTTTTCAGAGCACTGAGGACACTTTTTCGTACTTCTCTGTACATCCCGGGTATCGCCTGCCTAGTGAAGTGGAATCTCGACGGGATTTGGTACCGGGGACACAATACCTCCATCAACCGTCTAAATCCCACTCCACTGATGGCGGACACCGGACGCATGTCTAACACCAACATAGCTGTTACGGCCGCAGTTATCCGCTTTGCCATAGGATGACTACTGTCGTACTTCGTGCTCATGGCAAACGACTGTTGTACGGTCAACTGTTTAGTGAAAGACGTAGCGTTCTTACGACTTCCCCTCTGGGTTGATGACGACTACCAGCAGCAACAGAAGCAGCGACAGTAGTAGGCGTAGCGCTGCAGGATCCTCCGGAAGAATCCCGGATTGAAGAGGACTCGGTCATGCCAGTGACATGGCCTGCAGGACTATCTACAATCGAGATCGAGGAGGAAGTTGACGAGGAGGGTGTTGCTGGTGTGGATACAACAGGACCAAGGGATTTAGGTGTCCCTGGACTGCTGACAGTCCTAGCCACAGGTCCTGAACTAAACACTGAATTATGAAGGTTCTTCAGGTGACGTATAAAGGAGGATGTCCCTAGGTGGCCAAGATCCTTACCCCAGCTTATTTGAGCTTTACATAAGGTACATATGGCCATACATTTGTTGTCCGGATTGGGATAGAAATAATTCCAGACCGAAGAGGTGGATTTTTTGGTCTTCTGCCCAGGCATGACGATGGGCTTTTTCATCCCATGGACAACAACTGTTTCCCCCCCTGGTGCCTCATTTAAGATAACCACATCAGCATCCTCCTCGTCAAGTTCCTCCTCTGCGCCAGCTACATCAATATCCTCCTCCCGGTGTACAACATTCACACCTTCATTAGCCAAATCTGTAACTGGACTGTGGGTGATCCTTCCAGCATATGCAGAGGGCGTGCTGCAAATGGTGGAAGGAGCCACCTATTCCCGTACAGTGATGGGAAGGTCAGGCTTCGCAACCACCAACACCCTTGGACTCGCCTTGGGGATTTGTGATGACATCTCTTTAGAAGGCAGAGTTGTTTGCTGTGTTGTTGATGACAGCTTAACTCTCTTAAATTTTTTAGAGGGGGGGAGGAGGAGGGCTTAGATCCTTGGGTGAAGCTGAACCACTAGTCATGAACACGGGCCAGGGCCTAAGCCGTTCCTTGCCACTCCGTGTCGTAAATGGCATATTGGCAAGTTTACGTTTCTCCTCAGATGATTTTAATTTTCTTTTTTTGCTAATTTTAGTGAACTTTGGCTTTTTGGATTTTACATGCCCTCTACTAGGAGATTGGGCATCGGCCTTGGCAGACGACGTTGACACACACACACCCAGCAAAGGCTTTAAAAATTATATGCAGCACAGGACAGTAACACTGGACTGGAGTTATACAGCAGTACAAATTCCTTTATACTGCAGGAACAGTGAACGTAGTTAAATATTGCAGTACTAATATTTCTGGACTGCAGGAACAGTGAACGTAGTTTAATATTGCAGTAATAATATTTCTGGACTGCAGGAACAGTGAACGTAGTTAAATATTGCAGTAATAATATTTCTGGACTGCAGGAACAGTGAACGTAGTTTAATATTGCAGTAATAATATTTCTGGACTGCAGGAACAGTGAACGTAGTTTAATATTGCAGTAATAATATTTCTGGACTGCAGGAACAGTGAACGTAGTTTAATATTGCAGTAATAATATTTCTGGACTGCAGGAACAGTGAACGTAGTTTAATATTGCAGTAATAATATTTCTGGACTGCAGGAACAGTGAACGTAGTTTAATATTGAAGTAATAATATTTCTGGACTCGGGGCCGGCGCTTCCATTAGGCAAGCTTAGGCAGCTGCCTAGGGCGCCGTGCTCTGGGGGGCGCCACTGACTCAGGGTAATAATACCTTTTAATGTTAGCTGCAGCCGCTGGCATAATTAAGCTCCCCGCCGCACATCATTTGAATTCACCAGGGGTTCAGCAAATCATTGCACAGCAGAGTAGCAAGGCGCCCTTTTGTCTCACTTCCGCACACCTATTCTCCACCCACGGAGGAGTTCATTCAGTAATAATGGCGCCCAGCGCTTCAGTATGGGTGGGATCCCGGATAGCAACTCACAGTCTGGTTGATATTAATGTTCTTTGGGTGTCAGTGGCAGTGGCGACTATTAATCTGTGGGAGTGGGGAAGTGAGGGGGATTCTATAAAATCGGAATCAGCTTTAGAAGCAGTCTCTGGGGGAAGCTCAATTGTGTGTCCAGCCAAAGCACCCAGTGAATTTCCAGCCTTGCTACATTCAGCTACAGCCTGAAGGCAGCCGAGAGAGCCAAGAGTCAGGCAGGGGAGGTGCTGTGGTGGAAGCACTGCTTAGAATGGCTGTGAAACAGGAGCAGCTCTGTTCAGTTGGACTAGGAAACTTGGAGTGTAAGGTAATTAAACCTTTCCTGATATCTTCTAATAAACTAAAGGCTATTATTTAACTAAAGAAGTCATGGGCATTGGCTTTACTTCAAGTGATTTTTTTTGAGTTTGTGAATTTTAGTGCAATGGACTATTTACGTAACATCTTGTGGAAATGGCACTTCATTGAATAATGACACATAATGACACATCAGAACTGTGCGTTAAAAACACAGCACAAAGCTTTTACAATAAGCAAAAAGGTAGCGTCTTCAAGCACTCATCTATTACAGCTCATTTGAATATCTCAGGTACAGAGGCAAAGTATTGTTTTTGCACTATTGCTCTGTATCTGGTACACAATTGTGACTAGATGGCCTATGGAGAAGGACCTCCCCAGTCTGTCCAGGAATTCTGTACGCCAACGCAAAACCTAGTGGAAGTGTACAAAGCCTGGTGCAAAACCCAGTAAACACTGCTTGTACTCCTATGTGTCACTGTGCCTAAATACATCCATCATAAAATATAAAAAGATTGCAATGCAGATCAACAACACCATGACACCCATAGGTGCCCATGTGTCCCCGTGCCCATATGTGTCCCCTTGCCCACCTATGCCTGTCCCCCCTCCCTTTGAATGTGTGCAAATCTGTCTAGACAAAGCCCCCAAAGCCTTAAGCCAACTCTGATGGTGCCTATGTAACGTAGGCCTTGAAGAACAGCAGTTGAGCCACCAGCCTAGGTAAGGTTATGAATATGGGCCGAAGTTTTTTTCTGTTTTTTATTTGGGGGGGGGGGGGGGGTGAGGCTGAAGCTTTGCCTAGGGTGCCCAGAAACCTTGCACCGGCCCTGTCTGGACTGCAGGAACAGTGAACGTAGTTTAATATTGAAGTAATAATATTTCTGGATTGCAGGAACAGTGAACGTAGTTTAATATTGCAGTAATAATATTTCTGGACTGCAGGAACAGTGAACGTAGTTTAATATTGCAGTAATAATATTTCTGGACTGCAGGAACAGTGAACGTATTTATATATTGCAGTACTAATATTTCTGGACTGCAGGAACAGTGAACGTATTTATATATTGCAGTAGAATTTTTTTTATACTTTTTTTTAAAAAAAATTATAATTTTTGTATAATTTTTTTATTATTTTTTTATAACAATGGACTTAGCAGGACAGAGCACAGGACACAGCACCACTGGACTCAGCAGGACAGAGCACAGACACAGCACCACTGGACTCAGCAGGACAGAGCACCACTGGACTCAGCAGGACAGAGCACAGGACACAGCACCACTGGACTCAGCAGGACAGAGCACAGGACAAAGCACCACTGGACTCAGCAGGACAGAGGAGAAGGACACAGCACCACTAAAAACCCAACCTCACGCTACCCTGATCAATGCCCAACTGAAGATGGCGCCGGCGAGCGGGAAATTTATAGAATACAAGTATCGCGAGATCCGACGGCGGGATTTGGAGTCAGAGCCTCGTTTTCATTGTTTCTCTCCGCCGGAAATACCCGAACAGAGCTCGGATCGCCCTCGGATCCGCACTGTTCGGGTGGGCTCGGATTGCGATAATCCGAGCCCGCTCATCGTTATTGTCAACCATAAATATCCTTCACCATTTATCTTAACTTAACCTCCTTATTAGAAATTAGTGAAAGCAATTGCACTACTTAAATTAATGAAATGTGTACATGTGAATAAAATAATTTTAAACGTGCAGCCAGGACAATTAAGGCTGCTCTGTATGTGGAAACAAAAGAAAAGATAGTCTGGTGCTCTAAAACAATATATAAATCTCTATGAATCAGCTTATACATAAATAGGCAGATTTTGTGCACTTTATAGCTATATTGGGATAAGCTCACCTGCCAACATCAAGGCATCTCCTGCAAGTGAGTCCATAACATTTCTAGCAAATTGAACAAATATATATTAAGGGTGTCTGTAACTGGATCACTTATAAATAACTTATTGTTATAATATATTTAAATTTTTAGCGCAGTGTACCAATTTATATCGATGTACTGGTTTTTGATACTGTGTATTAGAAAAGTTCTGATATTTTGTTATATTGTGCGTATTTCTGTATAGGGAAAGTATTGATTTCTAATATTTTGTGCCAAGTCAGAGGAAATCTGTTTTGCTGATAGCAGGAAATGCTAAGCCTTTTAAGTCTTCATTTCAGAAGTGAGAAACACCTCCTTTGGCCTGAAAGGCCGGCAAAGGGCAGTTACCTGGGTGCATGTCTTGTTAGAGAGACAGGAAGCCTCCTAACAATATAGACAGCACATTTAAGGAACTCAGGTTCATGTGAAAGTTAAACTGTGTTAGATGCAAGATTAGATAATATACTGATGTTAAATAATTCAATGTGATTGTTCAGTCTTTGCAAAGCCATCTAGGGTCAGGGGGCGGAGTTACCCCCTGCTAACAGTTGTGTCACAATCTGTATAAGAAGGAGATCTGTTTGACCATGTATCATTCCATCTGTAGCTCTTGAAAGATCACTAGTACCACAAACTTGCGATTAACTGTCCTTATAAGGGCTACATGATCTAATAAAACATCCTTGCTTCAAGAACCTGCTTTGACGACTACTTACCTGCTGAAATTCCTGTGACCTGTAGATTAGACAATTGGATAATTCTATCCGTTATTGGGCTCTTCTGAGGTTGGGACCCAGCATTCCAGTATTAAAGCTTTACCCGCTACCTGCAGCTCTGGCCAGTGTGATAGGCCATGGGGAATCATCCATTGCAGCCCTGATCTGAAGGCAAGATGTCAGGGGTACTAGCCCAGGTGTGCCAGCAAGTGGGTACACTAGCAGTGAAAGGTACCCAGAAGGAAGCGGTTCTTGGTGCCGGTGTAGAAGCCTAGTGGTGGCAGTAGACTCCTCCTACTGCGACAGAAGGGGCGTATTTGGGATAAAGAAAGGGGACGGTGGCAAGGCAAGCCCAGTCTGTGTCCAGCAACACAAAAGACAGGGTGCCGTAGGCGGTCCATCTTGTCACAGTGTCACAGTGTCACAATTAAGACCCTCCCTGATCCTCCATTTTTAAAGCTTGCAGAACCTGAGGGGAGTGGTCTGACTTCCAAAAAACAGACTAGAGATTAATGAAAACTCCTCTTCTGGTTTTAGACAAAGCTGTCTCTTTGTTGGTACATGGAACTCTTGTGGTTATCCACAAGCTCGGAATATCTGTGTGCCAGGACAGTTGTCCCCCATGTTCGGCAGCACTTCCTGCCACCAAGGAGACACTGGGTATTACCCATACTTGCCAACTTGTAAGATTTCCCTTCTGGGAGGAAAGATCCCTCTGGTGGTTCCTGGGAGGGTGGCCAAGTAGATCACGTCGTTTGGCCCCGACCCCTAATTTGACATCACGATGATGCATAGATAAGCCCCCTTACTTAACTTCAAAGGGGCCAGAATCCAGGAGGTTTCCCTTCTCTCCCGGGAGTGAAGGAGGACTCCCAGACATTCCAGGAGAGTAGGCAACTATGGTATTACCAAAGGAGGAAAAGAGAACAGCAGGTGAATTTACTGGCTCCAGTAGCTGAACTGAAATGGTATTCAATAGATTTTCTAAACAACCTTGGCTATAGTGTGATGACACTCCTTGGCAGTACCATATCATTTCGCACCATCTTCACAAATATTTAGCTGTTTTATATTTTTGGGAAGATGATAATGTGAGAGCTAAGACACAGAGCAGATCTAAAGGGCACCTATCAGTAACTGCCGTTTCTATGCTATATTTATTTCTGGGCTGCAGCAGACGTTTTTTATTTGCCACAGTTTTCATTAATGTCCCTCATTAACTTATAAACTTCCATAATCCCATAGCAATTCTTTTGATGAACTACACGTTAGATTTACCCTAATAATGTGCATTTGTTAAGGAAAATCTGTTTCTTTACATCCCTTTTTGTGCCTGTTACCATTAATGGGTTATCTCAAATTAGTCCCTTGCAGTACTCAATTTAAATAAACATTTAATATTGTGTAAATACTTTAAACCTTTTAAATAAGGCTGCTATCTAAAATGTTATGTTACAAACTGAGTCTGTTTGTCTCTCTCATCAAATTCACAAAGTTGCTCATCTGTTTGAAGTAAAATTTTCTGCAGTAACCCCATTTAAGTTGTTTTTCATTATTATGGTTAAATGACATGAACCTTTTGTTTGCATCTCTGTTGTTCTCCTCCATATGACTAGTAGTGGTCTTCAATATTAGTGGAGGTGATGGTGAAACCGTTTTCATGTATACCAATATTTAATAGGAATTTCTAGTGGTCTTTGTGGCATAAAATAGACTATTCAGGACACAGTTAGTGAAAGTTTTTGATATTATTAGTACATTTGTTTAATTACTTTAAATATTAAGTGTATTGCATGCTAAAGTGAATTCGCCCACTAATTGGCATCCATCTAGTTATTTAACATCCACCTACCATTAAAGGGATGATCACCGGTATTGTATTTGCACTGTTGCCAAAGAAAAGCTTGGTAAATAAGAGAATATTAGCTGCTATCCAAAACACTGAAAAAGATTTGGAGATGTCTACATTTTTATTTTGCTTATGATTTCAAGTTTTCTTTTTTTTTTTTTTTTTTTTTACTAAATGCAATCAGTCATCTATCAACAGATCATCTACTGCAAGCAATAACAGCCTAAAGGGATTGAAACCAAAAGGGCCACAGTGACTTGGGGACCCTTAATTTTTAATTAAAATGAGCTTCCTTTTTCTTAATTTTTTTTTTGAACCAAACTACTATTTGTTTTGTTACTTACGATTAATTAGATGAAATAAATAAAACACACCCATAAATCTAGCCCAAACTCTAAGCTTATTTCTTGTCATGAAAAAAAGCTCTGATCCTACTAGCCACAAATTTACAATTTAAAGAACTCACAGAACATCATTCATACAAGTGGACAAATAAATATACGTAATTGTCTTCTGAAAATATATTGAAGGTATTTAGGTGATACAGTTGCACGTTAGCTCTTGTGTCTGGTAAACAAATGGAAAATCTTGTAAGGACTTAAAACAGACATGAGTTTCTCCTTGATACCCAGGGCCGCCGAGAGGGGGGGGGAGCGGGTACTATTTACCCGGGCCCGGCCATGCCAGGGGGCCCGGACCGGGCCCCCACCGCTGAATTTTATTTTATTTTTTACACTTTTCTTTATTGCAATTTTTTTTTATTTTTGTCTTCTTTTTTTTTTTTTTTTTCCCGGGGAGGGGGGGGGGGGGGGCTTGGGGTGTCCGACCCGTCCGTTGGTGGGGGGAGCTAGATAGTTAAAAAAAAAAAAAATTTACATATTCACCTGATCGCGCCGCCCTCCCTCCTCTCTGCTCGTTTCACACTGACTGTCGGGCGTGACGTCATCAAGTCACGCCCGACAGTCAGTGAGGAACGTCGCAGAGGGGACCAAGCAAGAAGAAAGAAGAGAACACAGAAGAAAAGAAAGAAACTAACAAGTAAGTAAAGAACAGAGAGTCAAGGGAAGGAAAGTAGAAAGGGAGAGTGTGACAAAGAAGGGGGAGAGATGTACAGAATGAAAAAAAAAGTGGGGAAAGATGTACAGAATGAAAAAAAAAGTGGGGAAAGATGTACAGAATGAAAAAAAAAGTGGGGAAAGATGTACAGAATGAAAAAAAAAGTGGGGAAAGATGTACAGAATGAAAAAAAAAGTGGGGAAAGATGTACAGAATGAAAAAAAAAGTGGGGAGAGATGTACAGAATGAAAAAAAAGTGGGGAGAGATGTACAGAATGAAAAAAAAAGTGGGGAGAGATGTACAGAATGAAAAAAAAGCAGGGAGAGATGTACAGAATGAAAAAAAAGTGGGGAGAGATGTACAGAATGAAAAAAAAGTGGGAGAAATGTACAGAGTGAATAAAAAGGAGGGGAAGCAGCATGGAGGGCGCAGTGTGAACATAAGGGGGCACAGTGTAGTGATGAAGGGGCACAGTAATGTGCACAGGGGGCTTGTTGCAATGTAGTGAGTGTGAGGTAGATGGTGGCAAATTAATGGGTGCTATTTTGTTTGTAGGGTGATGGGGAGGCAATTTAATAGTGGGGACTTAATTTAAGATGGGGTGGTTTGGGGGCTATTGAATGTGGGGATGAGTTTGGGGAGAATGAGGTCTATTTATTAAATGTGACTATGAGTTATTTAATGGCAGTGATGGTTGCGGGAAATAGGTATTGCTGTTTGCAGGAAGGGAATAGGTTTATTTATTAAATGTGAATACTATTATTTTAATGTTGGGGCTGGAGGAATGCCTAATTATTAATTGTGGGTGCTATTGATTTAACGCCGGGGCTGGCTGTAATTTTCTAAGTGTAGCCATTTTTTTTTCCAAATAGGTCCTTCAACATTCCAGGATCCAGACAAGCCACAACTAAAGAAACCAGCAGCCACAGGTGGAGAAAGTGAGAAGAACAGGTAGGAGAGAGCAGCAGAGTGTGTGAAATGTTGTGATTCTAGTAGGGACAATACCAATTTTTGGTGAGTGTTGTGCCCAATGTTAGGTGCAGGCCAAGACTGAACTGTTTGTGTACACACTGCATTCTTTGTATACTACACTGTGGTGGTAGATGTCCTGAAAGTCAGGAGTGCTTGGACATATGTGACGCTCCGGCGAATTGAGTGCCTAGTGATTTTGATGTTAGCCACGCCCCCAAATGCCTAACTACAACTTTGAAAAAATTTGCGCCGCCGTGAGGCGGCGCAAAATTTTTTTGCATGCTCAACTATAAGGGGGGGCCCCACAAATTTGTTGTACCGGGGCCCTGAATTCCTCTTGGCAGCCCTGTTGATACCTAGTAAAACTGTAAAATATGCTGCTATGCTAATGATCCTTTGATTGTGGCCGCAATTAATGTGATTTTTGTAATGATCATAGATGGGTGTATGTGGGTGTTTGGTCATCGCATTCCAATTATAAACTAAGTGGAGTAGGTTAAGTAACTGTTAATTTAAAACTTGAACTTGCAATTCTACAAGTAACTATATACTATAATGAAGATTTATGTTGCTTTTTTTAGATATACATTTTGTTGTGATCTTTTTTTTTTGTTTTATTGTTGTTGTCAGCAAGGTCACCTCTAAAGGATTTATATTATTCAATCTCTTTTAAGCTGCTATTATTTTTCACTGAATGAAATAAATGGCTGAATATGGTAAATCATTTTACACTCACATTTATTGTGTTTAACACTTTTGTGGGAAAATTCATATTCAATACAGATTAGCAGTGAGGTATTATTTCTGATTATCTCATCAGCAAAGTCAATAACATGTTAAGGTGAACTGAACACCTACAAAACATTTTGGGGGGAATTCAATTGGCCGCGTTACTGTAAAAAGTAACGAGCCCTGCACACTATTACTGTTATTACGGTAATAGTGGGCTTAAATACCGTTATTACGGTAATTTCAACGCCGGCTTTTTGCTCGCAGTTCCCCTGAGCTGTGAGCAGAAAGCCAGGCTAAATTTACCGTAATAACTCTAGTAGGATTAACACTGTGTTAGTCTGGGGGGAATTGAATTCCCCTCTTTGTGATGTTCTGGAGAATGTAAAAAAATATTGTAAAACAAAGGATAATCTTTTAATTTACCTTAAATGTCAGAATTCTGTTTTTAAATTTCGTAAACCATTGTTTAGTTACTACCACATTCTATAATAGTCACATCCCAGATCTCTGTCTGGTTCTAGGTAAATAAAACAGAACTGGGCTGCTTCCACTTCACCATAATGTAAAACCACTAATTTCATTCCTTAAGATGCAGGAGAAAAGAGATATTCGGCATAAGAGGAGACTGAGGAGCAGAGGAACATTTTGTCCAATATATGCTAGAGATGAGCGCACTCGGATTTCTGAAATCCGAGCCCACCCGAACATTGCCGATCCGAGTCGGATCCGAGACAGATCCGGGTATTGGCGCCAAATTCAAATCTGAAACTGAGGCTCTGACTCATAATCCCGTTGTCGGATCTCGCGATACTCGGATCCTATAAATTCCCCGCTAGTCGCCGCCATCTTCACTCGGGCATTGATCAGGGTAGAGGGAGGGTGTGTTAGGTGGTCCTCTGTCCTGGTAGATCTCGTGCTGTGCTGTTTAGTTCTGTGATGTGCTGTTTAGTTCTGTGCTGTGCTGTGCTGTGCTGTGTTCTGCAGTATCAGTCCAGTGGTGCTGTGTGCTGTGCTCTGTCCTTCTGAGGTCAGTGGTGCTGCTGGGTCCTGTGCTGTGTCCTGTTCAGTCCAGTGGTGCTGTGTCCTGTGCTCTGTGCTTCTAAGGGCATAGTTATTTCCCCAATATTCCCCTGTGTTTAAAAAAAAAAAAAAAAGTTTTATTTAAAAAAATACCGAAAACTAATTTAATTTTTTTTAATTACCACAAAATTTGCACAACCAATCCTGCAGTATAAGCCCATTGGTACTGCAATATTACCAAGTTCACACATTCAGCAGTAAAAGTCCAGTGGTACTGCAATATTACAAAGTTCACACATTCTGCAGTATCAGTCCAGTGGTGCTGTGTCCTGTGCTCTGTCCTGCTGAGTTCCGTAGTGCTGCTGGGTCCTGTGCCGTGTCCTGTTCAGTCCAGTGGTGCTGTGTCCTGTGCTCTGTGCTTCTAAGGGCATAGTTATTTCCCCATCATTCCCAAGTTTTTAAAAAATAAAAAAAAAGTAAAAAAAAATAAAAAATTTAAAAAAAAATATATAATTATAACCAGATTTGCAAAACCAATCCAGCAGTATAAGTCCATTGGTACTGCAATATTACCAAGTTCACACATTCTGCAGTATCTTGTGCTACATATAATGGAGACCAAAAATTTGGAGGATAAAGTAGGGAAAGATCAAGACCCACTTCCTCCTAATGCTGAAGCTGCTGCCACTAGTCATGACATAGACGATGAAATGCCATCAACGTCGTCTTCCAAGCCCGATGCCCAATCTCGTAGTACCGGGCATGTAAAATCCAAAAAGCCCAAGTTAAGAAAAAGTAGCAAAAAGAGAAACTTAAAATCATCTGAGGAGAAACGTAAAGTTGCCAATATGCCATTTACGACACGGAGTGGCAAGGAACGGCTTAGGCCCTGGCCCGTGTTCATGACTAGTGGTTCAGCTTCACCCACGGATCTTAGCCCTCCTCCTCCTCCCCCCCCCCCCTACAAAAAATTGAAGAGAGTTATGCTGTCAGCAACAAAACAGCAAACAACTCTGCCTTCTAAAGAGAATTTATCACAAATCCACAAGGCGAGTCCAAGGATGTTGGTGGTTGTCAAGCCTGACCTTCCCATCACTGTACGGGAAGAGGTGGCTCGGGAGGAGGCTATTGATGATGTAGCTGGCACTGTGGAGGAACTTGATGATGAGGATGGTGATGTGGTTATTGTAAATGAGGCACCAGGGGGGGAAACAGCTGATGTCCATGGGATGAAAAAGCCCATCGTCATGCCTGGTCAGAAGACCAAAAAATGCACCTCTTCGGTCTGGAGTTATTTTTATCCAAATCCAGACAACCAATGTATGGCCATATGTAGCTTATGTAAAGCTCAAATAAGCAGGGGTAAGGATCTTGCCCACCTAGGAACATCCTCCCTTATACGTCACCTGAATAACCTTCATAGTTCAGTGGTTAGTTCAGGAACTGGGGCTAGGACCCTCATCGGTACAGGGACACCTAAATCCCGTGGTCCAGTTGGATACACACCAGCAACACCCTCCTCGTCAACTTCCTCCACAATCTCCATCAGATTCAGTCCTGCAGCCCAAGTCAGCAGCCAGACTGAGTCCTCCTCAATACGGGATTCATCCGAGGAATCCTGCAGCGGTACGCCTACTACTGCCACTGCTGCTGTTGCTGCTGTTAGTCGGTCATCTTCCCAGAGGGGAAGTCGTAAGACCGCTAAGTCTTTCACAAAACAATTGACCGTCCAACAGTCGTTTGCCATGACCACAAAATACGATAGTAGTCACCCTATTGCAAAGCGTATAACTGCGGCTGTAACTGCAATGTTGGTGTTAGACGTGCGCCCGGTGTCCGCCATCAGTGGAGTGGGATTTAGAGAGTTGATGGAGGTATTGTGTCCCCGGTACCAAATCCCGTCGAGATTCCACTTCACTAGGCAGGCGATACCAAAAATGTACAGAGAAGTACGATCAAGTGTCCTCAGTGCTCTAAAAAATGCGGTTGTACCTACTGTCCACTTAACCACGGACATGTGGACAAGTGGTTCTGGGCAAACGAAGGACTATATGACTGTGACAGCCCACTGGGTAGATGCATCCCCTTCCGCAGCAACAGCAACAGCTGCATCAGTAGCAGCAACTACAAAATGGCTGCTCGTGCAAAGGCAGGCAACATTGTGTATTACAGGCTTTAATAAGAGGCACAACGCTGACAACATATTAGAGAAAATGAGGGAAATTATCTCCCAGTGGCTTACCCCACTTAGACTCTCATGGGGATTTGTGGTGTCAGACAATGCCAGTAACATTGTGCGGGCATTAAATATGGGCAATTTCCAGCACGTCCCATGTTTTGCCCACACCATTAATTTGGTGGTGCAGCATTACCTCAAGAGTGACAGGGGTGTGCAGGAGATGCTTGCGGTGGCCCGCAAAATTGCTGGACACTTTCGGCATTCAGCCAGTGCCTACCGCAGACTAGAGGCACATCAAAAAAGCTTGAACCTGCCCTGCCATCACCTCAAACAAGAGGTTGTGACGCGCTGGAACTCCACCCTCTATATGCTGCAGAGGATGGAGGAGCAGCAAAAGGCCATTCAGGCCTACACAGCCACCTACGACATAGGCAAAGGAGTGGGGATGCGCCTCAGTCAAGCGCAGTGGAGACTGATTTCCTTGTTGTGCAAGGTTCTGCAGCCATTTGAACTTGCCACACGAGAAGTCAGTTCCGACACTGCCAGCTTGAGTCAGGTCATTCCCCTGATCAGGCTGTTGCAGAAGCAGCTGGAGAAAGTGAGGGAGGAGCTGGTAAGCCATTGCGATTACACCAAGCATGTAGCTCTTGTGGATGTAGCCCTTCGTACGCTTTGCCAGGATCCGAGGGTGGTCACTCTTTTAAAGTCAGAGGAATACATTCTGGCCACCGTGCTCGATCCTCGGTTTAAAGCGTATGTTGTGTCTCTGTTTCCGGCGGACACAAGTCTACAGCGGTGCAAAGACCTGCTGGTCAGGAGATTGTCCTCTGAAGAGGACCGTGACATGCCAACAGCTCCACCCTCATTTACTTCCACATCTATGGCTGCGAGGAAAAAGCTCAGTTTTCCCAAAAGAGGCACTGGCGGGGATGCTGATAACATCTGGTCCGGACTGAAGGACCTGCCAACCATTGCAGACATGTCTACTCTCGCTGCATTGGATGCTGTCACAATAGAAAAAATTGTGGATGATTACTTTGCTGACACCATCCAAGTAGACATGTCAGACAGTCCATATTGTTACTGGCAGGAAAAAAAGGCAGTTTGGAAGCCCCTGTACAAACTGGCTCTATTTTACCTGAGTTGTCCCCCCTCCAGTGTGTACTCGGAAAGAGTTTTTAGTGCAGCGGGGAACCTGGTCAGTGAGCGGCGAAGGAGGTTGCTCCCTTACAACGTTGAAAAAATGATGTTTATAAAAATGAATAATCAATTCCTGAATGAAGTACAGCACTGCCCTCCAGATACTACAGAGGGACCTGTGGTTGTGGAGTCCAGCGGGGACGAATTGATAATGTGTGATGAGGAGGAAGTACACACTGTAGGGGGAGAGGAATCAGAGGTTGAGGATGAGGATGACATCTTGCCTCAGTAGAGCCCGTTTAGTCTGTACAGGGAGAGATGAATAGCTTTTTTGGTGTGGGGGCCCAAACAAACCAATCATTTCAGTCAAAGTTGTTTGGTAGGCCCTGTCGCTGAAATGATTGGTTTGTTAAAGTGTGCATGTCCTATTTCAACAACATAAGGGTGGGTGTGAGGGCCCAAGGACAATTCCATCTTGGAACTTTTTTTTTTGCATTATATGACCAATCAACAGTCGTTTGCCATGTTCAAAAAGTAAAACCAAATTTAAACAAATTCAAGAAATTAAACCAAAAGTAAAATGCCCTGTCATAATTTAAAACAAGAGGTATTGACGTGCTCTAAAAATACTGTATTGTTGTTTATATTTTATAAACACTACACTTGAAAGCTTGAGTCTTTCAATAAAAAAGTAACTGTCCATTGCACGAATATTTGCAACAGGGACAATTTTAGGGTTAAGAAAGTCAACTAATAACACTTCGACGCTGTCTGTCTTTATAAACACTACACTTGGAAGTTGGAGGAGGTATTGTGGCCCCGGCACCAAATTTACTACCGGGGCCACTCCACTGTGCAGTCCATATTTAGGTGTATCAGATATTAAACAACGGTGACAGTTGATGCCCAATTTTTTAATTATATTGTGGCCTCGGTACCAAATTGTGTACCATGGCCACCACACTACGCAGTCCATACCCTTTTTTGGTGGAATTCTGACCCGTGGAGGGTTTTTTAATTATATTGTGGCCTCGGTACCAAATTGTGTACCGGGGCCACCACACTACGCAGTCAAGATAGATAGATGCGTATCATAGATAAAGTACATTCAGTGGTGTGGGGCAAATTGAAAAATATTTAAAATGCACTGACATTATCAAAAACAAGAGGTTGTCACACGCTAAAACTCCAACATGTATATGATGGAGAGGATGGAGGAGCAGCCGTATGTGCAGTGTAATGCAGACCTGTGGAAGGTTTTTTATATATTTTATTGTGGTGCCCAGTGCCCACTCCTCTACGCAGTCCAGATACATTTATTGGTGCGAATCATAAAAGTTCAGGGTTTTTAATATATATTGTGGTGACCCACTCCTCTACGCAGTCCAGGTACATTTATTGGTGCGAATCATACAAGTTCAGGGTTTTTAATATATATTGTGGTGACCCACTCCTCTACGCAGTCCAGGTACATTTATTGGTGCGAATCATACAAGTTCAGGGTTTTTAATATATATTGTGGTGACCCACTCCTCTACGCAGTCCAGGTACATTTATTGGTGCGAATCATACAAGTTCAGGGTTTTTAATATATATTGTGGTGACCCACTCCTCTACGCAGTCCAGGTACATTTATTGGTGCGAATCATACAAGTTCAGGGTTTTTAATATATATTGTGGTGACCTACTCCTCTACGCAGTCCAGGTACATTTATTGGTGCGAATCATAAAAGTTCAGGGTTTTTAATATATATTGTGGTGACCCACTCCTCTACACAGTCCAGGTACATTTATTGGTGCGAATCATACAAGTTGATGGTTTTCTTATTATATATATTGTGGTGACCCACTCCTCTACGCAGTCCAGATACATTTATTGGTGCGAATCATAAAAGTTCAGGGTTTTTAATATATATTGTGGTGACCCACTCCTCTACGCAGTCCAGGTACATTTATTGGTGCGAATCATACAAGTTCAGGGTTTTTAATATATATTGTGGTGACCCACCCCTCTACGCAGTCCAGGTACATTTATTGGTGCGAATCATACAAGTTCAGGGTTTTTAATATATATTGTGGTGACCCACTCCTCTACGCAGTCCAGGTACATTTATTGGTGCGAATCATACAAGTTGATGGTTTTCTTATTATATATATTGTGGTGACCCACTCCTCTACGCAGTCCAGAAAGATACCTCGTTGCAACGTTTTGGACTAATAACTATATTGTGAGGTGTTCAGAATACACTGTAAATTAGTGGAAATATTTGTTATTGAATGTTATTGAGGTTACTAATAGCATAGGAGTGAAAATAAGCCCAAAAACTTGATTTTTAAACTTTTTATGTTTTTTCCAAAAAAAATCCGAATCCAAAACCTTAAATCCGAACTGAGACCTTTCATCAAGTGTTTTGCGAGACAAATCCGAACCCCAAAAATAATGAAAATCCGGATCCAAAACACAAAACACGAGACCTCAAAAGTCGCCGGTGCACATCCCTAATATATGCTTTGGTGCATCAAGCAGAATGCACACAACACTGGAGGTTACTTCACACAGTTCAAGGTCTCATCTGTACTGTGTGACATAACCTCTTGAGCTGTCTCCATGTTGCTCTGTGCAATGCTATATTATTATGCTATATTATTCAATTATACTTATTTTGTCTGACTACACAGGGGGGGATTTGGATAAAAAAAAAAAATTCTGCGAGTCTGGTTTTAATAGCTGATAAGTGGCCTGAGCAGGTCTCTAATCTAGCATATACTCTTAATTTTAGATTTTTATTAGACCAGAGTGAAAGAAAAGATAAATGTGTATGAAGCATGTTGAAGGTGTGCATTAATGACTCTTAAATAATAAATATTCTGAATATGCATTTGCAATGATTTGTTCAGTGACTGAGTTGTGTGGGCTACTGGAGAGGGTTACATTTGCAGTCTGGCTGTGAAGATACGTGGTTCCCAAATCACTCAGACACGGTATTAGAGGAAAAATAGAAGGATGATTTTTTTCTGCAGAACAGGATTAAATACAGCACGGCCCCTTAACGATAGCAGGTCCAACAAGTGAGGTAATTGGTTCAAATGAATCCAGTGGGATAGGTACAGCATGGTCCCCTTAGCAATAGCAGGTCTAACAAGTGAGGAAATCAGTTCAAATAAATCTAGTGAGGTTTCACATCTCATCTCTGGCAGAGCATCACCTCTTGGCCAAAGTCAGTCACAAATATATCCAGCTCCCAGGGTAGCCTTTTTTATCACCTCATAATCCCACCTTGAGAATTGCCTGCCCAGGGGAGTTGCAAATGGTCTCGATTGGTGGGCTTCTCACACTATCCAGCCCCCTCCCCTCCTTCCCCAGGTGTCTTCCCTCAGATGACACCTGCTGGGTCCGGCTCCAGGCTGCCTGTAGAGCTCACAAGTGGACAATAGGGAGCAAACAGAAATAACAATGGTAGCTTAAATTACTCAACTGCTGAGCGTTCCCTGTGAAGGTGGAATTTGACCCTTGAAGCACTTTTCAAAGAAGATGTTATAGTCCCATCACTGATACTTCCTTGCTAACAACATGGCTAAAAAGGGCAGTTCAGGTATGGTTTGGATTAAGGGGTTGTAATACCATACACCCAGCCCGTTGCTTTACACTGGCTATGACTAATAATTAGATAGGGTAGGGTGGCCAGGTCCTGAGTACCGGTGGCGGCCATCTTGAAATGGACTCCGGCACCGGAGGGGTTCAATTACCGATGCTAGGCACCGCGTTAAAAGTTCATAATAAAAATGTTTTAAAATCAAATAAAAAATGTATTTTAAATGTGCACTGCAGCGCTGGGTGGGTAGCACCCAGCACTACAGCAGGGAAAGGGTTAGACCCAGACGCTAGGCGCCGAAGAATGTAAAGGTGTATTTTAAATAGAAATGTATATGTGTAGCCGCTGCAGCGCTAGTAAAGAACTTAGTGCTGAAAGGGTTACTTCCCGGTGCCTAGCGCCGGGAGTGTAACTGTGTACTAAACGGGGCCGAACTGGCCATCTGGCACTTCTGGCAAATACCAGAAGGGCCGATGGTCAGACGGGCCGGTCTCGGACACTCAGTGCATGGTGCGTTCACCGTGCACTGACAGCCTGTCAGTGACAGGCTTCCTGGTGGCTGGCTCCTCCCCAGGAACCAGAACAAGTATCGCGTGCAGCGCTGCACTGTCAAATCAGTCGGGTCAGAGGAACGGACAAAAGAAGAGGAAACCAGATGAGAGAAACAAGAAGAGAAAAGAAATTGAGAAGATAAGTACACTAAAACGGGGGTGAGAGAGAGAGGATGCCACAGAGAAAACGGGTAGGGGGGGAAGGATGCCACAGAGAAAACAGGTAAGGAGGGGGAAAGATTGCCACAGAGAAAACGGGTAGGGGGGGAAGGATGCCACAGAGAAAACGGGGAAGGGGGGGGAAGGATGCCGCACAGAAAACATGGAATAGGGTGAGGATGCCACAGAAAAAAACGGTGGGAGAAGAGAGAGGATGCTACACAGGGGGGGGGAGAGAGAGAATGTCACATGGGGGGGGATGATGCTGCATAGTCCATAATTATTCCTACTGGATATTTATATAAACTCACAGTTTATATGCAAGTATAATGTAGTGGTGTTAATATGTTCATTCTGTGGCGTAATATGATTTGGGGGCACTATTGTGGCATAATATCAACTGGGGGCAGTATTGTGGCAAAATATGATTTGGTGGCTATTAATTGAAAGTGGAGCTGTTTGGGCAAAATTAACGTCTATTAAATGTGAATAGGAATTATTTAATGGCAGGGATGGTTACGGGAGATAGATATATTTCTTAAACATGAATACTAGTATTTTAATGTTGATGCTGGAGGGAGGCCTAATTATAAAACATGGGTTGCATTGATTAGACACCAGGGCTGGTTGGAGTTATCTAAATTACATGTACCCATTTTTTTCCAAATAGGGCCTCCAACATTCGAGGATCCAGACAAACAGGAACTAAAGACATCAGCAGCCACAGGTGGTGATAGTGACAAGAAAAGGTAGGAGAGAGCAGGACAGTCTGCCAACTGTCCTGAATCTAGTGGGGAAGTCCCGAAATTTGGTGACTGTCTCGTTTAGTGAGATTTGGTCTAACTACAAGGACAGTTGGGAGTGTTAGATCTAAAATTCTGATCCAAGTTTGCCTGTTGTGTCAAGTATATCTGGAAGCGCTTAAATCAGCTGGAGAGAATTGACACAGACCAAGTTCTGTATACAAGGAATATTCTCTGATTTATTGATACAAAGATACAAGTTTACAAGCCTACTGAATATATGAATCCTACGTCATAAACATACATTAGTCTATGGGATGCGCTACTGATTAACTTTCTCACGTATTCTTGAGGTGTTTACTTTCTCCCCCTTCTAAGGACAGATAAGTCTATTATTCTTATCTCAAGGGGAGCTGGAGGTTTATCTCCTGTGCCATGTCAAACATCAAGGGCACAGCTCCCACACTACGAGCTGGAAATGAAGCTACTTATTGTTCTCATATTTTGATACATTCTTCAGGAGTTCTCTATGTCAGCTTAACCTCAAGGCCATGGGCTTACATCTTGTAAAACTGCCTATCAACAGAAAAATGAATAATCTTTTAGCATACAATATTTCTATGCAAGATACAGTAAATGGCTGAACAAAGGCTTTATGAGGCCTTAACAAAAAATCATATTTAACAGGAGGTATGTCCCACTTCACAATGTACTGCTTGTGAAGGCAGAGCTGCGTGCAACTAACAGTAGTGCACACAGTATTGCCTGTGTATTTGTCTAACATTTGTCTAAAATGATAACCATGTTACATAATAGGGGAGGGCGTGATAAATGTGATGTTTTATTATAATGTATGTATTAATGCGTCATGTTGGCCACACCCACAACACAATGTAGTCACGCATACAGTTTATTTCCTGCTGGAACTCGGGTGGGGCTATGTATTTTATATGCCAGGGTTGATTTATAGTCCCAGTCCGGCCCTGGTACTTAATGTAAGTTTAAGTGTCTTAAATGTAATAAAGTGCAATGTATATGTGTATAAATAAGAAAAGAGTACTTATCCTGTCCCTCGGTCCAGAGGGGGCTGCAGAGGCAGCCCTGGATCCTTCACCCCCTAACAGCCAGCTTCAATGGCTGCCAGAGGGACTTCCACACTAGCCTCCTGCATTCAAACACCTCCCGGAGGTGCAGTGCCTCCTGGGGGTCCCAGGAAGCTAAGTCCATAGCTGGAGCTCAAAGAGCTTCAATAGTGACAGGACAGGGACTGCTACCCCATGATGTGGCTGCTCTCCCCTGGTACTATTTTCAGCCAGGGAGCAGAGCCAGACCCCAAAGCAGGGTCCCCTGGAAGTAACTTTAGGCGGGAGATCTAAAAGATAAATCTCTCGCGCCAGGCAGACTCGCACCAGGGAAGGAGAGTGGGCTGAGCCTCCCTCTCCCTGACAGCTCGTGGACACTGCCACTAGCAGCAATGTTAAAAAGTGTTAAACTATCTGGATTGATTAACGTGCAGGCTGCATGAATCAACACAGATTGGTTAAAGGGACAGGAGGATGGTTTACCTCCTGCGAATACCAGTCTCCAGATGTGTATAAAAACAGCATTATTTTGTATTAAAAGTTGTTCTTCTTGTTCATCTGACCTGATCACTGGTACCTTAAACCAGTGTAAGAGCAAATAAACATCACTTACTTCAAAGACCTGATGGAAACTTCTCTATGCTGAATCCTGTGACCTACAGATTAGACCCAACTCTAATCCATTCCCTGCTGTTCTGAGATTTGGAGCCAGCTTTCCAGTACCACCGCTCTGCCCGCCTCCCCAGCAGTTATGGCCAATGTGATAGGCCAGGGGGGACCCATCCACAGCATCCCTGATCTATAGGAAGAGGTCAGTGGTACCAGTGGCCCAGGTGCACCACTAATGGGGGTACACTCACAGCGTCCATTAACCAGAAGAAACCTGGTTCTGGATGCCGGTAAGGAGTCCAGTGGTGGCAGCTGGATGTAGGATATCATAGATAAGTGTAAATTTTGTTAAGTATAAATTGCATTTAAATCCATGTTTTGGGAAACATATTGCATCCTGATACTAAAAATAACTCAGACTTCTTGGGGCCAGCAAAGCGTTCAGGGGACTGGCTTACCCCCTGCTAGGCTGTGTCCAATACTGTATAAAACAACACTGGTTTGTACTGAAATGTATCATTATTGTTCCATCTGATTTTCTGATCACTGGTACCTTCAACCAGTGTGAACTGTCCTTTTCAAAGACATTTGAGCAAAATAAACATCACTTGCTTCAAGACCTGCTTGACAACTTCTTCCCTGCTGTAATTTCCTGTGACCTACAAATTAGACTCAACTGTAATCCGTTTCCGACTGTTCTGTAGTTTGGACCCAGCTCCTAGTACCACCACTCTGCCCACTACCCAGCAGCTCTGGACAGTGTGACAGGCCAGGGGAATCAATCCACAACAACCCTAATCTATAGGAAGAGGTCAGGGGTACCAGCCCAGGTGCACCAGCAAGGGGGTACACTAGCAGCGGCAGTTACCCAGAAGGAACACGGTTCTGGATGCCGTTAAGGAGTCCAGTGGTGACAGCATTGTAAGTCCCTCCTACTGTGGTTAGAGGGCGCAATTGGGATAAAGAAAGGGAACTGTGGCAAAGTAAGCCCAGCCGGTTCCCAGCAACAACAGACAGGATGTCATAGGCGATCCATCCTGTCACAATAACTTATCATTAACTTACAATATCACATGTGTTATCCACTAGGTGGTACCATTACTGCACTTAATTTAAATGGTAGCAACCTGGGTTACTGGCAGGCATGCAGGTGTGGATATCTCAAATTGTTTATTAGTATAGTCCTGTGATGCAGTAACTACTGTGGGCCAAGTCTCTGGAAATGTGTTGAATATAGTTGTCATCTGTGGGGATTGTAGGGAGGAGGTTTAGGAGTTATCCATTGATGTCAAAAATACATACTGTATATCTCAAAGTGTGTTTTATGTGATTTCACTTTTCGGCATCCCAGCCAGAAATTAGTCTTGATTGTATCCCGCTATGCTCACTTGTGATTCATTTAAAAACAGGAGTCTCCCTCTGTGCCAACAGACTTGTATTGCAAAAACTGAAGAACAAACCTGCAGTCACCTCCTGTGACGACTTCTTGTGTCACATCCAAAGATGTTCTCTGACACACAGCTCTGCTCCTCCTGCCATTTCTCACACCTTCTCCTCACAATCTATATCTCCTTTCTGCTTCTCTCTCTCTCTCTCCGATTTCATCTGATCCATGGCGGGGGTGGGGTGATTGATCACCGCCGCCGCCCCCCCTAATGCTGGGACACGCTATCTCACGCCCCTCACTAAATGTTGGGAGTGACATTATCATCACGTCCCGACAGTCTGTGAGGCGCCCGCCAGAGGGGAACAGAGCATGGAGAAAACTCCATGGTAAGTACAGATGTGTGTTTGGGTGCTGCAGGGGGGGAGAGAGGACATGGGTGCTATAGGGGGGGAGAGAGGACATGGGTTCTACAGGGGGGAGGAGAGGACATGGATGCTGCAGGGGGGAAAGAGAGGACATGGGTGCTGCAGGGGGGAAAGAGCGGACATGGGTGCTGCAGGGGGGAAAGAGCGGACATGGGTGCTGCAGGGGGGAAAGAGAGGACATGGGTGCTGCAGGGGGGAAAGAGAGGACATGGGTGCTGCAGGGGGGAAAGAGAGGACATGGGTGCTGCAAGGGGGAAAGAGGACAATGGGTGCTGCAGGGGGGAAAGAGAGGACATGGGTTCTGCAGGGGAAAGGAAAGGACATGGGTGCTGCAGGGGGGAGAGAGAGGACATGGGTGCTGCAGGGGGGAGAGGACATGGTCAAGCAGTGGGGGGAGAACATGGTCAAGCAGGGGGCTGCAGTGTGATGGCTCATTCTCACAAGTTTTTTGTTCCCATATCCAATACTTGGATACTTCCCATCTAGAAATCCTGTGTTTGCCCCTGGACAGCAGTTGAGTCTGGACAGCGTTCTCTATAAAACATCACTGCATCCAAACCGCTGGAGGGGGTAAGGCTTATTTTTTTAATTTTTATTTTTTTTAAACAAAAGTGAAGTGTGTGAGGGTCTGGGAAGTGGGTATTTGGCGTGTCTTGGGATGGGGGGTGTGGTGTCTTCGGATTGGGAGGGGGGGGCACGGTGGGCGGTTGTTGAAACCTTGCACCAGCCCTGCTTATCAGCATAGCAACCAGGTTGAGTCACTGCTCTCTTAAGAAACCCTTGCTACATAGGGTCGGAATTAAATGCCTGAGTAGACGTATAGAGCTCCAGAAGATAGTAGCAGATAGGGAGATTTTTTATGGTCAACATTTTTTCCCCCAGCACACTGCTATAGCCAGCAACAGATCTGCCATTTCTACTGTAGATAAAAATGCAAAAGTCTTAGTTGCACACATTTGCAAATGTATGTTTAAGCCATCCGCCACGCCAAGGCGCTTTTGCTAATAGGATGGTCCTACTCTAAACAATGATGGTGGAGGATTATTTTCAAGAGGTAACTGATATGGAAATGTCAGACAGTCCCTTTCCTTACTGGGAGGAAAAGCAGGCCATTTGGAAACCCATGTACAAACTTGCTTTGCAATACCTAAGCTGCCCACCCTTCAGTGTGTACTCTGAACGAGTGTTCAGCACAGCTGCGAACCCAGTCAGTGATCGCCGTAGGAGGTTACTTCCAAAAAATGTGGAGAAAATGATGTTCATAAAAATGAACTACATCTTCCACGAGGAAGGCCTTCACCATCAAAGAGATCGAAGCACTGACTGTTCAAATTTAAGCGGAGATGAATTGATAGTCTGTGATGATGTACACACTGATGAGGGTGAGGATGATGCTGAAGATGATGACGATAACATCTTTTAAAACTTTCTATATAAGTGTAGGGTGTAATCTACCCCGAAATAGGACTTGGGTCATTTCTATATCACTCACAGTCTTGAAAGGCTGCTGTTTTGTCAATTTCACGATAAGGGTAGGGTGTCATACACAGCCAGACACCAAACTGCCTTTGTCCATTTCTATTTATATTGCAAATGTATGTTTAAGCCATCCGCCACGCCAAGGCGCTTTTGCTAATAGGATGTCCTACTCTAAACAATGAGAGTCCCATATATTTGGGCCATACATATGTGTTTTTAAATTGAGAGCCAACTTACCAAAGAGGTACCCCAGAAGCCTCCAAACAGCAATTCAGTGCCATTACCCCCTCTCAGACAAATACAGAAGTGGAAGCTGCTCAAATCAATTTATAGGCCATAACAGGTGCTTGAAAGGGTGGGGTTATCCTGCAAGGAACATACACACAACATTTTTTCCCCCAGCACACTGCTATAGCCAGCAACAGATCTGCCATTTCTACTGTAGATAAAAATGCAAAAGTCTTTGTTGCACACATTTGCAAATGTATGTTTAAGCCATCCGCCACGGGAAAAAATGTTGGGGGTATGTTCCTTGCAGGATAACCCCACCCTTTCAAGCACCTATTAAGGCCTATAAATTGATTTGAGCAGCTTCCACTTCTGTATTTGTCTGAGAGGCATGTTGGTGTCAGTAGCTGAGAGGGGGTACTGGCATTGAATTGCTGTTTGGAGGCTTCTGGGGTACCTCTTTGGTAAGTTGGCTCTCAATTTAAAAACACATATGTATGGCCCAAATATATGGGACTCTCATTGTTTAGAGTAGGACATCCTATTAGCAAAAGCGCCTTGGCGTGGCGGATGGCTTAAACATACATTTGCAATATAAATAGAAATGGACAAAGGCAGTTTGGTGTCTGGCTGTGTATGACACCCTACCCTTATCGTGAAATTGACAAAACAGCAGCCTTTCAAGACTGTGAGTGATATAGAAATGACCCAAGTCCTATTTCGGGGTAGATTACACCCTACACTTATATAGAAAGTTTTAAAAGATGTTATCGTCATCATCTTCAGCATCATCCTCACCCTCATCAGTGTGTACATCATCACAGACTATCAATTCATCTCCGCTTAAATTTGAACAGTCAGTGCTTCGATCTCTTTGATGGTGAAGGCCTTCCTCGTGGAAGATGTAGTTCATTTTTATGAACATCATTTTCTCCACATTTTTTGGAAGTAACCTCCTACGGCGATCACTGACTGGGTTCGCAGCTGTGCTGAACACTCGTTCAGAGTACACACTGAAGGGTGGGCAGCTTAGGTATTGCAAAGCAAGTTTGTACATGGGTTTCCAAATGGCCTGCTTTTCCTCCCAGTAAGGAAAGGGACTGTCTGACATTTCCATATCAGTTACCTCTTGAAAATAATCCTCCACCATCCTTTGCATGTTAATAC
This sequence comes from Mixophyes fleayi, assembly GCF_038048845.1. Classification (NCBI taxonomy): domain Eukaryota; kingdom Metazoa; phylum Chordata; class Amphibia; order Anura; family Limnodynastidae; genus Mixophyes; species Mixophyes fleayi. The sequence continues at coordinate 124,010,788 of NC_134406.1, forward strand.
TCATATTGGATGGAGTTATGGGCAAGTTCACACTTTTTTTTGAAAAATCTTTCAAACCAGCCCAGATGTTAAACTGTTGTGGTCTGCCTCCTGTGTCTTCCCTGCTTAGCTTTTGAAAATTTAATTTTTTACGAGCAGCAGCTGCTTGAGAAACTGAAGGAGGACACATCGTCAAGCCAAGGCCCAGTTCAGCGGACAATAGCTCCTTGCAAACTATTCTTAGAGCTGCTGCAATCTCCTACATGCTGTGGCAGAAGGCCTGAAATGGCCTGAAATTTTACGGGCCACTGAAAGCATCTCCTGCACCTCATGATTATCTCTTAGGAAGCTCTGCACCACCAAATTGATGGTGTGCGCAAAACAGGGAATGTGATGGAATTCACCCAGCTGTAACGCTCGCACTATATTGTTGGCATTATCAGAAATGACATGTCCTGGGTAGAGTCCAAGTGGTATAAGCCATGTATCGATCACATCTCTTAGTTTTCGTAACAAATTGTCAGCTGTATGCCTGTTAGTGAAGCCGGTGATACAAAGAGTGGCCTGCCTGTGACAAATGTTACATAGTGGTGTACATACTTCTGCTGTTCCTGCTGGTGAAGGTGAGTGACCAACCCAGTGGCCTGTCACAGTCATATAGTCTTTGGTTTGCCCACTTCCACTTGTCCACATATCTGTGGTTAAGTGGACAGTGGGCAGAATGGCATTTTTCAGCACAATCTCTACATTTTTACACACTTTTTCGTATAGTTGTGGAATAGCTTTACGGGGAAAATGGTGTCGCTATAGAATTTTGTAACGCAGACACAAAACCTCAATTGACTGTGAAAAACCAGCTGCGTTTATTGTGGATATTTGACGCAGATCTAACACTAGCATATGTAGCCATGGCGTCTGTGATTCGCTTGGCGACTGGGTGACTGCTGTCATATTTGCTTCCCCTAGCAAATGATTGTTTCACAGTTAATTGTTGTAATGTAGGACTGCTCTTTTTCTTGGCCTTCTTCTGGGATGAAGATTCACCCCCAGCAGCAGCAACAGCAGTGGGACTAACGGTTTCTTCAGAGGAATCTATTATAGTGCAGGAGTCATCCAGCCTTACTAAGTGGGATGCAGGGCTAACTCCGACCGCTACTGAGGATATTGATGAGGATGGTGTTGTGGGTGTATTTTGTAGCCGTCGGGATTTCAGTGACCGAAGGGTCCTAGCTGATGATGGAGTGCGTGTAATTTTTTTTGAAGAACTTTCAGATTTTCCCAAAAATTTGCCATGAACTCTCGTCAAATGGCGTAACATGGATGAGGTTCCAAGATGGTTAAGGTCCCTCCCTCGACTGACTGTGGCTTGACATACACTACAAATGGCTATACAACTGTTGTCAGGAATTGGGTAGAAATAATTCCACACATAAGAAGTGTTTTTTTTTTTTGTTTTATGCCCAGGCATGACAATGGCCTTTTTCTTGCCACGTTCCAGAACTGCTGCCACTGGTGCAGGACTTACATAAACAACCTCATCCTCTTCAACGTCCTCAATAGCGCCCTCGTCGTCTACACAAATCTCCCCCTCATCCTCTTCTAATTCCAAAGTGGCATCCTCAATTGGTGTATCACCGGCTACACTCGGGATGTTCAGGCACACATCAGCAGAACTGCTGAAAGGGCCCTTCTTTATGGGTACACTATCAGAATGCTTACGATTACACATACCACTGTTGGATGGACTCTCCACAGGGATTGGTGTCATTTCTGATTCTGAGCATATATTTTCCTCTACTGCCGTACTGTTTTCTTGCAGTTCTGCTTTCACGCGTAACAGTAGTTGTGCACCACTTTTGGACTGCAAACTACTTGGTCTTGCTTGGTCACGAGTTACCGTACAAGAAGAAGGCTCAGTAACATTTTTTGATCTGCCACTAATAGAGAAAAGTGAAGGCCTCATTCTTTCTTTGCCACTGCGTGTGTAGAATTGCATGTTGGCAATTTTTTTTTTATCGGCAGTCAACTTTTCCTCAGTTATAGTTCTTTTTCGCTTCAGCGTGGTAAGAAAATTTTTGGGGGTGTTTTTTTGCCTGATTTAAAGACTATGTACTTTTACATAGGCTTTACCAGATGACGTACAGGGAACACTACCATCAGGACTGGTGCCAGCACCTGCTTGCTGATCCTGCTCATATGTGGACTGCTTTGAATCCATTTAAATGAGCCCAAAGCACTTGTAGTGCAAAATATTAGATACCGTATATACTCGAGTATAAGTCGACCCGAATATAAGCCGAGGCACCTAATTTTACTACATAAAACTGGGAAAACTTATTGACTCGAGTATAAGCCTAGGGTGGAAAAGAGCGCTAATTTAAAAACCTAAATAAAAATGATAGGTTCAATCTATGAAATCATTTTTAGCTAGATGACAAGGAACATTCATAAATGATTATAAAATCATTGGGTACAACCTAACCTAAATAAAGGGGTATATAAGGGGTAGGGATATAAATGTATGAACATGGTGGCTGTATTGTTTGTTCATTATGTAATTGCACTGTAAATTAAAAAAAACAAAACAAAAAGGAGAGAGAGAGATATTTTTTTCACTTACCCGGCAGTGGAACGCATATGCGTTCCAACAACAGGAAGTTCGGCATTTGGAACGCAAGTTTGCGTTCCAAATGCCGAACTTCCTGTTGTTGGAACGCATATGCAGAAGTTGACAGCCGACGGACCGGACACCAGGTAAGTTCACCCGTGTATAAGCCGAGTGCCCTTTTTCAGCATACAAAAGTATGCAGAAAAACTCGGCTTATACACGAGTATATACGGTAGTTCTGCTAGATAAGACTATCAACACCAGAAAAATTGTAGTTTCACACTGGGGAATATGGGACACCCCCAAAGCACTTGTAGTGCAAAATATTCAATAGATAATGCTGGTAGATAAGACTTTCTGCAGCCAAAAAATAGTTTCTGTAGGAGGGAATATGACACCCCAAACAGTTGCTAATGTTTGCAAAAATGCCTCTATCCTCCTCTCTTACTGCTATAACATTTGCTAGAAGAATTGCAATAAGATTTGCAAGAAGAATTGCTCTGTCCCTGCTCTAATGTTCCCTGCTCTAATGTTGCCTGCGACCTAACCCTGCTCTCTCCCTGTGTCAAATGGCGATGGATTGCTGTGGAGGTGTATTTATGGATTTCAAATATCACAAGAACCGAGATCCGACGATGTCACAATGGCTTGATTTCGAATCCGAATTGGCACGAGAGCACCGAGCCTGCTCGGCTCGGTACTCGGATAGGTGAAGTTCGGGCGGGTTTGGATCTCGGGGAACCGAGCCCGCCCATCTGTATTAGAAATACAGAAATAGGGATCCTGGTTTTCATGGTTTATTTTTTTACAGAATACAATTCCTGTTTTTTTATTGTGCAAAAAATCTGTGGTTTTCACAGTGAGTGAATAAATATACAGTACTTGCCAACTTTAAAAATCTTCTCTCTTGGAGAAAAACACACAAAATCAAAACAAAACCAATACAATAAAGGGGGTAAGTGGGGTGGGGGAGGGAAGAATGGAAGGAGGGAGAGAGGGAAAGCAGTACATTTCAATGACCAGTAGAAAATACATAACACATTGTCTCAAAGTGTTTACAATCATTATAGCTAAACTAAAGATAATACACTTTAGTAATTATAGCGGAGGAGAGAGAGAGAAAGGGGAGCTCGTTAAATCTGGGAGGGCTTGGGATTTAAAAACAAATTGGGTCCAAGCTAACCATTTAAGATGTGTAGAGGAAGCAGAGTATGGCACTCCCATAGTTTCCATATCACAACTTAGCTGAACCTTGGAGATTATCTTGGTTATCGGTGGCAGCGTGGGGGATTTCCACTCTTAAACAATCACTGCACGAGTCGCTATAAAAATGTGACCTATGACATAGCGTTCTCCTAGTAATGCTTGAGAGGAAAAAAGTGTAAGAGCGCCACTTCTGGAGTGTAGGGACTGGAGATTGGGTAGCCTTAGAAATCAGAGTAAAAACCTCTGCCTAAAGGGTATGAGCCACCGGACAGGTCCAGAAGATGAAGATATGGATAATGTCTCCTGTCTCTCTACACCCCCGCCAACAGACCCTGGACTGAGACGACCAAATCCTGTGGAGCTTGTCCAGAGATATATAAAGTCTGTGAAGTAATTTGTATAACATCTCTGGGCATTACGGTAGATAGTGTCCCATTGATTTGGTTCAAGTACCCTGCCAAGGTCCCTCTCCTAAAGTGGTTGAGAGGAGGCCTTGACCAGTTGACTATGTACATTAAGATGAATGTACCAAAAGGAGATGGCCGCCCTGTTCATTCCAGAGGTTAGTCTGGCCGAGAAAAGGGCTGGAGGGTGTAGCAGAGCAAGGTGACACCTACTAAGAGACGTTAACCAATGCCGTATTTGAAGGTATTTATATAATTCTTGATTAGAAATATGAAATTGCTCTCTCAAATACGAAAAGGGCAATTTGGACAAATTAGAGAGGAGAGTTTTAATGTTAATAATGCCCCTAGCATACCACAACGAAAGGTTTAGGTTTGGTATGAGTTTAGCTAACGCAGGGAGAGAGAGGTTGGTAGTGGGAAGAGTGACCACATTAGATACCTTTAATAACTTGTCCCAAATTACGAGAGCATCCCTCGTGAGACGGGGGAGATTAGCCTGCAAGGGTCTGCAAGATTTAGGGATCCAGAGAAGATCCGTCAATGGAAATGTAGAATTAAGACCTCTTTCTAAATGAATTCAAGGTTTAGAAGAATTCAGGAGGGAACAATCCCGCTAAACCTTTCTGACTGTTTTGATCGAGACATAATCGAGTGAGCTAATTTAGGTGGTTTACCCTTCCAAACATAGGAAATAAGTATATTCCGTAACCTATTGGTATACAACTTGGGTAAGACAAAAGGTAACATCCGGAATAAGTACATCAATTTTGGCAGAAGAGACATTTTAAACACTGCAATTCTACCTAGACAGGAGACCTTGTGGTACTGCCACGAATTGGTCAGAGCATTCAATTGTATCAGTAGAGGGGTATAGTTAACCTCGAGCAAGGAAGCTAAGTGGGGAATAATCAAAATCCCCAAATAAAGCATAGATAAGGTCTTCCAAGAATATGGGAAAGCAGCTCGGAGACGCAGCAAAAGCTTATCCAAAATATTGATAGGGAAAGCATCTGTTTTAGATGTATTTAATTTGTAGTAAAAAGCCTCCCCAAATTTCTGTAACAAATTGTGTAAAACTGGCAGCGAGGTCTCCAGGCTAGTAACATATAACAGAATGTCATCAGACATAGTTTATGGGTGGTTGTTGCTAAGGTAATGCCTGGGAGTTAAGGGTGTTGTCTAACTCGTTTGGCCAAAGGCTCAATAGCTAGAAGGAAAAAAGTGGGAGAGGGGGGACAGCCTTGTCGGGTACCATTTGACAATGTAAATATATCTGACGTAAAGCCATTACTATAGACTGACGCTGAAGGGTTCTTATACAAAGCTAGTGTGGACTTGAGTATCTCCCCACTAAAACCAAACTGGGAAAGGACCCTGCCCATATAGCCCCAATGTAGCCTGTCAAAGGCCTTCTCAGCGTCCAATGACATAATTAACAATTTATGATGGGACCTGTTAGCTTGTTCAATAATGTTAAATGTCCTGCATGTGTTATCGGAGTCTTGTCTCTCAAGGACAAAGCCCACCTGGTCTGGATGGATCAAGGATGGGATAAGAGGTTTTAGTCTGTTAGCCATCAGTTTCGCTTAGATCTTTATGCCTGAATTGGTCTATAATTCTGGCAATGGGTTGGGTGCTTCGAAGGCTTAGAGATCGTAACAATGCAGGACTCTAGCATTTCAGAAGGGAAACTCCCATGATAGGTACCCACGTTAAACAGCTGTGCTAGAAGTGGGGTGAGCTCAGTCCGAAATGTAGACAAGAAATTATTAATAAATCCATCAGGGCCTGGAGCCTTTTCCTTAGGTGGAGATTTAATAACGTACAAAATCTTAGCCTGTGTCCACGAAGCATTCAAAGAGACTATTGACTCGGCATCTAGGGATGGTAATTTTAATTTGTATAAAAAATCCTCAATCAGAGCAGCAGTTGGCTGGGGGGTAGAATTGGACTCGGAAAGATTATATAGTTTGTAGTAGTAAGATGCAAATTGATTAGCTATATCTCGTGGGTTGGACCTTCTAATTCCTGACTCATCTATCATACAGTTAATCCGATTTTGGGCCCTTTTGACCTCGTAATTTTCTAGCTAGGAGTCTCCCCGCTCTGTTTCCTGAGACATAATATTAATGATGGAACTACTTGACGCTTGTTGGGTACGGAAAAGTAATAGTTTCTGTAAATGATGCCTAATTTGAGTTATACGAGACTTAAGGTCTCCTGAGGGATGAGTTTTATTTAGAGACTCGAGAGGCCAATTCCGCCTCCAACTTCACCTGATGGCTAAGGGACGCAGGCTTGAGTCTAGCTCCAGTCTGAATGGCAGAGCCTCGCATTACGGCTTTAAGCGTACACCAAAATTTAAATACAGAAGTGTCATCTGGTGAGTTGGTGGCAGTGTACGTCTCAAGCGTCTCTTTAAGAGCAAGCCTTGCTTCAAGCAGCGTCAAAAGATGAGGAGACAATCGCCATTCACCCGAGGGGATGACCTTTTGGGGGAATCGCCAAGTCCATACTACTGGTGCATGATTGGACCATGATATCGGGAGGATCTTAATTGACCTAATGTTCTGCATGGACCATTTATCTGACATGATCAGGTCAATTCGAGAATAAGAATTATGAACCAGGGAGTAGTATGTATAATCACGTTCCACCGGGGCATAAATCCTCCAGACATCATAAAGCCCTAATTCTGCAAGCAAGAGAGCGAATGCAGCAGAGGGACCTGTATTATTGTCTAACGGACGGGCAGAGGACTGTGAAGATCTATCTAGTTTGTGGTCCTCTACAATATTAAAATCTCCCAACAGGACGAGGGAGCTCTGTTTATGTTTATCAATATCACGTAACATGGACGTAACAAGGGAATTTGTCTGGAGTTGGGTGCATATAAAGTAGAGATGCTCACTGATCCCCGTGTTTTGGTTTTGGTTTTGTTTAGCGATTTTTTTAAAAAAAAATTAAATTTTTTGGGACTAAAATCACATAATTTAGGTATTATTTTGTACCTACATTATTATTAACCTCACTATCACTAAATTTCAGTGATTTCCATTCAATTTTTACCATCTCACAGGTCACAATATGCTTTTCATACACTTTCAGCCAAATACTGCAGCAATCTGGCTGGATGGTAAGCGACAGAGCAATGACTCAAACACACGTCAGTCCCTAGCACATTTAGGACACATTGGCACACAGCAGTGGCAGAAAAGAAAGGTGGTGCAAGATGGAATTGTCCCTTGGATCATGAAACCAGTTATGGTTCATTTGATCGCTCCACCTGCTTCTTGGATAAGTGAGGTAATTCTACAGATAATATGTGGCAAAGATTGCTCCAACTGTTTCTTGGATGAGTGAGGTAATTCTACAGCTAATATATGGCAACAAGCGCTGACACCCCCCGGGATGCGTGCTTTTATCAAGACACACACCTATCCAGGGTGCCAGACAATGCACTAAAAAGAGCCATTGAAATTCCCAGCAAAAAGCCAGTTCATCAGTGAGCTTCGAATCCGCCCCAATTCCCACAAAATTCTAATCTAGTTAGGTACCTTTCATGTAAATTGCAGATTACAAACACAACAAAACACGTGTGGGAGAATGTGGCCTCTAAGGGGCTGACTAATAGACACAAAGACATTGCATGGATGGCTATCCAGGGATGCCTTCCTCTCAGGACATTCATGCACTCCTGGAACCTGTGCCGATATGTCCACTGCCCCTTCTGCATCACCAGAAGGGAAACAGCACAGTGTATTTTTTGGGACTGCACAGGTACTGTTGGATGCCTTGGAACATGAACATAAGGACAGTGTTCCCAGAACTTGCCTTTCATACCATTCGGTATTTTATGGATTATTTCCTGGGACCAACATCATTGGCGCAATCCAGGAGGCCTGGAGCCTAATGGACTGCTTTAAGGACGCTATTTGGCTTGCAAGGAATCGCCTCATCTTAAAAAGGGAGAAAATGACCATCCATGACTGTCGCAGGCTGATCCACAGCCTACTAAGAGACTATAACACCATTGACAGTCCTGAGGAAGATGATTAATTTTCTGTCTCCCTCTTCTCCTTCTCCCCCTATGTGTCAGTTTATTCAATCTAACACTATTCATCAATGACTCTTAGCAATGGAGCACTCGTCTTTGGGTGTATATTAGACCCTACACTTTGTAGTGCAAATTCAGAAAAAAAGCCTGCAAAGACTTGTAGATTAATAAAAATGACCAAAGCACCTCTTCTCTTTGGGTGTATATTAAACCCTACACTTATTAGTGCAAATTCAGAAAAATACAGTGCAATCACTGCTAGGCCCTCCCTAAACAAGCTAACAATGGGCTTGTTAGAGTAATGGCAGAAACACACATCAGTGTAAATTTAGTCCCTTAACATTTATTGATAAAAACGTAACCATTTTAACTGAGTAGAGAATCTCGGGTACTTTGTTAGAGCACTAGTGATAACAAAGAGATGAATGTACTTGCCTAGGATGGGAAAGGGACCAAGGGGGAAACAGGAAAGATGTAAAAGGGGAAGGGAAGACGGGACAAAAAAACAAACATAAATAACCCCAGTCCTGGGGTTAAAGTAGTTGCCAGAAGTCGAAAACATCTGGCAAAATCAGTAACTGTGGGGCCTGACCCTGGAATGGGAGTATCCACCCAAAACAAGAAGACATAGACAAAATAAAAAAAGGATACCAGCAGAATGTAGAAATGAAAAACAACAATAAAAAACAACAATTCACCTGTAAAATTAACGTTTCTAAAAAAAAAAGAAACCTACGGAAGCGAAGATGATGTCTGGTCCAAAGTAGCATTAAATACACAACAAGGAAATCAGTAAAAAAAATATATACAAAAAATAAGTACCTGATCTGCTCACCCCCCGGGAATCTGTGCTCTGCAGATTGGCAGGATGCTCGAGCAACAGACTCTATAACCACACTAACACAATCCTCCGATGGTGGTGACCCCACCCAACCTACAAGGAAAAAGGTAGAGCTGGAGTCCTCCCAGGTAGGGTTTGAGCTGATGTGACAACAATAAAGAAGAGAATTACTAGCGATCTCCATCTACACGTGACCAGTCCTTCTAGGGTCTGGACAGAGGGGCTGAAGTAGCAGTAGAGGTTTGAGAGTCCCAAGCAAGTAGTAGTTGCGAACCTTCTTCCACTGAAGCAATCACATGCATAGAGTTATTGCGTTGAACAATAAGCTTAACCGGAAAGCCCCAGCGATACTAAATTTGATGTTCACGAAGAGCTTTGGTAATTGGTTGAAATGAACACCTTTTAGCCACAGTGGCTGGAGAGAAATCCGGAAATAGCTCTAGACCTTGTAGAATCTCTGCAGCAGCCGGGGTTTTGGCTACCTGTAGAATCTTTTCTTTGATATGATAAAAGTGAACCCGCATGAGTGTATCCCGCAGAGCCGATTCCTGGCCCGCTCTTGGTTTTGAATGCGGTCCAGCAGTAAATCATGATCAGACGCCTTGGGAAGTAATTTTTTAAACAAATCTCTAGCGACATCTGGGATCTCCAAAATGGAAATAGACTCATTAATGCCCCTTAATTTGAGATTATTCCTTATCAGACATGTTGAAGACGTACAATTCTAATTTCTCATGTGACGTAATCAGGGCCGCCGAGAGGGGGGCATGGGTACATTTTACCCGGGCCATGCCAGGGGGCCCAGGCCGGGCCCTCAGTACTAATTTTTTATTTTTATTTTCTATTTTTGATTTTTTTCCTTACGTCCTTTCTCTTTTTTTTTTTCTTCCCCGGGGGGGTCCGTCTCATTCGTTGGGGGGAGCTGGAAGGAAAAACAAATATACATACTCTCGTGATTGTGGCGCCGGCATCCCTCCTCTCCTCTCTGCTCCATTCACACTGATTGTCGGGCGTGACGTCATCAAGTCACGCCCAACAGTCAGTGAGGAGCGCGCAGATAGGACCAAGCATGAAGAAAGAAGTGAAGAAACGAAAGAAGCTAACAAAAGGTAAGTAAAGAAACGGAGAGGCAAGGGGAGGAAAGGGACAGCGCTATAAAGGAGGGGGGAGAGAGGCACAGTTAAAAAGAAGGGGGAGAGAGGCACAGAGTGAAAAAGAAGGGGGAGAGAGGCACAGAGTGAAAAAGAAGGGGGAGAGAGGCACAGAGTGAAAAAGGGGGAGAAAGGCACAGAGTGAAAAAGGGGGAGAAAGGCACAGAGTGAAAAAGAAGGGGGAGAGAGGCACAGAGTGAAAAAGAAGGGGCAGAGAGCACAGAGTGGAAAAAAGGGGGAGAGAGGCACAGAGTGGGAAAAAGGGGGAGAGAGGCACAGAGTGAAAAAAAAGGGGAGAGAGGCACAGAGTGGAAAAAGGGGGAGAGGCACAGAGTGGGAAAAAGGGGGGAAAGGCACAGAGTAAAAAAAAAAAGAGGGAGAGAGGCACAGAGTGAAAAAGAAGGGGGGAAAGCAGCATGGAGGGCGCAGTGTGAACATAAGGGGGCACAGTGTAGTTGTGATGAATGGGCACAGTAATGTGTGTGTGTAATGGCACAGGGGGCTTGTTGCAATTTAGTGTGTGTGTGAGGTAGGTGGTGGCTAATGGGTGCTATTGTTTGTAGGGTGATGGTGAGGTAATTTAATAGTGGGGACTATTAATTTAAGATGGGGTGGTTTGGGGGCTATTGAATGTGGGGGTGAGTTTGGGGAGAATGAGGTCTATTTATTAAATGTGACCTATGAATTATTTAATGGCAGTGATGGTTGCGGGAAATATGTATTGCTGGGGCTGTTTGCAGGAAGGGAAATAGGTTTATTTATTAAATGTGAATACTATTATTTTAATGTTGGGGCTGGAGGAAGGCCTAATTATTAATTGTGGGTGCTATTGATTTAACGCTGGGGCTGGTTGTAATTTTCTAAATGGGTCCTCCAACATTCCAGGATCCAGACAAGCCGCAACTAAAGAAAGCAGCTGCCACAGGTGGTGAAAGTGAGAAGAACAGGTAGGAGAGAGCAGCAGAGTGTGTCAAATGTCGTGATTCTAGTTGGGACAATGCCAATTTTTGGTAAGTGTTGTGCCCAATGTATGGTGCAGGCCAAGACTGAAATCTTTCTGTACACACTGCATTCTTTCTATACTACACTGTGGTGCTATATGTCCTAAAAGTCAGGAGTGCTTGGACATATGTTACGCTCCGGTGTATTCACAACCTAGTGATTTTGATGTGCTAGCCACGCCCCCAATTGTATGACCACACCCCTGAATTTTTTAGCTTACTCGACTATGAGGGGGGCCCCATGAATTTGTTGTACCGAGGCCCTGAATTCCTCTTGGCAGCCCTGAACGTAATTAGTTCATTATGAGACGCTACTAGCTCTTCCATCTTGTCTTCAATGTGAGAGGTTCTCCCTCCCACATGGTGATACACGGACAGGGGAGCGCTAATTGCCTGCTATATTTGTTTGGTGAATATACCATCGAGAATCTAACCGCTGAAATCTTTGATGCACATTAGATTTCTTTAAGTTTGTGACACATTCACCTTCTGGTACGGGCAATTACATCCCGGTCCTGTGGTTTTAATATGTTTTAATAAATCGTGTTTTTTACGTACTACACAAACATGTCTTTTTTCTCGTATATATGATGCATGATCTCGCGGAGATTGGAGAGTTTCCAAACACCATCAGCTGTTTGATTTGGAGACAGGAATCGGTCTGACCTGTGGTGATCGACACTGAATTTAATTGGAGAAAACGACAGCCTGTTATTTTGTGCATGCAACTGCTACGTGAACATCAAACACGACTTGACTGTAAGTCCATTTTGTAACAGATCGCAATTTGGAAGCTCTGACTCAATGTTTGAAGAATACGCTTATTTTATAAAGTCAGTAGTGGTTTTGAATATTTAGTAAAGCCTTCATCATTTTCTCGAATCATCACTTCAATTGATTATTTGGGACTTTGATAGACAAAGTTACTTTATCAAGTCCACGGTTGTTTGTATGTGTAAATTCCAACATCGGACAAGATTTTTTCTTTCTTTTATGTTTCTGCGATTTTCATTAATTGGAAACCTGATAGCGCTGCAACAACTTCTTTTATATTATTATCTCCCTCCCACTTCTGCCACCTGCGCCCTGGCTTCCCGTACTGAAGATCGCATTTCAGCGAATACCTCAGCCTTGAATGAGTCAAACATCAGTTGCATGGATTTAATGGTAGTCAGAGCATCAGGATCCATTTGCGATAAAGCAGATGAAGATGGGGATTGAAACGGAGCCGGTGAAACAGATCTGTCTCCAGATTCGTTGGGTCTTTTATTCTTGGGGACCGACCCCGCAGAAGGAGGAAATGAGGCTTGAAGAACTGTAATGCAGGAGGCGCCTTTGTGGGCTTGTGTTTTTTAGGAGCCATGGCGGGATCCAGGGCCAATAAGGCGTATAGATGAATCCAAATAGATTATCAGAATTAGAAGAAGGTACTGATAGGCCAGGTTTTAACGTGGTATGAAGCTAACCAGACAAAGTCATTTTAGAAATATTACAGGTGATGCTGCAGGTATCAGGATCTGGGTGGATCTCCCATTACACCGTCAAACAGGGTGCCTCTCAGAGCATGATGCTCCTGAAGATGTCACATATATGCTCAAATCTTCGTTGGCTATGGGCCTTAGTCGTCTCAGTGAAATTGCCACTCCTTAACTCTCTCTGCATGGATGGGAACCAGCCCTCTCCAAACAAATGATGGGCCTGTGGCCAGCCCCTCCTCTCAGGTGTGAAGAGAACGCCTTTACGGTAACACGCGCTAGGTTAGCCACTACAGCCATAGCGGCATGTATAGATGAAAGTGATGTTTCTGGATGCAGATTCCTGGATGTACATTAACTGTGTCACGAATGTTGTGGAATGTTGACTGATCACGCACCGCCTACACCACCCGGTCTGCGGGAGGCGCAGGAAGCGCATAACCGGAAGCCAAACCAACCCTTTTCAATTTACTGCGTGTTGGTTAAGCCTACAGCCACGTGCCCAGCTAGAATTGAAGGCTGCAGCCAGCATTATGGTCAGCAGGTCCCAGTGCACGCCTTAGTAACGTGAGGCAGCTGTCTCTCTCTCCTCCAACTACTTCTTACTGCGGTTCCAAGCAGAGAAAATCTCCCCATCCATTTGAATGGCCTCCAGGCCAGCGCTATAATATCCCAGCAGATATTTATCACAGATCTGGACCAGGCACCGGAAGGCTTACCCAAGAGACTGTGAAGAGTGTGTACTGTCCCAGGAGCTGTCATTTCAGGAGGAAATGTGGAGAGACTGGCTATATAGGAGGAGAAGCTCAGGGACTCGCCAGATGCTCGACACAGGATCGCCGACCTGGAAGTCAGGGGACCGCGAACCGGATGTTCTGCTGGAAGGCGTCGGCAACAGTTGAGACCGTGGCTGCAGAAGAGGAGGAAGGCCTTGGATCACGGGAGTCACCAATGGAGCGCCGGGTGGCGCCAAAGCCAGTTAGGTCAGTGTAGGTTGTCCAGTTAAGGGCGATGGTAAACTCGGCGGGAGATGGAAGCCTCAATGTAGCTTACAAGGTTCGCTGACCAAGCGTCATAATTGTGTGAGGGGAGCCTGAACAAACTCCGATGTCACCGGGTCTTGTTGGGGAGCAAATCGCTGGGATATTGACTGGGTGGCCAAGAGGATTACACCAGGTGTCGGCTCCAATCGCAGGTGGCACTCCCTGCCAGGGGAGCAAACACAGTCTGTGCCGCGTCTATCCAGGCAGTAATGGCATCAATGTGTACCCGGTGACATGATAAACCGCCGTATGCAGGTGACCCAGGGGTGAGTTCAGCTAATTTGGTGGAAAATAGCAGAATATCTCAAAGCTCTGCAGTGTGTAGACCAAGCAACACACCCTAAAATGTATATTTTAATAAACCTATAATGTTGTTTTATAAAAATGTGTTTTTTTTGTTCTCTTTAATTTTTTTAGTTCGTTCACTAATTATCAGTCCTGATTTGAGGACTCTCTCCCACCATCCAGATCGGCACAGCTTTGTTCCGATCGGTGGGAAATTAGGGAGGTATTGCCTGTTCATTGCTGCGACATAGCCACACTCCCTGTTCTGAGACCACCTACCCTAATGTTGGGAGGTATGATTAAGTACAGTATATCTAGTTGCACATTAATGGAAGTTTTTTTTAAAGATTGCAACCTAGTAATATGTATGTGTTTTTAAATCTGCCTTTTCTGTATTAAAGTTATTTGTCCATACTGTTAAATAATACAGAAAGACAATGCTTTGATGTCCAAAATTAACGTCAACTGAATTGACACCTAGACAAGTTTTTTCCTTCTCTATTGTTTTATTTACTCCATCTTTTATATGTTTTGAAAAGTATCTAGCTTTTGTTTTAAGTAAGCCACATGTCAGCTGGTCATCAAAATAATAAAACTGAATAATTAATTTTTTTTAAAAAAAAGATTTAAATGAATTCATGTTTTCCGTTTTCCAATATTTCTGTGTTGTCAAGAAATAGGTGTAACAGTTTGTTTATAGCATTTATGCATGTGGCATAGAATCTACAAACTTGCTTGGGTAAAACAGTAGATTCTGTAACATACTTTATGCTATTACCATTTAAAAAGGATGCACACTTTTATTAAGAATCTTACTTTGAAACACCAGCATGGGAGCCTTGGAGAATGATGTTAATTCAGGAATCGGCAGGGGTCAATTTCTCCTAAACTGCTGAGATCCTGGGTATGAGAACTCTGCAGTTTTGCTAGTTGGACCAGGGAGGTTTATTGCAAAAATATGTTTTCTTTCATGGATTTAATTTGTAATCACTGTAATTTAAATGCATTTATAGTCCCATGTAATAATATCTAATAACTGTCTTTGTCTTCTACTCTCAGCTATAATAAAGATTGTGTAACTTGTGAAAAACTATTGTATATTTTACCACATATTTTGTATATATACAACTTTATAATTTGATTGGCAAACATGATAATGTCACATTTGAAACATAGAAAATAATAAATCAGCACTTTTAATCAATTCAAGTATTTATGATACTGGACACCTTGCAGTTCCTTCTAATCTATGTCAGATTATTAGAACAGAACTGCACATGCGCAAATGGAAAATAATTAACACATGTATTAAATATTAGATACAGACACTGTAGAAGTTTGGAATATTCCAGAAATACTAATCAGACAGAATCATCTTACTTTAAATTTGAAAGATGTATGCGTATTTTCCCTGTTGAGTTTACGTTAATGTTTTTAGAAAAATAACAAAATCTATTTTGATCCTAGAAACAAGACACTGGTCAAACATTGCTGGACTTGGTCTTCAATCACTTGAGTGTAAAAGAGAGAGAATATTTTGGATTACAACATAATGAAGACTCATTAGATTTGCATGTGAGTGGATATAAATAAAAAAAAAAATTGGTAAACGTGTGCTATTACAATATAGTACATTTTAATCAACCAAGTATAGAATAAAATGCTGGGAAGTAGGAACTTTTCTACTCCATGAAATGCTGTAATCATAATGTGGGAAAGAGAATACAAGCAATTGAATCACAGGATGGGAGTTAGAAAGTGGTAGGAGCAAAGTTCCCCAGGAGTTCAAAGTAAACAAGAAAGGGTTCTATCAGATTGTCATATTAAATTATTCCTCACTTACCATACTGAACCATACTTGCCTACTTTGGGCAAGGTCTTTTCGGGAGGGGGAGGCCAAACGCGTAATTTTGCCCCCCCCCCCCCGCGGCTGAAATGTCATTTTGTTGCGGGGTCAGGGCCCCCGCATCATTTTGCTAGCGGGATGCGGGAGATTTGCCAGCTCTCCTGGGAGTCCGTGAGACTGACCCGAACTTCGGGAGTCTTCCGGACATTCCGGGAGAGTTGGCAAGTATGACTGAACTCTGTAGACACCATTCACAACTGCAAATATTTTTTTTCCCAGTATATGCACAACAGATATCCTGACTTCTGTTATATTTTTGAGGGGTAAAAGTGAGCTAAAATAACCTAACATATGGTATTTCCAGAGGTAGCTAGCAAACCTTTGATTGCACCAGGCTTGTATGAACCTTAAAACACTGTGCCACAGAATCAAATATACAATTGGATTCAGGTACAGTAGAGGCCAAAAAAGAGGCTAATAAACGCAAACATACCGTGTGTGTTTGTGTGTGTGTGTATATATATTTTTAGGAAAATGAATAAAAATAAAATAAAAATTATAAGTTTATTCATATAAAATGCATTAGAAAGTAGATGTAGATGTAGATTTCCATTTCAAATTACACTAAAGCAGGCATATGAAAAGCATATAAATAACTTAAATGAAAGAGGAAGGTGAAAAACCGATCACCGCCAATATATTTCTATAATAAACTTAATTGTGGTACAAGATGAAATAGATATTTATTTTTCCTATATGGTTTGCTGGTATAATTTTTTTTTTTTTTAGTCTATGGCAGTGTTGGCTAACCTGTGACACTCCAGGTGTTGTGAAACTACAAGTCCCAGCATACCCTTCCAGCAATAAGCTGCTATATATTGGCAAAGCATGCTGGGACTTTTAGTTTCACAACACCTGGAGTGTCACAGCTTAGCCAACACTGGTCTATGGAGTACTACATTGTTTTATTTAATCTGTCTCAGATTTGTATATGTATGATTAAAGCTGCAATCGGATCTTTTTAAATAGAAGTATAATGATATTGTAGGTTCTTTTTAAGTACCGTTTTTATGTAAATTTAATGCTTGATTGAATATTGCTATATTTCTGTATTTGCAATGTATTTACTGGATATGTTTTTTATATATCTTATTACATAATAATAAAACAAGTGAAATGGAGAAAGCGAGGAACAGGTGCTGCTCAAATTGAATAACGGACATTCTTATTTAGCATGGATTAGTTTATAAGGAGCTCTGTATATACATATTAACTGTGCTTTGAAAAAGTTTGGTGTGAATGAAACACATCTGCAGAGGGAGATGAAAAGTGCTGACATTCTTTAAATATATATATATTACTGTAGAGGATCCCAAACTGGATAGATCTTCACAGTCCTCTGCCCGTCCGTTAGACAATAATACAGGTCCCTCTACTGCGTTTGCTAGGTTGCTTGCAGAATTCGGGATTTATGATGTCGGGAGGGTTTATGTCCCGGTGGAATGCGATTATACATACTACTCCCCGGTTCATAATTCTTATTCTCAAATTGACCTGATCCTGTCAGATAATTGGTCCCTGCAGAACACTAGGTCAATCGGAATCTGCCTCATAAAAAAATATGGAAAACGTTTAACAGGTGGGCCACCTGATACCGCTACTGGAGTATATGATTACAAGTCATACTTACCAACTTTCTGTTGGTGAAATCCGGGAGCCTGCAGAGGAGGTGGGCGTAATGGGGGGGCGGGGCTCCAAGTGGCGTCATTTTGGACCTGCCCCCATGACGTGATGACGCAAAATGCGTCATTTGACAGCGGGGGGCGGGGCCAAACGCCGCGATTCACCGGGAATCGCGGCGTTTGGGACTTAATTCTGCCCACTTCAATAGGAAGTGGGCAGAATTATCCAGATGCGGGGGATTGCCACACTCGCCCGGGAGCCCGGGAGACTCTCGCAAAATGCGGGAGTCTCCCGGATATTTCGGGAGAGTTGGCAAGTCTGTTACAAGTTTGCTTGGACAAGAATCACATTGTACGGGTAATTAATATATAGTTTTATTTCCCCTATGAGAGCCTTGTTTTTCTTTTTACTTTACAGTTTATACATCATGCTTTACTGAGGAACTTGCCATAAGGACATATAAATGACAATCCCATTGAATGGGTAATTGATATATGGTGTTTGTTATCTCTATACGGCATCTGTATTAACACCTGAAGCTAAAACTGTTTTTGTTTTGGGAGTTTTCTCCTTTAACAACAGATCCTTTCTCCAATTACAGACTGAACATTTCTAAAAAGTTATTATACAAATCTGTTAGCGTTGATTTGGTTTTTCACCTTCCTCTTTCATTTAAGTTATTTGTGTTTTTATACACCTGATTTAGTACACTTTTGAATGGAAACATCTATTTTCTAATGTATTATATGTGAGTAAACTGTTTTTATAATGACAATTCCATTTGCTGATAGTTCTTTCTGCCTTTTGTGTTTACTATAGGAGATTGTTATAAAAAGGCATTTTAGAGAGCTTTTCAGTTTTTTTCATTCTCTTCTCTCTACAGAATACTAGAAAAATATGTTCAGATGTTGATAGCTTTTTTTGCCCCTACTCATATACTAATATAACTTCTTTGACTTATTTTTTCGGGTTGGCAAATTAGCCTCATCCACACTCATGGAGGCCATTGGACTGCACACATTGATTTCTTTCCCCACCATATGGATTTGATCTTTGATCTTTTACAAAGGACCCTATACTGTTCACTGAATGCCCCTTTTTGTGAAAAATTCCCAAATTACTAATATGAGCTGTCAATTATGTGTCTGTGTCTTATTTTTTAGAGATGGCTGGAATCCAGCAAACCAATTCGAAAACAACTGAAGGGTATGTCTAACAAATTAAGCTCCACAGTAACTTGAAGTATCATTTGTTGGTGCTGCCCCACTGCCCACCTTCCAAGAGATAAAGGATTTCACTCAAAGTGGATTCTTTAACCTTATTATCAATCTAGCACTAGCAACAACCTGAATCTAGGCCATAGACTGTACCCATGTATTAGGGAGCTGTATTTAATGCAATTAACTCGACTGACTTACCTTTATAGCAGTAAGTTTAGAATTATGTACACATATTCTTTAGCATGTTTAACATCAATGAAACCTTTCTTTTCTTTTTTTTTTTTTTTTCAATCATCAATATAGGAGGTTTTCCATGCTGCCTTCTCTTTAGAGTGAGATTTTTCATACCGGACCCCAACACACTACAGCAGGATCAAACAAGGTAATACATTTTCAGCTTCATTTTTTTTATTTAATTATTTACATTTTTTTTAGTTAACCTTAATGACTGTGGTACAGATTAAGGGCTTGCAAGATTTAGATTTTTTTTCTATGTTTGTCTATCACAGGTGATTTAGAAACAGAATAATATATGTGCTAATGATTTAGAACATATTTTTTTGGATTTACATAAATCCCATTGATGTTTCTTAATTTGTCCACGGTGATTTATGGAAGATGTTGCTGCAATATTAAAGATGATCAATTTCATGTTAAGAGTAGAGTATAGAGTTAAAATGGAACAAACTTTTACTTACTTGGTATACTCTGTTTGTTAGATTCACCAGGTACCCGAGAACTTCACTGTCTCCTCTCCTCCCTCTGCCTGTTTTAAATATGGCAAACGGGTGTTAATGCCCCTCCTCCATGAAATTCCTGTTCATCTGAACAATGACAGGTGCAGGAATTCTAGAGGGAGTTTGCCACACTGCCAGAGTGGGCATGACCAGCATGCAAGCGGTGTGGCTATCATTTTAGACAGTTCTGGGCCACTATCAAACCCCTTCAAATACACGGGCAATGCTGCGTGCAGTGGGAAACAGGACAAATTTCCTGTTTCACACAGGTGTTGGGAACAATGTCCTGACTAAGCGGAACAGTCACTCAAAATTAGGACTGCCTCACCAGAATCTAGACAGTTGACTGATTGCCCTGCTCTCTTCTACCGGTTCTTGCAAATTTTACTACTTGCTGCTGCCGTAGGCTTAGCTTGCTAGACCCTGAAATACTGGGTCTCTGTTTGAAAAAAAAAAAATAGCTACTTGGAATTTGTAAACCCTTGCAACAAATGAGCATTGTAGGCGTCCCTCTCCCAACCAATTCCAATGTTAAATGAATAGCACCCAGATATAATAATTAGACCTCCTTCCCTGCAGCTAGCATCAACATTAATTAATAGTATTCACATTTATTAAATAGCCCTCACACGCAAACTCACAGCCACTTTAGATTAATAGTCCCATCACACAACCTTAAGTTAATAAGCAAAGCAATGATACCACTATTATATTCAATAGTCCCCAACTTCAAATAAATAGAGCCTACCATTAAATTAATAGTTCCCATCCACCAATGAATCATTTTGTTACCGCCTACTATTAAATTATTATCCCATGTTCCCTCTTGAATTACATTAATAGCCCTTAATTGCCAGGCCCGCACCTACCTTCTTCCACCCAGCTCTGTACGAAGCAGAGTCATCTGCTAGCCTCTCTTGCTGGCTGTACAATTGGGACAGCGTGCAAGTCGGGTTGTGCGTGTCCCAAATAGGATAGAATGACAGCAGGGAGAGAGGTGGTATGGATTGGTTGATCTGTGGCTGCTTACAGTAAGGTGGTTAATACTGGGAGAGGGGAGAAAACTTACATCCATTCCTGCCAAGGAGGAGAGTGAAGTACAATTGGCCCATTAGGCTTGTTTGGAACCCGAGTGGATCCAGAAAACAGACAGTAGCAGGTAAAAAAAAGTTTAGCTTTATTTTAACATGTTGTACACCACCTTAAAATACATTTATTAGTTTTTGGAGAAGCTATAATTTAATTCTCATGGATGCTATTTGTGAAAAGCTTAAATTCTTATGCATAGTTGCCAACTCCCGGGAGAGGGGGCGTGGCTTGAGGGCGAGAGTGGGCGGGACGAGGCCAATCGCGTCATTTTGGCCCCGCCCCCCGTGAAAACGTGATTTGCGTCGCAGGGCCAAAATGACGCGATTGGCCTTGTCCCGCCCCCTCCCGCCCTCCAAAATGGCGTGATTCACCGAGAATCGCGTCAAATGACGCGATTCTCTGTGAAATCCGGGATGCGGGAGAAATGCCATCTCCCCCTGGGAGCCCGGGAGACTGACCCGAATTTCGGGAGTCTCCTGGACTTTCCGGGAGAGTTGGCAAGTATGTTCTTATCTCTAAAATATTCCATTTCATATGGATTACAAAAATGTTTAATTTTTTTATGTGCAATTTTAATCTAGCCGTTACTAGTTACTAAGCATTCAGTTAGAGAACAGAGAGAAGCCTAACTTGTGTAAATTATTAACATAGCAGATTCAATTTAGTAATAATAAAAAAACAGAAGATAGCAGTGATTGCTGCAAGACATTGAAAACATTAATGCATCTACTTTTGTTATGTGTTTTAACTGTGTACTATTCATTGATATGAAAAAATATAAGTCAGATTTTTAGGGTAGGTACACACTGAAGAATTTTCAGACCAACGTGTTATCTACAGCGATTTTCCCTTCGGCCAAAGGTCCGATCGCTCGTACGATTAATGCGTACACACTAGACACGTTTTAGACGATTAAAGTAAAGACCGACACTCCGGGAAGCGACTTTTCACCGCCATATTGTTGTGAGCAAAGATTAGAAATTTGTGCGCAATTAAACGACTATGTAACGATATCTCCAAGAAATTTTAAATAAAGGGCAGCGCATGTTCAATAGTAACCACTACAAACCACGTTTTCTTCATACATTCGCTAGCACGTGTACATTGTACGTTCGTTCTCAACTGCAAAAAAAATACTATTTTTACTAATATGGATAATTTTGAAGGATGACAAGCAACTGCTCTTTTGCTGCTCACTGTGGCAAGAAGACTGCAAGTACAGACCCGAAGGGATAGAAGGAAAAATAATAGATCTTGTTGGACCAAAGAGTGGTTCAAGAGGAGAGACTCATTCTCTCATATGTCCCTGCTGCAGGAAATAGAAAACAACAACCCAGATGACTTCAGGAATTTCCTGAGAATGAATGAACCCACATTCCAGGAACTGCTCCAACTAGTCACCCCCATCATCCAGAAGGAGGACACCCATTTAAGGAGACCCATATCTGCTGAACCAAGACTGGTTGCTACACTAAGATTTCTGGCAACAGGAAGGACACTGGCTGATCTGAAACACAACACAGCAATTTCAGCGCAAGCTCTGGGTTTTATAATACCTGAGACCTGTGATGCTATCATTGAAGTTCTCCATGAACAGTATATGAAGGTTGGTAAGCATACATAGTCTTTTTTTTTTATATAAATGTATAATTTTATTTACACACATAACATTTACAATATATATTAAATTTATAAAGTACAAACCAATAAGAGCGGGCAAATATACAGTTTATAGTTGTTCATATTGCAGCAGTTCGCTATTATCCATTTGTGATGACCTTCCACTGAAGTGTTGCATGTTTGAGCTGGGTATAGGGGTCAGGAATGGTTTTGACATTAAATAATGTTCTCCCATACTCCCATGCTGCATCTGTGTATGCCGAAATATGTAAGACGGTGTCTAGCTGTCGGTTTGCTGGCGTAAGAATTGTATCTGGGTATAAATCGTCCTTGGCAGCCCTACACAAGTGGTGGCACACCAAACGCTCCATTTCCACTTGTATCGGTCTTCTAGTACTTTTCATTTTGCTTGCTAGCGTTTCTCGAAGTAGGTCAAAAGTGTGTGGTTCATGTTTTTTGGCCTTCAAAGTGTTTGGGCATTTCACCATCTTTTGTAGTTAGCGCATCACTTTCATCAACCTCACTGAGCCTTTTTTTTTTCCTCTTCTGTTGCGTTTGTGGTATAATTACAACCTCAGCTACATCCTGGCTGTTAGCTGTCACCTGGGTTCCCTGTACAATAGTTGTAGTTGTCTCTTCTTGGTCATGAAATTCCATCATGAGTTCTTGTGAAAGGACAGCTGGCTGAGTGTTGAAAAAAAAAAAAGAGTACAATATTAAATGCATGTAATTAAACTCTGACTCATCTTTATGTTTCAGTTTCCTGCAACAGTAGAACAATGGCAAATTATTGCAGACATATTTGAGAAGCACTGGAATTTTCCAAACTGTGGTGGTGCCATTGATGGGAAACATGCCTCCATCCAACAGTGGATCTTTTATTATAATTAGAAAGGATTTTTCAGCATCATTCTAATGGCCATAGTGGATGCGAATTATGAATTCTTATTTGTGGACATTGGAAAAAATGGTAAAGTGTCTGATGGCGGTGCACTGGAGCAGACTCCCTTTCATGCAAAATTAAAAAACTATGAACTTAATCTTCCAACAAGAAGTAATATAAAATATGGACTAAATTTAGTGTTTTTGGCGGATGAAGCATTTGCATTGTACAACAATGTATTGAAACCTTATCTGCAACGAAATTTGTCTGCAGAAAGGCGGATATTTAATTATAGACTATCACAAGCTAGGCGTGTTGTGGAAAATGTGTTTGGAATTCTCAGTAGAGATGGGTGGGCTCCGTTCCTCGGAAAGCGAACCCACCCGAACTTCGGGGATCCGAGTACTCGACTCGGTACCTTCCCGCTTTTTCAGAATTGAAAACGAGGCAAAACGTCATTGTGATGTCGTCGGATCTCGGATCTTGCGAGTTTTGGAATCTATAAATACCGCCCTCCACGGCAATCTAGTGCCATTTGAGAGAGGGACACAGAAGGGGTAGTATAGAGTGTAAAGCAGTTGGGCAGGCAAATAGATAGAATTGAAAGAGGAGGGTGGTAGCAGTGTTAAAGAAAGTAATCAGTGACATTCAGAAGAGCTCCATAGCTCTAGTGTTAAATCTCATTGCAGAAAAATACAAATAATAGTGCTTACAGGGTTGATTTAATTCTGCAGTCCAATTCTACAGTGTTATATAGGTAACACACAGAAAGGAGAGCTCCATTGGTAATTCTCATTGCAGAAATATAACTACTAGTCCTTGGAGGGTTTTCTTCTAAATTTGCACAAAAAAGTGTATGGTGTTATATACA
Organism: Mixophyes fleayi; assembly: GCF_038048845.1. Classification (NCBI taxonomy): domain Eukaryota; kingdom Metazoa; phylum Chordata; class Amphibia; order Anura; family Limnodynastidae; genus Mixophyes; species Mixophyes fleayi. The sequence goes on from NC_134406.1 coordinate 124,034,790, forward strand.
CCCAAAGAGAAGAGCTCCATTGCTTATTGTCATTGCTGAAATACAAATACTAGGCATTGCAGGCTTTTCTTCTGACTTTTCTTTTCTGCCACTGTTGTGTGCCAATGTGTCCTAGATGTGGTAGGAACTGCCGTTTGTTTGAGTCATTGCTCTGTCACTTAGTACCCAGCCAGGTCACTGCAGTATTTGCCTGAAAGTGTATGAAAATAATAATGTGACCTGTGAGGTGGTCAAAATTGACTACAAATGACTTGAAATTAGTGTTATTGAGGTTAATAATAATAATGTAGGATTAAAAAAAAGCAAAATTATGTGATTTTAGCAATTTTTCTAAAAGAATACAAAACCAAAACACACAAGGGTAGTTTTGCCAAATCCAAAACCACTTCACGGGGGTCAGTGAGCATCTCTAATTCTCAGTAACAAATCTAGAGTTTTACATTCTGCTATTAATCTACGTTTGTACAAGACAGACAAAGTGATGATGCCCTTTTGCGTTCTGCATAACTTTCTAAGATGTAAAAACCTCCTGTGTACATAGTTCACATACATATGAGGACAACAATGTTGAGGAAATGAAGGTAGTTGGCTTGACACCTCTAGAGTCGTGCCACCTTAGAAATGCATGTGCCAGTGCAAATTTAGAGGGAGAGATACCTTCAACAGGAGGTGGGGGGGGGGGGGTGCTGTGCCATGGCAGAATGAGTGTATGTAACAATTGTGCATAAGCATGTTATATGTGCAAACTTTATTGTTATGTATTTCTGCTTTAATAAACCTGTTACACAGCAACAGCATAATATATTTTACTTACAGTTCCACTTGGAGGTTTGTCATCTGCTTGGATCACATCAGTAGGAGAACTCCACTATTTAGTTCTTTTTTGCATACAGTCCGAAGGTTCTGTATTTTGCTCTTTGCCCATTCCAATTTTGCTCCAGGGTAGCAGGCATGCTTTCACAAGTTCTTGCATAGCCACATTGTGTAACATTCTGTTAAAATATTCCTTTGATTTTATTTTCCACACACACGGGTGTGCCCTATAAGTCTCAAAGAAATCCCTCATGAGGTCCACATTGCGGTCATATTACGTTTTCAGGTTCTGTTTAAAAATAAAATGAAAGATTCATGGTGATTTTTTTGTCCACTGATAGTATCAAAAAAACTCTGCAATATATGGTTATACATTTAAAAAATATTTTCAGTATAATTTTATGTACTAGTGTATCATAAATAATACTAATAAGTATAACAAAGGAATTTAGCATATACACATATTAACTTTCAAAAAATATATATTTATGCAGTTGTTACAATAAGCACACTGGTACAAGTAAAAATTAATAATCACAACTTGCTTTGAATGGCAATGGATGTAAGGTGTATAACGCTCGTAGTATCCATTCGTATTTCTCGGGCCACTAGGGGTTAAATATATTTATATCATTGCCAAACACAAGGTTATTAAACCCGAATGGCCTTCACCCACAATGCTCCATTCTGTACAGGTACCACCACTGATTGGTCCACAACTGAAGCAATCGCCCATGTCATGTATAAAATTACAGAGGAGCCTGTCCGGAGCCGAGGGGACGTAAGAAGTTTACGGATGAGGAGCAGGTGTCGGTGGGGGTGCAAGAAGTAGAGAAAAAAATTGTAGAAGTACTGGATGGGCATGGAGAAGAAGAAGAAATACAATTAACGGGCATAAAAAGAGCAAAGGCAATGAGCCCAAAAGAGGTGGCAATGATGATAAAAGTACTGGACCAGTACAACTACGACTGCCAAAAGAGAAAATACCAAGTTAATACCAGAAAGGAATTAATAATGTAGAAATTACTAAAACAAATTAAGGAGAAACTTGGAAAGAAAAGAAATACATTTCAAGTACAGAGGCATTGGTCAGACCTAAAAAATAAAGAACAATGGAGACTGATGCGAATTCGTAGAAACATTAAAAAAAAAAGTGAGTTTGACTGCTTAAAGGACTTGTAAGTAAATTTGTAGATAAACGACTGACAATAGTATATAGTATATTAAAAATGTTGTATTGTTTCCAGATAGAAGAATGCATGTGCTGCATAGGTACTGAAAATTTTAAAGCTGAAAAAATAGATACTGAATTAGAAAAAAAAAAAAAGATGTATTAAAAGAAGGTATTTGAAGTCACATGTAGAAACTGTAAAATGTTTTGATGAGAAACGTTATAATAACCAAAATGGCGCCTGTTTTACAGAACATATGGAGGTAAAGGGCACCTTTGCAGAGATGCAGCAAGAGGTACCACAAACATAAAGTTATTGCGAGAAGTGTAGAAGGTGAGCACATTGGGGGCTTGATTTACTAAACTGTGGGTTTGAAAAAGTGGAGATGTTGCCTATAGCAACCAATCAGATTCTAGCTGTCATTTTGTAGAGCGTACTAAATAAATGATAACTAGAATCTTATTGGTTGCTATAGGCAACATCTCCACCTTTTCAAACCCGCAGTTTAGTAAATATACCCCTGGGACTTTACTAGGTGGTGGAAAAGAACTAAACTTTATTACAGAAGTTAAATTCTAAACTCTTTTTTCCCTTTTCTCATAGATACCATTGTCATATCGGACGAAAGAGGGAGAAATGAATGTTGGTAGTTCTTTGCAGGGTGTGGTAGAGAAGATGTAAAAGCTTGACAAATATTTTAAAGAACATCAATGATGTAAAGAAAAACAAAAACTAAAACAAAAAACTTCATGGAGATGTTTAAGTTTTTTTCAGAAGCATATGCCACATAACACTAGACATTTTCAGCATTAAAAAGTTAAATTTTATAGTAATAAAAATATGTTGAAACGTTTTATTTTTTTTATTTTTGACATGTTATTATTATTATTAATTTTTATTTATAGGGCGCCACAAAGTATCCGTAGCGCCGTACAAGGACAAACAATGGCACAGTACAGGTGAAAAAGCACAGTACAAGTAACAGTAAGCACTATAACTCTGGGGGCTCAGGCACAGCATGAAAGAGAGGGAGGGAGGGGAAAAGTGAGTATAGGCAGGTAACTATGGCCCAAGAGGGTGGGCACGGATGACAGGTTGAGAGTCACTGAAGGAAGCGGAGAGAAGCGAGAGGAGACAGAGGGCAGAGGGACTGAGAGGAGGTGAGCTGAGTAGCTGGAGAGCGCAGTTAAAAGTGATGGAAACAGAAGGTAGGAGAGCCCTGCTCAAAGGAGCGAACAATCTAAAGGGAGGGGGAGACATACAGACACATGGATGAGACGGAGAGACGGGAGGAAGGGGGAGAAGGGAAGAAGGGATGAGAAAGAGAGGTAGCCGACCGGTGGGAGTTTAGGCATGAGACTGGAAGGCTTTAAGGAAAAGGTGGGTTTTTAATGTTCGTTTGAAAGAGGACAGATTAGTGGAAGTTCTGATGGAGCGGGGGAGCTTGTTCCAATGGAGGGGAGCGGCGCGGGAGAAGTCTTGGATACGTGCGTGAGAGGAGGTAATCAGAGGGGAAGAGAGGCGACGATCGTTGGACGATCGCAGTGAGCGGGAAGGGAGTGTGATGTTTTGTTTTGAAGCATAATTCAACAATAAATCTGTTTGATGTACAATGTGTGGTTTATTCTGTGTGTTTTACAAATTTATGCATTAACAAGTAAATAAAGGTTTGAATATAAAACATCTCAAATGTACATTTAAAGGGTTTTACAGAACACAAAAGCAAGATGCAGAACAATTTACACAGGTGTACTAATATGCAACCAGACATATATAAAATACACATCTATAAGAAACACAAAAACGTGTTATATACAAAAATGTAATTATGCAGGCAGACAAATGTAATACACATATTTAACCTTTTTATTATTGTGTATTGAGTGTACAATCAAGTGACACATAGCTATAATTAAGGAGTCAGACATAAGCAATACACATATAAATAAAACTTTGTTTTTTTTTATAAAACTACACTGACAAAGGTTTATAATGAAACTGGCAGACATATGCTATACGCATTAATGCAAAAGACAACTACTAGAAGCACCTAATTACCAAATAAGTGATGAACAGGCTTCACACCACGTGGGACTGGCACAGGCATCAGAAATTAACATACACACACCCCTAAAGGAGCCACAGCTCAAGGAATTATTGGCACTTGCTCGTGGATCGATGGGAAAATTATACACACTACATGATCATTTGGTGGATTGGTTGGAAAATATTAAACAGTGTGACCAACAAAATGAGCTGACAATCGACAATTTGGCACGACTTTTGACCATCGTGTCTCTATACACATTAACCCGACTTCCGTCCGAACGGTTGTATGTCGTCTGATTTGCTCGATTATTGGACGAAAACGCTCCAGTGTGTACCTAGCCTTAGGTATATCTCATATTCTTATGAATTGTGTGCAAAATATCAGGATCTAGAGTTTGTGTCTTGAGAAAGGTGTGATTGCCATATCTCTTGAAATTTTGGGTAGATGGGGGACTTGTTTTCATAGCTTTCACAAGAAAGAGCAAAGCTTTAAAGTGAACAATGATGAATGACAACATAAAATGCACACCTGAGTAAAGGATTATGCTGTACAGAGTTACAGTGGTTAGAGAGTAAAACCAAAATAGTTTTTCATTTTTAAAGCTACATAGCAGCCATTGCAATAGTTATGCTCACCATCATTTATTTATATAGCGCCACTAATTACGCAGTGCTGTACAGAGAACTCGCTCGCATCAGTCCCTGCCCCATTCGGGCTTACAGTCTAAATTCCTTAACACACTCTCACACACACACACACACACATTCACACACATTTTGATAGCAGCCAATTAACCTACCTGTATGTTTTTGGAGTGTGGGATAAAACCGGAGCACCCACAGGAAACCCACACAAATAAAGCCATGGTAGGGAATTTAATTTATGACCCCAGTGCTGTGAGGCAGAAGTGCTAACCATCGTGCTGCTTTCCAGTTTAGGTAAGACAAGTTAGAAAACGCCCCCAGATGGTATATAAAACGGCAGCTTCTCTACTTGCCCTATGTCTTTTCCTGTCTCTAGCATGGGAGAAGGAATCAGGTGGTTACCAGAGACAAGGTGAGGCACAGGTCAGAGGTAGATCTAAGCGGACGAGAGGGAGAGTGTTTTGAAATGATATTTGAGATGTATGAAGGGGTGTTGTTGAGTGTTTTGTAGGTAAAAATTAGTTATCTGAATTGGATTCTTGAGGACATATGGACAGGGGCAGTCTGGGCCGAGCCGGTCCCATAGTGGGCTACCTTGGGCTGGATCACTGGGCCACCTGCATTTTTTTCCCTTTAAAATAGGATGCTGTGTTGAGTCCTGCCCCCCAGACTGAAGTTTGCCAGCACTCCCCTGCATATGGAGCCAGTGTAGTGGTGTATCAGATTTGAAACGGTGAGAGAGGAAGTGCAGTCTTGCTGTGGCATTTAAGATGCATTTAAGTATATAAAAAATTACATATTTCATGAAATCAAATGCTGTCTGAAAAGTGCTACCAAACTTTGTTTTCATCTATTTCTAATATTTTGCTTTCTCCTTGTATTAATTTAATGCAGTGCTGCATTTGAATTATAAACAGAGATTCATTAGTATCTAGAAATGTACAGTATAATTACATTTATATAGAAAGTTCAAAAATATATTCGTTTTGGTAAAATATATTGGTTTTGATAAATTATAAATATTTTGGTTTACATTTAAATTGGTTTATTTATTTAAATCGTATGTGTTGTTACTTTACTCTATTCATTTGTGTCTTATTACTATTTGTTAACTATCTTTTGTCTGTCAGGCACTTATATTTCTTGCAATTGAAAAATGACGTTTTAGAGGAAAGGTAAGATATGCTCCGTAATGCAACACCTTATTTGAATGTTTTGTATATTGGCATTCTTCTAACCTTTTTCTAAAGCGTAAACATTGATTTTTCATGCACACTTTCATATAGGAAAGTAGAAACATGTAAACATCACATTATACACTTGGAACTATAGCCAGTGCATTTGTAGTCTCTGGATTCTTTACTGATTTTTAAAGACTACTAGTATAATCTGCTATTTGTTTCACTAGAAAATAATGGATGTATTTGAATTTACAGTATGCATTGTTTTCTTTCTTATTTGTATACAGCAATGGAAATGGTAATAAATGTAGGATATAACATAAAAAGAAAAAATGGTTTGCATATTTGTGGATGATGCATCACTCATGAACCTCTCCTGAATGGTGGCGTTTGGTTGTTAAATTATGTTTTCTGGAAATAACCTTGTTGTGCACTGATTGTGGGCATGTCAATTTAGTTATTTTTTGGTTTATATTATTATAAGGACTTTTCTTTCTGGATGGCTTAAGACCTTGATATTTGTACTATTTTGCACACTGTACACAATTAAATATTTTTCAATTAGTGTTTGGTATTGTGGTATCCACCATTTCTTTTTTTTCCGTGTAGAGGTAATTTTGTTTGCTTTATCAACAGAGTATCTCCACACTTATAGTAATAGTTAATCTTGTGTATCCTGTTCTAGGATAGCCTGCCCACTGAATTCAGCTGTTGTTCTTGCATCATATGCTGTACAATGTAAGTAATTTTCCATTCAATATTTGACTATAGGTATGATATCTGCTCCTTTGGGATCTTTTTTTTCCACATTTCTGTAATTAACTGTCATCAGTGTTTCCCTAAAGTTAAACTTAAAGCTTACTTAAAACTTTTTTCCTAAATATTGTTTTTTGCATATATTCAGACATGCACATTTTTCATCATGCTTACTTTTCATAAGACAATACACATTACAGACTAATCATATACATAGAGAAAAACTTAACAGCCCTGCTCAGGACACATTTTTAAATATGTTCCAACACGCTACACACTTATCTTTTTCTGCAAAGCATATTACTGCAATGCATTCTGTTTTTCAGTATTGTGGTTTCATACTAATTTCAAGAAATGCAAAGGATATAAGTATACAGCAATGATATTTTGCAGTGCAATTAAAAGTTCATGTACTGCAGAACTTGTATACTTCTCATGTTTAGCAAGTACCTCACATCGTGTACCAATTTATTTCAAGTACCCCCAAATGTGTGTGTGTGTGTGTTTGCTAAGCAACTATTTATGTTTTTACATTTAAAATAATACCCTTATATTTTGTTGTACATGTAAGTAATAAATGGAACATATTAACAACTGGTATTTCCTCCTTGGTTTCTATGGCAGTCATTACAAATAGGTTAATCTCTAATCAGCTGAGAAGAGACAGGAACAAAAGTTCACTCTTCCGAAAGGTATATAGTGCGACACCTCCTTGCCTCATTGTCTTTCTCCTGTCTCTTCAAAGCTGAGTAATGTAAGGGTAAGTGTAGTGAAGTTTTTTTTATTTTTTGTATGTATATACCTATGTTCCTGTGCAATTATGGAGGGTCCCAGTTCCTGGGTCATGTACTTACACACATAATGGGGAGTGCATCGCTGAGTACAAAGCCTGCAACATGGATCTAGAACCAACCCCCAAAAGAGCCAAAAGATACCCGTTCTATGTAAGCCCCTAGCTAGGGATGTTTTCTTATGGGATTAGATAGTTTAGTTTGTTTTCTTCTCTCGGTCAGTACTCTTTCAGAGCATGTAGAAGGGAAGAAGATTAGCAAGACATCCACATTTGTGGAAGATGTGATAAGGGCTTGTCTAATGCTTGTAAAGAGGCTTTATGTCTGGACTATATTCCTCATGGTGAAAATTCAGTGCAAACCCCATGTCACTCACCGGACTGTGAGTGCTTCTTCCCGGACATTTAGGAACCGTGGCCGTCCTCCATCCTGAGGGTCTGCGCATGCGCAGCCCTTTCCAAACCTTCAGTGTATGTTCCTTTAACTTAATTGGCAGATCAGGCAACCTCCCTATATTAAGCACCTGTGGTCAACACCACGTTGCCTGATCTTGGAGTCTCATTCCCTATGAGTCTCTGAAGGTGTTCCTGTGTTTCCTCGTTATTCAGCCCTGCTGATTCCTGTGGTTTCCAAACCACTTCTACCTCTGTGGTTTCCAAACCACTTCTACTCCTGTGGTTCCCATACCACTTCTACCATCAACTATATCATCGTGACTGTGAGCTGATTCCTATCCGCTGCCTCCGTGCACTACAGTCTTCTAACCACTTCAACTCTACTATGTATTATTGGGACTGTTAGCTGATTCCTATCCGCTGCCTCCGTGCACTTCAGTCTCCTATTCACTTCCATTCACCTGTTCCTGATTGTGACTGCCAGCTGATTCCTATCCGCTGCCTCCGTGCACTACAGTCTTCATCCTGCAACTCGTCTGTGTTTCATCATCGTGACTGCTGCTGATTCTTATCCGCTGCCTCTGTGCACTACAGTCTTCAACCTGCAACTCGTCTGTGTTTCATCATCGTGACTGCTGCTGATTCCTATCCGCTGCCTCCGTGCACTACAGTCTTCAACCTGCAACCCGTTTGTGTTTCATTGTGACTGTTTGGCTGATTCCTATCCGCTGCCTCTGGGCGCTTCAGTCTTCAGTTCTTGTCAACTCTCCCGTGTTTCCCTGAGTCTACTGCCTATGGTGCTACCCGCTATTCTCCGTGATCAACAGTTCCAGTTCAACTCTGCTCTCCTGTGTCCCATCGTTACTGCACCTGCTGGTTGCTATTGGCTACCTCCGTGTTCCCGCAGAGACCCGCTGTTACTACTCCTCAGCGCGACTTATTCATCTACTGCTGATCCGCTCTCCACGCTTTCCTGTGTTTCCCTGCTGGTCTACCTACCTGTGCGCTGCACCTACTAGACCACCGCTTCACCCATCCAGGGACTTCGCATCCTGCCGGCCTCCTGCCGTTCAGGTATCTCTGCACTCCTGTCTGACTGCCTTCTCCTGAACCACGGTATGCCTGCTTCTCATTGACTGTGCTGTGTATTGCATACCTTGCTGGACTGTGTTGGTTCTCCTCTGGAGTGTGCTATCCGCTGAGTCTATTGCCATCATTGACTGTGTTAACTTATGCTGGACTACTTCAAGAGACTTTTCTATATTGGCAGTATTGCTCAGTTATCTATACATTAATATTGTGCATATTACTGTGGTTCAAAGTCAAGGTGCCCGTGTATATCTTGTGTTGCAGTTTCTCCCCGTGCACCTCCTCACATATATATTCAGTGGTACAACTTGCTGAAGGCAGACCACTGATCCCTGTTTCCAGTATCACCTGTTCCATTATCCTCTCACATAGCAGTGGTACAACTTGCTATCGCAGACCACTGACTACCCGGATACCTCCACTTGGATTCCATTCCTTCACTCAGACAGCGGTACAACTTGCTACCCGCAGACCGCTGACTCTCATCACTCCCTCGTTTCTGTTGGACATTCCTCCTCGCTATAGCAGTGGTACAACTTGCTACCGCAGACCACTGACTACTTTCACGTGTCCTTTGTCCATACAGTTCCTCGTGTATTACCACTTCCATATTGCCAGTGCTGCTAGTCATAGACTTTCCTGAGCATCTCATCATCTGCTATTTCCTGTTCCGTGATCACCCTGCTACCAGAGTACCATATTACCACCTATACTGCTCTGGTAAGCCTATCACCTGGTGATCCCTGGGTAAAGACTCCTAGTGCCCGTGACAGTAAGATCAGGCCATGATAGACCCAGATACGGAACCTACTGCTAAAGAGATGCTGCAGCATCTGGTCAGCCGTGTGGAGCAACAGGATGCTCGCCAACAGCTGTTACTTCAATGTTACCAATCGTTAAACTCCCAAGGAACATCTGGACAGACTGTTACAGCTAGTATTGAAGCTCCTGTGCTTTCCTCCGTTTCCCCAGTGCCATCCCAGGTGTCTACAGCTCCTACGCTTCACCTGCCTACTCCGTCAAAATATGACGGGGACCCCAAAACTTGTAGAGGTTTCCTTAACCAATGTTCAGTCCATTTTGAACTCCAACCTCAAAATTTTTCTACCCATCGTTCCAGAGTGGCCTATCTTATCTCATTGTTTTCTGGACAAGCCCTGGCTTGGGCCTCCCCTCTGTGGGAAAGAAACGATCCAATTCTACAAGATAGTGCCAAATTCATTTCCACGTTCCGAAGTGTGTTCGATGAACCAGGTCGTGTGACCTCCGCTGCTTCCAGCATTCTTCGTTTGCGACAAGGCTCCCATACAGTAGGACAGTATGTCATTCAATTTAGGATCTTAGCCTCTGAACTTCAGTGGAACACTGAAGCATTAGTTGCCGCCTTCTGGCAGGGGCTCTCCGATAAAATTAAAGATGCACTGACTACCCAAGAGCTTCCTTCGTCACTAGAAGATTTGATCTCTCTTTGCCATCGTGTAGACATGAGATTTCGTGAAAGAGAATCTGAGAAAACAACTTCTGCTAAAGCACCTCTTCGTTTAAACCCTCAATTTCGTCCAGTTTCACCTTCTGTGATTCCCATGGAGATAGGACGTTCCAAATTATCTTTAGAAGAGAGGAAACGAAGAGTAAAGAATAGACTCTGTATCTATTGTGCTGATTCCACACATATGCTCAGTTCTTGCCCTAAGAAATCGGGAAATGCCAGGCCCTAACTAGTTCTGGAGAGGTGAAGTTAGGGTCCCTGGAGTCCTCTCCATTGTCTATGAAATCTAAAGTCTGCGCTTTCGATGTTACGATTTCCTTTGCTACCAAATCCTTTGAGTCACAGGCATTGATTGATTCCGGAGCAGCAGGAAATTTCATTTCTAAATCACTAGTGAATCAATGGTCCCTACCAGTGATCACTTTAAAAACACCCATTACTGTGACGGCTATAGATGGATCACGTCTCATCAATGGTCTCATCACCCAGAGTACGTCTCCAGTAACCCTTCAGATTGGTGTACTACACCATGAAGAAATTTCGTTTTTAATTCTTCCTGTTACGACAAGTCCGATTGTCTTAGGCCTTCCATGGCTTCAATGTCACTCTCCCCAGATTGACTGGCGCACCCCTCAAGTTACGTCTTGGGGGCCTGAATGTCACCATCGTTGTCTCTCTCAAGTTATTCCTCTTAAAGTACAGCAATCTTCCATCTCATCGTCCTCCCCGGGACTCCCTCCTCAGTATGCTTCATTTGCCGATGTGTTTGATAAAGCTCAGTCTGAACGTCTTCCTCCTCATCGTTCTTGGGATTGTCCGATCGACCTTCTACCTGGCAAGACTCCTCCCAGGGGTCGGGTCTATCCTCTCTCGTTACCTGAAACTCAAGCCACATCTGAGTACATACAGGAGAATCTCCAGCGTGGGTTCATTCGACCTTCCACCTCTCCCGCTGGAGCTGGGTTCTTCTTCGTCAAAAAGAAGGATGGATCATTACGCCCTTGTATAGATTTTCGTGGACTCAACGCCATTACTATCAAGAATCGGTATCCCATTCCGCTGATCACTGAGCTATTTGATCGCATCAAGGGAGCTCGGATATTTACTAAGTTGGATCTTCGTGGTGCCTACAATTTAATTAGAATCCGTTCCGGTGACGAATGGAAGACCGCGTTTAACACCAGAGATGGGCATTACGAATATTTAGTAATGCCCTTCGGGCTGTGTAATGCCCCCGCGGTTTTCCAGGGTTTCATCAATGAGATCTTTCGGGACTTATTATATGTATGTGTCGTTGTCTACCTGGACGACATATTGATCTTCTCACAGGACCTGCCTTCTCATCACCAACATGTGGCAGAGGTCCTCTCCAGACTACGGAAAAACTCATTGTTCTGTAAATTGGAAAAATGTTCATTCGAGTTACCCCAGATTCCATTCTTGGGGTATATAGTTTCCGGAGTTGGCCTGAAGATGGATCCAGACAAAGTAAATGCTGTACTACATTGGCCTCAGCCAACTACTCTTCGTGCCATCCAGCGTTTTTTAGGTTTTGCCAATTACTATAGACGCTTCATTCAAGACTTCTCATCCATTGCATCTCCCATTGTGGCCTTAACTCGGAAAGGGGCTAATACTAAGCAATGGTCATCTGAGGCTCTCCAAGCCTTTCAAATCCTCAAAGAGTCCTTCTCGTCTGCGCCCATTCTGCGACAACCTGATGTGACACTCCCCTTCTTCCTAGAAGTAGATGCCTCTAATGTGGGCTTAGGAGCTATTCTCTCCCAACGCTCGGAGCAACAAAAATTACATCCTTGTGCCTTCTACTCTCGGGGTCTTCTGCCCGCAGAGAAAAACTATACTATCGGGGACAAGGAGTTGCTGGCCATCAAAGCTGCATTAGAGGAATGGAGATACTTGTTGGAAGGAGCTCGCCATCCTGTGACGATCTTCACGGATCATAAGAACTTGTCATATTTGCAATCTGCTCAATGCTTGAACCCTCGTCAAGCAAGATGGTCTCTTTTCTTTTCCCGTTTTGAATTAATTATAACCTTCAAACCAGCTGCTAAGAACAAGAAAGCTGACGCTCTATCTCGAGCTTTTGTGACGTCCTCTGATGTAGAAGAGGTTCCCAACCATGCTATTCTAGACCCCAAATGTATTTCTCTGGCTGCGTCATCCACCAAAATGCTACCATTTGGGAAGACCCTCGTGCCTCCTACTCTGAGGAGGAAAATCCTTTCGTGGTTCCATGCCTCTCGTTTTTCTGGACACGCCGGTGAACATAAGACCTTTGAGATTCTCTCTCGTAGTTACTGGTGGCCTTCAATGAGGAGAGACGTCAAAGAGTTTATTGCTTCCTGTGATTTATGTTCTCAGTTCAAATCCTCCCGCAGAACTCCAGCAGGGTTGCTGCGACCACTACCCATTCCGTCCAAGCCTTGGACCCATATTAGTATGGATTTCGTTACTGATTTGCCACCAAGTAAGAATCACAATACTATTTGGGTAGTGGTAGACAGATTTTCGAAGATGGCTCATGTCGTCCCTCTGTCCGGTTTACCATCCTCGTCTACTCTGGCTGAACATTTCATTAAAGAAATCTTCCGCATCCATGGATGTCCGTCTGAGATTGTGTCAGATAGAGGAGTACAATTCGTTTCCAGATTCTGGCGGGCCCTTTGTAAAACCTTGGGCATACGATTAGCACTCTCATCGTCTTACCATCCGCAATCTAACGGACAAACGGAACGAGTCAATCAAGATCTTGAGACTTTTATTAGGATGTTCTCTTCAGCCAACCAAGACAACTGGGTAGAATTGCTCCCTTGGGCTGAATTCGCCCATAACAACATGTACCATGAGTCATCATCCAAAACTCCATTCTTTGTGGTCTACGGTCACCATCCGTCTTTTCCGGAATTTCCTGCCCTCCCGCCCACCCAAGTTCCTGCTGTGGAGACTGCTTGTCAGACCTTCAAAAATATCTGGTCTCAGGTCAAAACCTGTTTAAAGAAGACATCTAACAAATATAAGTCTTTCGCAGATAAGAAGAGGCGGGCTATTCCACCACTAAAAATTGGAGATCGTGTCTGGTTATCTACCAAAAATATTCGTTTGAAGGTTCCATCTATGAAATTCGCCCCTCGTTTTATTGGTCCATATAGGATCATTCAAGTTATCAATCCAGTATGTGTTAAACTTCTTCTTCCTAAGAATCTTCGGATTTCCAATGCCTTCCATGTGTCCTTGCTCAAACCTCTCATCATCAACCGTTTCTCGACTCCTCCCTCAGCACCGCAGCCAGTTCAAGTTCATCAGGAGGAGGATTTCGAGATTACTGAGGTATTGGATGCAAAAATTTCGCGAGGAGTCCTCCGTTTCCTCGTTCATTGGAAGGGCTTTGGTCCTGAAGAGCGTTCATGGATCAAAGCTGAAGATCTTAATGCTCCTGCCCTTCTGAAGAAGTTTTATTCCAAAAATCCGGACAAGCCCGGTTCCAGGCGTTCTGTGCCCACCTTTAAAAGGGGGGGTACTGTCACTCACCGGACTGTGAGTGCTTCTTCCCGGACATTTAGGAACCGTGGCCGTCCTCCATCCTGAGGGTCTGCGCATGCGCAGCCCTTTCCAAACCTTCAGTGTATGTTCCTTTAACTTAATTGGCAGATCAGGCAACCTCCCTATATTAAGCACCTGTGGTCAACACCACGTTGCCTGATCTTGGAGTCTCATTCCCTATGAGTCTCTGAAGGTGTTCCTGTGTTTCCTCGTTATTCAGCCCTGCTGATTCCTGTGGTTTCCAAACCACTTCTACCTCTGTGGTTTCCAAACCACTTCTACTCCTGTGGTTCCCATACCACTTCTACCATCAACTATATCATCGTGACTGTGAGCTGATTCCTATCCGCTGCCTCCGTGCACTACAGTCTTCTAACCACTTCAACTCTACTATGTATTATTGGGACTGTTAGCTGATTCCTATCCGCTGCCTCCGTGCACTTCAGTCTCCTATTCACTTCCATTCACCTGTTCCTGATTGTGACTGCCAGCTGATTCCTATCCGCTGCCTCCGTGCACTACAGTCTTCATCCTGCAACTCGTCTGTGTTTCATCATCGTGACTGCTGCTGATTCTTATCCGCTGCCTCTGTGCACTACAGTCTTCAACCTGCAACTCGTCTGTGTTTCATCATCGTGACTGCTGCTGATTCCTATCCGCTGCCTCCGTGCACTACAGTCTTCAACCTGCAACCCGTTTGTGTTTCATTGTGACTGTTTGGCTGATTCCTATCCGCTGCCTCTGGGCGCTTCAGTCTTCAGTTCTTGTCAACTCTCCCGTGTTTCCCTGAGTCTACTGCCTATGGTGCTACCCGCTATTCTCCGTGATCAACAGTTCCAGTTCAACTCTGCTCTCCTGTGTCCCATCGTTACTGCACCTGCTGGTTGCTATTGGCTACCTCCGTGTTCCCGCAGAGACCCGCTGTTACTACTCCTCAGCGCGACTTATTCATCTACTGCTGATCCGCTCTCCACGCTTTCCTGTGTTTCCCTGCTGGTCTACCTACCTGTGCGCTGCACCTACTAGACCACCGCTTCACCCATCCAGGGACTTCGCATCCTGCCGGCCTCCTGCCGTTCAGGTATCTCTGCACTCCTGTCTGACTGCCTTCTCCTGAACCACGGTATGCCTGCTTCTCATTGACTGTGCTGTGTATTGCATACCTTGCTGGACTGTGTTGGTTCTCCTCTGGAGTGTGCTATCCGCTGAGTCTATTGCCATCATTGACTGTGTTAACTTATGCTGGACTACTTCAAGAGACTTTTCTATATTGGCAGTATTGCTCAGTTATCTATACATTAATATTGTGCATATTACTGTGGTTCAAAGTCAAGGTGCCCGTGTATATCTTGTGTTGCAGTTTCTCCCCGTGCACCTCCTCACATATATATTCAGTGGTACAACTTGCTGAAGGCAGACCACTGATCCCTGTTTCCAGTATCACCTGTTCCATTATCCTCTCACATAGCAGTGGTACAACTTGCTATCGCAGACCACTGACTACCCGGATACCTCCACTTGGATTCCATTCCTTCACTCAGACAGCGGTACAACTTGCTACCCGCAGACCGCTGACTCTCATCACTCCCTCGTTTCTGTTGGACATTCCTCCTCGCTATAGCAGTGGTACAACTTGCTACCGCAGACCACTGACTACTTTCACGTGTCCTTTGTCCATACAGTTCCTCGTGTATTACCACTTCCATATTGCCAGTGCTGCTAGTCATAGACTTTCCTGAGCATCTCATCATCTGCTATTTCCTGTTCCGTGATCACCCTGCTACCAGAGTACCATATTACCACCTATACTGCTCTGGTAAGCCTATCACCTGGTGATCCCTGGGTAAAGACTCCTAGTGCCCGTGACACCCCAGAACAATATAAGCTATTGATTTACTAGATGAAGACGTATTTTGTATGAAAACAAGAGCTTCAGTTATGTCAAGGGGTGAAAACAACCAGGTCTCAGTTGTGTGTAAACTTGGATAGTATACAAGAGCTTTAGACAACACCTTTTGAAGTATATGGAAATCTTGAAATATCTGATGCCTATCGAAAAGCATCTCCTGGCAACCACTCTTGAAGCTACAATTCTAGAAGAAAGTATCAAGTGATGCCTCACATCAATTATTATTGGCATTTTTCTGTTTGGTAACACACTGAATACTGTGATTCAGAAAGTCACAGAAGGTAAATTATATCATTTACCACTGGATTGTAGAAGAAAATATTTTGCTTCTTCTCCTTGACATTTAAAATAGGCCCAAAACTATCATCCTGACAAATAGTTGGCAAGAGGGCACATGAGGAAATAGTAGTTGGCAAGATGGCACATGAGGAAATCTCAAGTAGTACTTGATCAGTGGGATCACAGTCCAGAATCTCTGGATCAGACTATAAGATAGAGCTCCAAGGAGTCTCTCGACTGGTGCCAAGATCCAGTCTTAAATGCAAAGAGAGTATCTCATTTGGAACCAGAATGGACTGTGTTAATGACAGATTCAAACTCCAAAGGTTGTGATGTTTATCTGCACACAGAAGTAGTACAAGATACATGGCTGCAAAAAGAGAAAAAACTACATGCAAACATCCTAAGAGCAAGGGTAGAGCTTCCTCAGCTGCAAATATCTCAAGAACTTTTCAGACAACTGGACAGTAATGGCATTCATAAACCAGCAAGGAGGAACCAAAAGCAAAAACCATGATAAGAGTTATCAACAATCATATCATAGGCAGGAGGCAGGCAAAAATCTCTCTCGGCCCTTCATGTATCCGGCAAGGATAACAAGGTGGCAGATTATCTCAGTCAGCATCAAATTCAACAAGGGGAGTGGACATTACATGAGGAGGTGTTTCAACAGTTTGTGGAGATGATTTTGGTCCTTCAGATAGATCTCATGGCAACCATTCAAATTACCAAGACAGAATGATTCTAGTCTCATCACAGAGAGTGCAGAGTAGAGGGAATATATGCTTTAATGACCTTGCGACTTCAAGCTAGGGTATCTGTTTTCTACTTTTGCTTTTATTGATTGCATAATTAAGAAGATCATGAGGCAGTAGAGGTAATTGCAGTTCTTCCACTCTGTCATTTCTGGCCATGGTTTGCAGTGGCATGATAGATGTTCCTAGAACAGCCTTGGCCTCTACCTCTGTAACCAGATCTTCAGCATCAAATCTTTATTGTGCCACCAAATCCAGAGACTTTCTCCCTTGTGGTGTGGAAAATGTCAGAGATCCTTTAACTTTAGAGGAGCAACTACTCAAAGCGATGGAAGTATTATTACAAGCAAGAAAGAATTACAGAATGCCCAGATTTATCAATATTGTGGCTGCTAACATATCTTAGGTGCTGGGTTTTACAGAAGGACTTGAACTTGGTATATTGAAGGTACATTTGTTTGCACTTAGAGTGTTCCTGGATACACAATTGTTGGCAGATAATTTGGTGGATTCTTTCAATTGTTAGTGGGCAGCATGGTGGCTTAGTGGTTAGCACTTCTGCCTCACAGCAATGGGGTCATGAGTTTGATTCCCAACCATGGCCTTATCTGTGTGGAGTTTGTATGTTCTCCCCGTGTTTGCGTGAGTTTCCTCCCAGGTGCTCCGGTTTGCTCCCACACTCCAAAAACATACTAGTAGGTTAATTAGCTGCTATTAAATTGCCTTTAGTCTCTCTCGGTCTATGTGTGTGTATGTTAGGGGATTTAGATTGTAAGCTCCAATGGGGCAGGGATTGATGTGAATGAGTTCTCTGTACAGCGCTGCCGAATTAGTGGCGCTATATAAATAGATGATGATGAATTGTTGCTTGGATGCATCCCATTCATGAGGGCTGCCATGGAGTTTGAAAAAAAAAAAAAGACCAAATTGTTTTCACCAATAATTTCATTTTCTCAAAGTACTCCATGGCAACCCAAATATTCCCTACCATGCACTTTTTGACTTCAAATTAACTGATGGGGTGCACTGTAAATCTATATGATGTACCCGTGGGGGTACTTCTACTACAGGCTGTGAAACCTGATGTAAAGTATAAACATTAATTTCAATTACACCTAAATTACAAAATGACTTCTCTCCTTGTTTGGTACCTTCCCTTCTTTAAAGGTTTTGAAAAGTCTCCTAACTGGAGTTCAACATCCCAAACCTGAGTAAACCCGTCATAAAGAGTAAATCAATATACATTATAATATACAATTGACTGTCATAGTATTGGTGCTTGAATATGTTGTGTTCTAAAAGTCTGTATATAAGAGTTCTTTGCATGGTTCCAACAGTGGTAATCACTCCTGAGGATATATAAGAATCAGCGTTCACTGTTTTAGGCTCGGGACTAATGTGGGAATGAGCTTCTAAATTGTGGGGGTATCCAGCCTCTAGTGATCTTTGCAAAATGGCAGACAACCTAGTGTGATAATAGATAATCGCTTGAGTGCCTTTAAGAACTTACAGCCTAATTTAGTTTAAGAAAGTCCAATATATCATATTCTGTAACAGTATACTGTTTAAATCACTCTGATGTCTGTATCCTAGGGGCTCCCAGGTGTTAACCAGTGTGTTTCTCAGGATAGTACTCAACAACAATAATGTAGAAAATGTTCTGTAGTCATTGCTCTGTTCAATCACTTGACTGCTCAAGAAAATAGAAAACATATATTTTCTAGACAGCAAGTACAAAACCGTATCATTTTATGTAATGCACTTACTTCATCCAAATTATAGAATATGTGTATATGTAACCCAAAACAAGTAGTTTTCCTTTGATGCTTCTGTGGTTTTCTTTGGAATACCCCTCCCAAATAGAATTGTGATTAAAAAGGTTTTATGTGAATATGACAATCTGTAATCCTTCAATATAAACAAAGGTATTTAGAAGGCAGACTATGCTCTTCATACAAATAACCATAATTTATTTAACTGCAACCAACAATGATATTCTTTGTCCA
Source organism: Mixophyes fleayi (assembly GCF_038048845.1). Lineage (NCBI taxonomy): Eukaryota > Metazoa > Chordata > Amphibia > Anura > Limnodynastidae > Mixophyes > Mixophyes fleayi. The sequence goes on from NC_134406.1 coordinate 124,053,680, forward strand.
ATGCCTCTGTGTTTTCAAGTGCCTAAAACAAAGATGAATAACATGTTTAGCACATTTAACCAGTGACCACTTCTTAAAAATAGAATCACACTTACAAATAATCCATGGAAATGCAAGCATGAAAGTCACTTGCACAAACAGAAATGTTCAAATTGCAAGTCATGTTCCTCAAAAAGAGGGAAATACAGTGAAAAACAGCCCTAGTGTATTAGCCTTTAATGTATAAAATGTGCTTATTACAATTAGGGATGCTCAAGCTCTGTTTTCTGAAAACGAAGCCCCCCCGAACCTCGCAATACCGAGTACCGAGCGGAACCGGCTCGGTACTTTACCGCGTCCTCAGAACTGAAATTGAACCAAAACGTCATTGTTGCATCGTCTGATCTTGCAGATTTTGGATTCTATAAGTACCTTACTCCCTAGAGATTCGGTGCCATTTCTCAAACAGACACAGGAGGGGTAGCATAGTTTTGGCAGTCTCCAGTACCATTACTAAGTGCCATTGCTCACACAGAGACAAAGGTAGCAGTGTTCTTGTCACACTCCAGTCACATTGCTCACACAGAAACAGGGATAGCAGACAGTGTTCCCGTCCCTCTCCAGTCTCAAGTCACATTGTAAACACATTCATGAACTGCCGAGAGGGGTGGGGGGGAGCGGGTACTAATTACCCGGGTCAGGGCATGCCAGGGGACCTGGCCCGGGCCCTCACCGCCGACGTTTTTTTTTTAACTTTTGGGTTTTTTTTAATCCAATTTTTTTCTTTTTGCGGCTGGGGGAAGGGGGTATGGTTCGTTCGTTGGTGAGGGCAGCAGGGTAGCTAAAAAAAACAAAAAAACAAAACGCGTGATCGGGCGCCGGCATCTTTCCTCTCTCCCTTCTCTGCTCCGTTCAGTGGGATTGAAAGGAGGGGGGAACAGCATGGCACAGTGGGATTGAAAAGAAGGGGGGGCAGCATGGAACAGTGGGATTGAAAAGGAGGGGCGGCAGCATGGCACAGTGGGATTGAAAAGTGGGGAAGCAGCATGGCACAGTGGGAATGTAAAGTGTGGGGGGAACAGCATGGCACTGTGGGAATGAAAAACGGGGGGAGCAGCATGGCATAGTGGGAATGAAAAACGGGGGTAAGCAGCATGGCACAGTGGGAATGAAAAACGGGGGGCAGCATGGAGCAGTGGGAATGAAAAATGGGGGGCAGCATGGCACTGTGGGAATAATTAACGGGGGAGCAGCATGGCACAGTGGGAATGAAAAGCGGGGGAAAGCAGCATGGCACAGTGGGAATGAAAAACGGGGGGCAGCATGGAGCAGTGGGAATGAAAAACGGGGAGCAGCATGGCGCCGTGGGAATGAAAAATGGGGGAGGGGCATCATGGCGCAATGGGAATGAAAAACGGGGCATCATGGCGCACTGGGATTGAAAATGGGGGGAACAGCATGGTACAGTGGGATTGAAAAATGGGGGGCAGCATTGCGCAGTGGGATTGAAAAATGGGGGGAGCAGCATGGCACAGTGGGATTTAAAGGGGGGGAGCAGCATGGCACAGTGGGATTGAAAAGGGGGAGCAGCATGGCACAGTGGGAATGAAAAACGGGGGGGAAGCAGCATGCGCAGTGGGAATGAAAAACGGGGGGGGCAGCATGGAGCAGTGAGAATGAAAAATGGGGGGCAGCATGGTGCAGTGGGAATGAAAAATGGGGGGCAGCATGGTGCAGTGGGAATGAAAAATGGGAAGGGGCATCATGGTGCAGTGGGAATAAAAAACGGGGCATCATGGCGCAGTGGGATTGAAAATGGGGGAGGAGCAGCATGGCACAATGGGATTGAAAAATGGGGGGCAGCATTGCGCAGTAGGAATGAAAAGGGGGGAGCAGCTTGGCACAGTGAGATTGAAAAAGGGGGGGAAGCAGCATAGCATAGTGTGATGAAGGGGGGCCAGGTGAAGGGGGGAAAGCAGCATGGAGGGCGCAGTGTGATCATAATGAGGCACAGAATAGTGATGATGAATGGACACAGTAGTGTGTGTGTGATGGCACAGGGGCTTGTGGCAATGTAGTGTGTGTGAGGTAGGTGGTGGCTAATTAATGGGTGCTATTTTGTTTGTGGGGCGATGGTGGGGCAAGTTAATAGTGGGTACTATTTAAGATGGGGTGGTTTGGGGGTTATTGAATGTGGGGGGAGTTTGGGGAGAATGAGGTCTCTTTATTAAATGTGACTATATTAATTATTTAATGGCAGTGATGGTTGCGGGAAATAGGTATATTTCTGAAATGTAAATACTATTAATTTATTGCTGGGGCTGTTTGTAGGGAGGGAAATTGGTTTATTTATTAAATGGGAATACTACATTTTAATGTTGGAGCTGGAGGAAGGCCTAATTATTAATTTTGGGTGGTATTGATTTAACGCCGGGTTTGTCTGCAATTATCTAAATGTAGCCATTTTTTCCAAATAGGGCCTCCAGCATTCCAGGATCCAGACAAGCCGCAACTAAAGAAACCTGCAGCCACAGGTGGTGAAAGTGAGAAGAACAAGTAGGAGAGAGCAGGAGAGTCTGTGAAATGTTGGATTCTAGTAGGGACATTGCCAAATTTTGCTGAGTGTTCAGGTGCAGGCCAAAACTGTGAACTCTTTCTGTACACACTGCATTCTTTCTATACTACATTGTGGTGCTAGATGTTCTGAAAGTCAGGAGTGCTTGGACATATGTCATGCTCCTGCGAATACAGGGCCTAGTGATTTTGACCTGCTAGCCATGCCCCAATGATGCATTGCCACGCCCCCAAGTGTATGACCACACCCATCAAAAAATTTGCACCAAAAGGCGCAATTTTTTTCAGCGTGCTTGACTATAAGGGGGGCCCCATGAAGTTGTTGTACCGGGCCCTAAATCTCTCTTGGCAGCCCTGCACACAGTAACAGGGGTAGCAGACAGTGTTCTTGTCACTTTACAGTCTCCAATCACATTGCACAGTGCCATTGCTCCCACAGAAACAGAAGGGGTAGCATTGTTCTTTTAACTGTCTAGTCTCCAGTGTCATTGCTCTGTGTCATCGATATGGATTTTGAACAATCCACAGAAGAGCAGTAGCACCAAGCAGCTGCTGGCACCAGTCATGATGCTACTAGTCCTTCTGCATCATGTACTAAAGCCTATGCTCAAGTGCATAGTGGGTTTAAGTCAGGGAAACTGAAATCCAAAAAAGAAGCTTTTACATTGTTTAAGATAAAAATGCTGCTAATAAAGGGAAAGTTAACTGTAGATAAAAATAAAATTGCCAACATACAATTCTACACACGCAGTGGCAAAGAAAGAATAAGGTCTTCGCCTTTCTGTATGAGGTCTAGTTCTGCAATTGTCAGTGAGGCATCGTCTGTCATGACTTGTTAATATGAGTCAAAAAAAAGAGCCAAAGAATTGTTATGTGTAAAAGCTGAGCTGGAAAAAAACAGAAAGGCAGTAGAGGAAACTATATGTTCAGAAATGACACAAAACCCTAAGGAGAGTCTACCTCATCCATGTTACGCCATTTGAAGAGAGTTCATGACCAGCTTTTCTAAAAGTGTAATTAAGGGAATCACCTAGCTCAAACTAGCAGCGTCTGAACTCACTTCACAGGTGACTACTTCAAATGGTTTCAGCACCTTGCACAACACGGAAAGTATTCTCCACTGCGCTGGACTAAAATACATACAGTTTCTTCTACTGCCTTACTGTTTTTTTCCAGCTCAGCTTTTACACATAAAAATTTCTGAATCTGAACATACAGTTTCTTCTCATGCCTTACTGTTTTTTTCCAGCTCAGCTTTTACACTTAAAAGTATTTGACCACCACTTTTTGAGTCAGAATGACAAGGTCTTGCATCGTCATGACTGACCTTACAAGAAGATGCCTTACTGACAGTTACAGAACTAGCACTCTTACACAAAGGCGAAGGCCTGATTCTTTTCTTGCCACTACATCTGTAGAATGGCATGTTGGAAATATTATTTTTTTCTACAGTTAACTTTGTCTTGATTACAGGTGTTTCTTTCTTTATCAAGGTAAAAGTGTGTTTATACATTTTTGTTTCCCTGACTTAAAAACACTATGCACTTTAACATAGGCTTTAACAGATGACGTAGAGGGATTGCTATCATCCTGACTGGTGCCAACAGCTTCTTGATGCTCCTGGTCTTCTGTGGACTGATGTGAATCCATGTTGATGGCACAGAGCAATGTGACTGGAGACTTTTCAGAACACTGCCACCCGTACTGTTTCAGTTTCAGCAATGACACTGGAGACTGCCAAGAACCCTGCTACCCCTTCTGTGTCTCTCTGTGAAATGGCGCCGGATCTCCGTGGAGGGCAGTACTTATAGAACCCAAAATTAGCAAGATCCGCTGATGCAAAAATGATGTTTTGCCTCCTTTTCAGTTCTGAGGGCGCGCGAAAGTACCGAGCCGGTACTCGGATCTGTGATGTTTGGGTGGGCTCGGTTTTTGGAAAACCGAGCCCGAAAATCTCTTCAGAAAAAAAAAAAGGCAATTTGGAGATCCATGTATAAATTTGTTTTGCAATACCTTAGCTGCCCACCCTCTAGTGTGTACTCAGAAAGAGTTTTCAGCACAGCCGGGATTCTTGTCAGCAATCGGCGTAGGAGGCTACTTCCTAAAAATGTGGAAAAGATGATGTTCATCAAAACGTGCTACAATTTCCACTAGAAAGCTAGGAAGACCTTTACCGGCAATTACATCAAAGTACAGAGACTTCTGTAATGGTGGATTCCAGCAGGGATGAATTAATATTGTAATGTTTGTTTTGTCGCTACTGATAACAATGTCCAATGCGATTACTGTGGTTCCAATGCACAAAGAGATTTAATAGCAAAAGATAGCAGGATTTACAGCAAGCCATGCTGAAGCATAAAAGATATTACAATGAACACGAAAGTATAAAACGAATACATTACGCATGCACTTCCCCTGGGCCCAGGGTCAGATACAGTCATGTTGTCTGTTGTTGGGAAGAGAGAGAGCTAACACTGGCCCAGGGAGCTTATTTGCAGCTTGAATTTACATAAACAACGATGATGTCACGATTATACACAGATAACACTAAGTGAATTCTTCATTGGTCCATGGTTAACTATGTTCCAGTAGACTGCTGGTCATAGATCAGTTCATTTGATTTTCTCATAAAGGAGGGAGCATCTCACTCCAACTGTTGCCTACGTGTCATCCTGCCGAATAACCAGTTTAAAGTGACCCATAAACAAAGTACTTTTGAGTATTACTCTCATATTGCTCATAATTTACGACCGCTAAATGCGATCGCTTCTCTGTTGAAACTGGGTTAATGCTGGTGAAATAAGCTTTAACATGAGTCCATACTCTTTACCTTTTAGAGGACCTGAACCATAAATACATTTACTATAATATTAACTATATATAAATAATCTCTAGTACATTTTGCTAATAAATAAATGTGGATTGGAACCTTAATAAATGTGTACTATTTACAAGTGTAAGTGCGAATGTAAATGTGTGTGTTATTAATCCGTGCGATTGCGTCATTACATGTGGCGGACTTATCGCAATTGCACAGTAAAGCAATATTAACCAATTTAGCTTACTTAATCCAATTATTTGAATTCCACAATATTGTGAGAGGATGATGTACACACTGAGGGTGAGGATGAGTCTGAGGATGACGACAACAACACCTTGCCACTGTAGAGTTCATTAACAGCACTGTTAGCTTAAGTGCCTTAAGCCCATTGTTAGCTTGTTTTGTGGGGGCCCAAACAAACCAAGCACTTCAGCCACAAAAGTGTCACTCCTTGTTGCTGAAGTGCTTGGTTTATTAAAGTGTGCATGTCCTTTTAAAGATCCATTATAAGGGTGGGTGGGAGCCCAAGGACAATCACATCTTTCAGCTACCACTGTGTGCCAATGTTACCTAAATGCGCTATAAACTGTTGTGTGCTTTGCAAAACTTAGCTTTCCCAAGACAGCCATTGATGATGCATATTACTCGGCACAACATTTTGACATCTGATCTGGTTGACCAAAATTCGTGACACCGCTGCCGTAACTCCACCTGATCATACTATCAACATTCAAAGAATGGTGGAGGATTATTATTATTTTTTTTTTAACGATATAAAGACAACAGTTTTATTAACAAATAACAGCATTGCTTGCAGAAGTAATGTAAGCATGGATTTATAAATATTACTCAAACCTCTCATTGACATTTAGGCCTTGGTGTATCAGCTTGTGGTACAGTCAACAATTCAGGTGTCAACAGAATTATTACTTCGCCAATTGAAATGATCTATAGTAGGATTAGCTAGACTATTCAAATGTGGACAGTATTATAGGGATATGTGTAAGAACAGGCCTAGGGACGGTATAGGTACAGGGATAGGGATAGGGACAGAGTTAGAGTTAGGAATAATACTGTCTACATTTGAATTGTCAACCTAATAAATACTGTCTAAATTTCAATTGTTGTCCTTATAATGCTGTCGATGTCAATATATTGTTGACTTTATAACCTTCTCTAGTCTGCTGCCCATCAATCATATTTTGTCAGTCTGGCATAAGGGTTCGGTGGGAGGACCCAGGGACAATTCCACCTTGTACCACTTTTCTTTTCTGCCACTGCTCTGTGACAATGTTTCCTACATGTGCTATAAACTACCATCTGTTTTTGTCATTGCTCTGCGGCTTAGTAACCAGCCAGTTCGCTGCAGTCTTACAGTTCTTTGACAGCACTGTTAGTTTACCTGCCTTAAGCCCATTGGTAGCTTATTTTGTCGGGGCCCAAAAAAACCAAGCACTTCAGCCTCAAAAGTGGCACTCCTTGTCGCTGAAGTACTTTGTTTGTTAAACTGTACCTTGTATCCCTCCTGTTTCTGTGTGAGTTTGTTAAACCTTTTAACATATGGGTGGGTGGGAGGTGCCCAGGACACTTCCATCTCGCTCGACTTTTCTTTTCTGCTGCTGTTGTGTGTCAATGTTTACTAGATGTGCTATGATCTGCCGTGTGTTTGTGCAGTTGCTCTGTCACTTAGTATCCAGCCAGCTCGCTGCAGTCTTTGGCCAAAAGTTGATGAAAATGATATTGTGACCTGTGAGGTGGTCAGAATTGACTGAAAATTAGTGTTATTGAGGGTAATAATAATGTAGAGCCAAAAAAGAGACATATGTGATTTTAGCAATTAAAAAAAATACAGATCCAAAACCAGAACACTGGGGTCAGTCAACATCTCTAATTACAATGGAACACTTACAATATAAAATGGAATAAAATGACCAAACTTACTTTACTCAAGTCCTTTATAGGATGACATTGGCTGGAGAGGGCCTTGTTATCTCATCTCTTCTCCATACTGTACTTACAGGTCCAATATTATATTCCAGGGTTCTCCACCTATACTTTTCAACAGTGTCTTTTTCAAGACCTCCCCAGTTTACATATCCCTGGACCCAATGGTGTGCTCCAGAATTCAGTTCAAATTACTCACCCTTATTTGCAAAACCCTCAACAGCTTTACTCATCAACAGCTTTTAAAGCAGCTTAATCCTTATTCAAGCTAAGAAAACAGCATTCAGTTGGGTAGAAGTCATACAGCTAAATTGAAACAATACTTAATAAGAATGTACTCTTTCTGTATTTGAGAAATACAAGTGCAAATACATTAACTGTTCTATAGATAAATGACCTTTGGACATTTTAGAGCATGTTCTGTTATAAGCCCAACAAGAAGATAAGCTTGTAAATAAAAATTCCACAATGCAACCTGGCTGAGAAGATGGGCCTACCCAGAAGGATTGTGAATAATTAAGAAATGGATTTTTTATACTTTATCCATACTGTGCACACAGTGATGTAAAACATATTGCAAAATGTATGGCATTAAAAACAACTGTATCATATTTCTCTGGTTATAAGCATACCGAGACTCTGACACATAGACAAGCAAGCATCAAAGGGCAAAGGGACAGATGCACTTGCGACAGACACAGGGGCAGTTAAACATGAATACTCAATGGGTAAGAGTAGAGATTGGGACACGTGTTAGGGTACATTAGTGAGTGTAATATAAGTGGGAGTAGGGCAAGCTCTAACAAAAAGATGGGTTTTCAGAGAATGTTTAAAGATTTGAATTCTGTGAAAGAGTCTGATTGGGCGTGGTAAGGAATCCCATAAGTAGGAAGCAGCAAATGAGAAACCTTGTAGGCCGAAGTGAGAGTTGGTTAGAAGAGGCAAAGCGAAGTCAAAAAATCTAAGAGGGCAAGAGGGAGTGTATTTTGAGATGAGATTTTGAGATATATAAAGGGGTAAAGTTGTATGGTATGTTCTCAAATAGCGGGACAATTACTTTTCTCTGACAGGACTATTATTTTAATAATATTTATAAATGGTTGAGATTTTGGCTCTCATTTCTTTTTAACCAGAATGTGACAATACAAAAAACACATATGTTCTAAGTGAAGTAAAACAATTATTTCAATGAGATTACTGGGAATAGATGGATGTAAGTACCAATCGAAAGTCAGAATTGTAGAAGAATAAGCATATTCAAGGAAAAAAATAATACTGTCCTGGGAAAAATAAAGCAAGTTAAGTCAAAGCTACGATCTGTCAGAGTGAAAAGGGAATTGATGTGTTTATATTATTTTGATTTGATTTATGGAAATTAAACAAGCAAATAAATGTTATACATTTTAAAAGTCTACAATTTAGGTAATTTATCGTGATTCATTTTCCAAACAATAAGTTACATATTTGTCCTCCCCTAAATTGTTTGTGAAATATTCTTATCATTGGGCAAATGATACTGCTGTATTTTTTAATTAACATACAATTTTACTAGTACAATGAAGTGAACACTTAGTCTCAATAACTAGCATGCTGTCCTTAATGTCAAGCCTCTAAAGCTGTTTTATATATATATATATATATATATATATATATATTATTGTAGATTCCATGTAAATCTGGTTAACCTGTGTTCACTTCCCGCTGTAATCCGCTCCGAGGACAGTGGCAGGTGGGAAGTTTGGGGTGGTACACCTGTCAAACCGTAACGTAGGTGTCCTAAGGCGAGCTCAGGGAGGACAGAGACCTCCCGTTTATCTTCCACATAGTCCATTTCTGTTCCTAAAAGAGTCAGCTGTGCGTTCTTCTCTATGAAGGCTCGGACTCCAACTTGTACTACTTCTTCATCTGATAGTCCCTTGGACTTTGCTATTCTTAAACTTACAGAACTAGTGGTAGAGGTCTTTGCCTTTAGCAGCTGCCTTACCTGTAGAGCTTGATGCGCTCACAGATACTCAGATGCCCCCAGGTCTTAACACTAATGTAATGCAAGTTTATGAACAATATTGGAGCGGAAAGATAGGAAGAAAGAATCCGTATGGTAGCAGGTAGTCGGGAACAAGCCGGTGTCAGGAGGGTCATAGCAGACAGGGACAGGCAATGAGGTCAGGGCTGGCAGCAAACAGGAATATCCAAGTAACAAATCAGAGGTCAGGGCAATCAGCAAACAAGCAGGGTCCAAATAACAAGCCATGGGTAATAACGAAAGATCAATCCAATGTACTACGAATCCACAGAACAAACTAACAGAGAAGGTCAGCAATTCCTCAGAGACTCTATAACCAGCAGGGATGCTAGGCCCTCCCTGCCTTAAGTACACAAGGTAGCCAATCAAAGAAGAGAGGGGAGGAGCGTCATAATAAGCCCCAGGGGCTGTTTGATTAATAATTAACTGATTAATTAGCCCACAGGCTTATAAGAACCTAATGCGCTACCCAGTTTTGCCAGGACTCAGCGCTGATTAGAAAGGCAACCCGGCCAATGCCATGGTGATGGCTGAGACTATACAGGGGGAAGTGACATCCCAGCTGTTGCCATGACAGCTGGGACGCAACAAGAGCAAGTGACTCATTACACTGGGTACACAGTACAGGTTTTTCAACCAACTACCTTGCCGACCACACGAGAAACAACCGTGTGGTCAGAAATTTCATTAGTGTTTATGCTTCCACAATCATGTTTTATTGCACCAAAGCACATCATATTGTTTGATTTGGATTTATAATCTTCCTAATCAAATCACAATCAATGATTGAACAATGTCGCGGAAAATGTGGAAGTGTGTGTGTGTGCAGATTTACATATGGTGTGCAGATTCACAATCTTTTCAGCAGATGGTTATGAGAGCTGAAGAGCACAGATCTGAAGGTAAATCGTGTAGGTGTGTACACATAAATCTGCATGCTTACAGGGATTTTGTGGAGCATGCAGTTCTAAGATATGTGTATTGTGTTGGTACTATTATTATTATTATTATTATTATTATTATTATTATTATTATTATTATTATCGTAGATTTCTTTTTTCATAAATTCTCTTTTTATTGTTATAAAGAAATGGTACAGGTTTTACACATTAAAATCGTATTGTATGGACAGTTGAGTGTTGTCTTCAGTCATTTATCACAACACATCGTATATAAATCCAACCATGCCTGAGATAAGAATCAATAAGACACATTCAAGTAAATAACAAAAGGCATCACAAACATAGCTAAACACTATACATTTCATAATAATGGGGGAAACGTAATTGCCATACCATTAGTGGATAGGATAGGGGAAGAGGGAGGAAGGGGAAAATTTAAGGGAAATAAGCCTTGGACTTTATTTATTCCAATGAGTGTATAAAGAAGTTTCCTTGAACTCCATCATTCAAACCATATTAGATAGAATGCCCTGGTTTTATGTTCTGAAGAGTAAATCGGGTCGTCCATGGACATATAAAAGTCTAATCTTTCGAACCATTCTTTAATAGGAGGGGCAGTTGTTGACTTCCAATGTACCGGTATCACAGCCTTTGCTGCACTACTCAAATATTTCACAGTAGATTTTTTTGTATTGAGAAATGGGTATTTTGGAGTCATTTAATAGTCAATAACCTGGACAATTTGGAATAGCAGTACCCACAATTTCACTAGAAAGGAGTATAACAGTATCCCAAAAAGGCCTAAGAGACGCACACGTCCACCAAATATGCAATGGAGCGCCCGGCTCTCTCTGGCATCTCCAATAAAGATCTGGAAATCCCGGCAACTTTTTCGCTAGGACGCTGGGATACCGGTACCACCGAGACAACATTTTTACATTGCGTTTCCACTACTCGCACACACACAGAGCTAGCTTGGGTAAGTTGGAATATTTCGTTCTAATCCGACTCCGAAATAATAACTCCCAACTCGCGCTCCCATTCACCTGTGAATTTTGGTAATTTACAGAAGGAATGTTCAATTAATAAACTATATATAGCGGATAATGTGTATTTTGGGTGTTGGGTGTCCATGCATAAGGACTCAAATTGTGTGTGTGTTCGTCCTGCGAACTCCCGAATACCAGGGGAGCCTATAAAATGTTTCATCTGTAAGCATCTCCATATGTCTGAATTGGGTAAGTCCCATTTCAATTGTAGATCAGCAAAACCCATGAGAGACCCACCAGCTGGCCGATACGCGTACTCACTGCTTGTACCCATCAGTGAAAGGCCCATTTTGTGCACCCTGGGGGAAATTCTGAATTATCGAAGAGTGGAGACAAGGGTGAATATTTTGTTGAAATATGTGGTATATTCCGTAATCTGGACCACCTTGTCAAGGTAGGGGCAATAATGGTGTTTAATAATAGAAAAACATGGATGCCATGGGGTAAATTTGATCTGTGATCTTAATGTGTGTCCCTCAATCCACACCCATTGTTTATCTGGTCCCCCTCTCATCCAGTCAAGAACCCTGTTTAGCATGAGGGCATCGCAATAAGTTAAGAAATGTGGCAGTTGTAAACCACCAACATGTTTACGTCTAGACAGGATATCATGTTTAAACCAGGGTCTTCTGCCTCTCCAAAGTGTCTTATAGCTCTATGTATGTCATTAAACCACGCGGCAGGAATATGAACCAGAAGTGCATGTAATAAATATAAGACTCTAGGCAATAGATTCATTTTCACTATATTTACTCAACCTATCAGCATAAAGTCCTTCAGAAGCCAGTCTCTCAAATTTTTCCGAATGGCAGCGGTAATAGGAAGGAAATTGTCTGCATATATCTTTGAGAGGTCTTTGTTTATAATCACCCCCATATATTTAAGTTGGGTAGGATGCCAAACAAAGGGGAAAGCTGGCTTCAGACCTTCAACTACCACCAGAGATGTTGTAATATTGATGGCCACGGATTTTGAATAGTTAACCTTAAAATTAGAGCGTTCTCAGAATATTTGAAATTCCGACATCAAATTCGGTATTGAAATTACCGGGTTTGTAAGGACCGCAAGGAGATCGTCTGCAAACAGAGCTAGTTTAAATTCCCTATCTCCTAGCTTCAAGCCCGAAATATCTTTGTTCAGTCTAATGGCCCCCACCAAAGCCTTCATACACAGAATAAAAATCATTGGGGACAGGGGACAACCCTGTCTTGTCCCATTAGTAATGTTAACTGGCTCTGACAAATCACTATTAACCCGGACCCTGGCCGTCGGATGTGAGTACAACATTTGGATCCATGCTAAACTTAAGGGGCCTAAACCTAAGTGACGAATTATGCCCATCATAAAATCCTAATCTATTCAGTCGAACAATTTCTCCGCGTCGGTAGATAGTAGTACCATCGGTGTATTAGTAGATGTTGCACACTGGATTAAATCTAAATCTTTTGTTGTATTATCTTGTGTCTCCCGACCCGGAACGAAACCTACCTGATCTGAGTGAATTTTCTGGGGCAAGAAGATTTTCAATCTATTAGCTATAAGTTTGGCATATAATTTTAAATCAACATTTAACAATGATATGGTCTATAGCTAGGGTATAGAGCTAGATCCTTTCCTTCTTTAGGTATTATCGTGATATGTACTAACAGGGAGTGGCGCGAGAAATGAGATCGAGTTGAAGGCCTGAAGCATAATTGCCATTGAGTTTTAAAGGTTATATAATATGATACCGTAAAACCGTCAGGGCCAGGGCTCTTCCGAGAAGGGTTTGTCTTGGGTGCTTCCTCTAGTTCTCCAAGGGAGAAGGGAGCCTCCAACATTTGTACACTCTGCATCTAATGTAGGAAAGTCACACCTATTAAGGTAGTTGGCTATACATTCCTGTCTAAGTGAGCATGTTTAAGTCACTATTGAGGTTATAAAGCTCAGAATAATAAGTGAATGCCGCGGCTATGTCCGATGAGGGGGTACACAGTTTCCCGGTACCTGATTTAATACAGGGTATATATAATTGTGATCTTTGAGCTCTCAGAGCACGAGCCAAGAGTTTACCAGGTTTATCCCCCCATTGAAAGAACTTGTTGCAGCATTTACGGTAGTCAAACTTTAACTTATCAGATAGCAATTTATTTAATGCCTTTCTGACTTCAGCTAACTAAGCCAGAGTGCTCCCCTCCTGTGAAACTTTGTCTCATCTCTAAAGATTTGATTTTCTCGAGAAAGGTGTTTTGGTAAGCAATTTTTTGTTTTTTCATAAGCGTACCCAACTGTATAAATTTTCTACTTATAACACATTTGTGAGCTCATTAAGAAATTTCAGAAACCTCAGGAGTGTTATTCAAATTGATATATTCTTCTATTGCCGCCTCAATTTGGGCTCTATTAATTGGGCGTCTTGGATTAAGAGTTCATTCATTCTCCATGCATATATTCTACGGCCCGGGTGTGTTAGTGACAGTGACATGTAAACCGGGGCGTGATCAGACCACGTGGTCTGACCTATCTTCACTTCCTTTAGTAGGGTTAAAGAAGTATGATGTAAGAAGAAATAGTCTAGACGTGAATAAATGTTGTGTGAATGTGAAAAGAAAGTATAATCCCGTTCAAGAGGGTGTTTAAGCCTCCATGTATCGACCGGCTGGTGTTCGTGTAAGATGTGCCTCAACTTGCGATGCACCTTCTCAGAATATCTGGGCGACCAAGATGGAGCATCTACCGCAGGTTGGAGAATCCAATTAAAGTCACGCATATAATAAGGATGCCCTCTCTCAGGGGATCCACTCTCTCCAGCATGGTTTCTAAGAAAACAGATTGATTACTATTTGGAGCATATACATTCGTAAAAGATTGGTTAAAGATCTTACATTTCAAAACGAAACCTCTACCTGCCTGTAGCTTATGTTTAGTAATATTCTTGAGAGAGGCGCCTAGAGAGAAGAATGGCAACTCCCAGCATTTTACCCTCCGGGTTATTACAAGTAAATACATGGGGTAGTGGTGGTTACATAACCGGGGCTCAGAGACCAACTTAAAATGTGTTTCTTGTATAAATGCCACATCTATCTTGGTGGATATCAGGTCTCTGAACAACCTGTATCTCTTTTCTGGGATATTTAGACCCTTAACATTAACTGAAAGAAACCCTATATATGCATTGCATAACCCCTGAACATGCAGAGTATGAGTCCAGGCCACCCAAGTGGGTGTTAGTGGGAAGGGGAGGGAAAGAAGGAGAAGAGCGGGAAAGAGGGTTAGGTAATAAAAATAAAAGTAAAAAATAAAACAGTATTAATAATATTAGCATCTGAGTAAAATACTCATTAAATGTAGACATTAGAAAAAGAGTGCTTCGGAGAAACACGAGCCTAAGCCCAGTCATGCTCCGGAAAAACCTGTGCGGTCAGGGGGTACTGGGGGGGATTGATGACCGTGACAATCAAACAAAACCAACAAATTCTTCCTTGTGTGCTAAAACTTATGTAACCTCAAAGGAGGATACCTTATACAGCAACTATAACAGTAGTTATGAGAACGAAACTTAGAAATTTAGAAGAATTACACTACAAGTATAAACAAATTTCTTAATTAAAGAGTTATATCCTTTTTGATCTTATCTCAGAGACTATAGTGCTTGGAATGAACAAAAAGTACAAAGTGCCATTTACGTATCTAACTCAAACTGGAGTAAGGTCAGGGCGACCAAGAAGATCCTCTGTTGATCTCTCTAACGGACAACCAATGTACCCTCCCACTGG
The DNA here is from genome assembly GCF_038048845.1 of Mixophyes fleayi. Classification (NCBI taxonomy): domain Eukaryota; kingdom Metazoa; phylum Chordata; class Amphibia; order Anura; family Limnodynastidae; genus Mixophyes; species Mixophyes fleayi. The sequence goes on from NC_134406.1 coordinate 124,068,727, forward strand.
AGGGGAGGTTGGGCCTCTATACAGGCACTTTGTGGCAAAAAGAAAGAGGACAGCATTTACTTTGCCAACAGGGCAGCCTCGGACCAAATGTTTGAGAAGTCTATCTATGTAGATCAACAGAGGCACGTGATTCACATGCGAAACCCTACAACTATAAAGAGCGTATGATGCTCTGAGAGGCTTCAGGTGTCTTCCTGCGATGGCCGGTCCTGACGTTTTTGAGGGGTTTTCCTTTGTTTCCCAACTTGTCGGAATCTTTCCTCAGCCTGTGGTGCCGCAAACGAGGGCATATGCAAGGTTGACTCTAGCCATTCAGGAAGCAAAATATTTTGAATATCAAATGCAGGGCAAAAAGCAATGAGTTCTGATGGCTCTCTTAAGGATGCAGCTCTTCCTTCGTGGACCACCTGCAGTTGAAATGGGAAGCCCTAACGATATTTGATATTTTTCTTCCGCAGTTCTTCAGTCAGAGGCTTAAGCATTTGTCTTTGCTGGAGCGTATGCCATGAGAGATCTTAAAACACCTGAATAGCCTGGTCGTTAAACTTGAGACCATCCAGTTGCCATAATTTCCGTAGAGTTTCATCCTTCTGAGCAAAGTAGTGTAAACGGCAAATGACATCCTTGGGGTGTTCCAAGGGAGCTCTTCTTGGCCTCAGAGCTCCGTGGGCTCTGTCAAAGGTAATCACGTTGTCCTGAAGGTTTTCCAGGACTTTGTTGAAGATTTTTGTAAGGGCGTCCACTAGGCCTTGAGCATGTACATCTTCTGGCAGCCCTCTGATTCTCAAATTATTCCTACGACCTCAAGTATCCATATCATCAAGCTTGTACTGGAACCACTGCAGGGCTTTTGCTTGCACAGTTACCGTGGATTGCAGTAATCCATAACGGTGATCCTATGCTTCTTTACGTTCTTCCAAGGTCACCAACCTTTGAGCCAAATGAGCAATATCTGCTTGAAGTGTAGCAACTTCTTGTCGGACCACCTCTTGTATCTTTGCCTCCAATATCTCAAAGTCTTTTTTAGAAAGTACTTATTTTTTTGTAGGCAAAGCATGGAGTAGCTGCATGACTTCTGCTAAGTCAGGTTGGTCTTTGGTTGGTGATGACTCAACAGTTTGTGTCTTTTTTTTGCGATAGACTCAGGTGTGGATGGCTGAGAGGCGCTATTAGATGATGCCATGTCGCTTGATTCTGAGATGGTTGATGATTTCAAGAATGTACATAGTTCTGACCGTTGAGGAGTTGTTTACTTTCTGGTAACTCTCTTGGTGTTTCCTTTCTTGTTTCGGCCTATCTAGATTCTCAGATTATGCACTTCGTACTTTGTCACCGATCACTACCCCCCAATGTTGACCTTAGGCAGTCACAACAGCCACACATCAATTGTTAGTACATTAATGTGTCATCTTCCCAGTAAAGATATTCACTACCTCTAGTCTTGTTATTTATGCTGATACCTTTTGCTTGGAGCATCTCTCACACTTCACAATCAACCAGAGGCCACTAGTTGGCAGCAAACTCACAGTCACCAGTGTAAACAACAGATAATTCCAACCTGCTCCAACTCCTCTCTTTTAAGCACTAAACTGTAGTGTGCTCAGTGTTGGATACAAGCAAACTGTTACTCACTGCCCACCACCTGTATCAAGCACATGGGGACTTCCGGGAGGGACTCACAGCAAGAAGACCGAAGCCACACGCAGACACCTCCCAGCATCCAAAGCGTCAGGAGCCGCCGGAAAAGAAGCAGGACAATGGAGATCAGCACTTCCAGCTCTGCCAGTGCGGATATAAATATGCAGAGGCTGCCTCCACATACCCCATCGGCCAGTCCGGATCCACCTCCGAAATGCAGCCAACCCTTTGTGGCGTACAGGAAGCCAGCAGGTTGGTAGCAAAGTTTCCTCAGGTGCGCATCCCTACAGTAAAGGCAAGCAGAACCCGGTGGGTGTCCCAAAAGAGAAGTCTGGTGTCTGCTGAAATAGGCGCGGAGCACCCAAAAGTACTGGCGGTGCTCCCTGGGAGATTCCTCACACTTGTGGTGTAATAAGGGGCTAAAAAGTCACCGCCAAACTGGAGCTTTGTCTCCAAAGTTGAGGCGCTCTCTGCTTCGCCAACCACTTGGTATGGCTGCCAGGCCACGCCCCCCTATCGTAGATTTCTAAGGTGCCACAGTGCTCCACAGTGCCGTACAGTTGGGAAAACAATACATACATAAAACAGGGACATACGAGGTAGACAAAAAAATGCAGACATGAAAACAAAGGGTATGAAGGACCCTTATTAGAGAGTTTACATTCTAAGTGGAAGAGGGCACAGCTGAAACAAGTGGAGTAAATGTGTTTCAGAGTGGAGATTGGAATAGTTGTGAGGGTGCATTAGTGTGAATAGTGTTATTGGGGATAAGGTCACTTCTAATGAAGAGATGGGTTTTCAAAGAGCATCTAAAGATTTGAAGGCTGGGAAAGTCTGATTTGAGCGTGGTAGAGAATTCCATAAGCGGGGAGCAGCACGGAAGAAGTCTTTTAGGCAGGATTGAGAGGTGGTTAGTCAAGACAAGGCGCTGATAATTACTATATAAATAAAGGTTAAGAATCCCATTACTGAATATTTACTAAGTCGGAGGGATAATTCTAAATCTGCTGGTATTGCTTGAGGGATGCAGCTTGATTCTGTCAAGTCTACTCCAGTGTAGATACTGCAGGGGTAAATTCTTTTACAGGATCATCCGTTAGTTTGTTTGATAAAAAGTGGTTTGATTGAATAGAGTGATATTTGTCTAATTTGCCAAAGCTTGGAAAAATTTTTGGTTGTGTTGGTTGCTGTTTATACGATACTAAATTATTTTTCGCATTTAAATTGTTTTCCTACTCATAGTTTCCTTTTTTTAACACACAGCTGAGCTTGGAGACTACAATTCTTCAGTGCATTTTACAGGACACTTATCAAATACAAAATGTATTCCCAGTCAAGACAATGATTTTTTAAGCAAAGTAGAATCCCTGCACAAACAACACAGGTAATCATTTTCTTGGTCATCTTATTTCTTTTAAGGTTTGTGGTCTCTATAACTGCTTAGTGCACCATCATGATTAAAGCTTTTATTCAACCTGGTTAACACAATTTATTTACACATGTCCATAGCATTGTATGTGGAGCCTTGGCAATGTCATTAACCAGAAACCTGTTCTGTGCAGAAGTATTGTAAATTGACCTCTTAATGATTTAGTGAAGTTGGTACTATATTCTTTGTCAAAATCTGGTGGGTGGGCTACCATGTATATTTCTTCAACAATCTTTACCTTGGCTATTCTTTTTTGGAGTGACCTATTTGCAGCAAGACCTTCTCAAACTTTTGTTGTCTTTAATCTTTCGACAGGGCACTAGCTATAGTTCACCTCAAGTATATACCCAGATATTTCTTAATCCCCTAGACAAAAAATTGATTTGCAAGCCAGTCCCTTGTTACACTCTACCCACAAATCTCTGCATGACCCATAAACCAACACTTTAAGAAGTACTTCACACAAAATGTAAAACATAATTTTGGGTGATGTTAACTAAGTTATGGTTGAATACTAAGCTTAAACTGCCATTGGAGGTCCAGTAGGTCCCTGAAAAGCTCCTCTGATCCACTGCTGCTCGTGTACCTTCTTCAGAGTATCGTTAACACCCTTCCCAAGTGAACCTCCAGTGAATATAACTTTGTGTGGTCCCTCAAAACTGAATTTTAAAATTTATATGGAATTGTTCTTTAACAATTACTCGTTCTTCAGGCATTGGATGATATTAATAGTAATATACATAAATTATACATACTCCGGAACTGCTGAAAGTGATTTCCATCTAGCTAAATTAATATACAGTAAAAATTATGCTGATCCTTGTAGGCACTATGGTTTCCTCTGGTTCTGCCGCTTCCCACGATCAGTCACATGGGTTACTATGGATATCGTTTTTCTCTTGGCGGAACCTTTCTTTTCCAAAACTCCCTGTTTTCTTTATGTTTATATGCTTCTCTGTCCTTCGGCTTTTGCAATAATTTCTGAATCTCACCATAGTGAAGTCCCAGGGTGGCAGTGAGTATTTACCTTGGCCAAGAGGACTTATCCTTTTTGATCTTTTAGACAAGAGAAAATACGAAGGATAGCATATTTTAATTTTCGAAAGTGACAAATAGTAAATCTATCCTGCAGTTAACAAGCATTGCATATCTTTTTTTAGTGGCCTTGGACAAACGGAAGCAGAGTCATGCTACATTAACATTGCAAGAACGCTTGAATTCTATGGAGTTGAAATGCACAGTGGTAGAGTATGTTCGATCTATATGTATTTAGCAGATGCAAATTAAAGTTATGTGTGAATGTTGTAATAACATACAGTTACAATTTATTCTATGTGGATTATACAACACCAGTTAAGTATATCTAAAAATTTACACTTGACATAAAATGTAGTAGGATAATAAGCTTTAGGGCAACCTAAATGCAGGATGCAGGAGGTACACTAACATAATTATGTATTATAATGTAGAACTTATGACCTCATGTAACAGTAAACATTGGCTGTTGACATTTCTCTTTATTACACATTGCTTCAGTGTTTGTTTCATAGCAACATAAGCAGAGAGAATTAATAGATATGCCAGTTGTGAAATGTTTTCTTTTACAAAGGGATGACCCATTATGTAGGAATACCCCTTTAAACTTTAAGTTTGTGTTGATCCTCCTTATACAGAATACAAAGCTGTACATATGCATTTTAATAATAACTGTCATGATATAACATTTCCCATGTGGCGACAAAATAATTGGCTAGAGTTAATTAAAGTCCTTTACATGTTGACTATTTGAATTCATCTGAATGTTTTTTTAGATGAATGTCCATGTTAATAATTTCTAATTTAGTGTCTGTCCATTAATAAACTACTGTATAAACACATTTTGTTGATTATTTGGGTTCTCTTAAGTATAACCGAAGGCCTTCAGTATAACCTATTGCTATCAGATGTGGGATATACAGCTAATATTTGTGGACTTCTCAGGCCAGATAGTCATGTCAAAATATAATAAACATTTTCTTTGTAGTTTTTTTTTAAGCCAATTGAGTAGTTAGTTATAACCATTCGTATTATTTCAGCAAACATGAAAGTGGTGATTGATTTAAATGAATGCTAAGTTGAAAACACAAACCTATCTAATGCAAAAATGCATTGCAATCTGCAGATATATGTATAATTAACAGTTCCCACACTAAGCCAAAATCTAAGATATGTGACATTGTGTGTGCTGTTCTTATTTAGTCTACTGTGTATGGAATAAAATACCTCTCCTTTGTATTACCCTATTTTATTCCATCATTGCCTGCAAGAACTTGTTGCTTATACAATATACAATACAAAATGTTCATTGTCAGTGCTAAAAAAGTTTGGTAAAATTAAAGTGTGGGAGTGACAGAGATGGCATTTGTTATTCTTGAAAGAGGTATACAATGAATACTGTCCTGTGTATATAAATGTTCTTGAATTTTGACACTTTTAACCTAGAAACAACCTGGACACTTTGTCATTGACTTATAAAAATAATATATACTGCATGAGCATAGAAATACTAATAACTTCTCTTTGACCACCTGCTCCACTTCCATCTCCTTATCTCATGATCAATCAGGATGGTGGTGGTGTAGGTAAAATATGGTCTGGGGGATTTTTATCAGACCAACCTTTGTGATTAGTAAAAGAGCATGCCCATATAATGTTAAAATTAACCTGTGTGCTCTTTTCCATTAGCTAAACAGGGAACTGCATGCAAAGAGCGTTTTCCCAGAGCTGCAGCTTTGCTGAAGCTGTGTCCAGAATGCTGCAGCCCTAGAGAAAACTAGAGGGGGGCTCTCAGAGAAGTTGCACCAGACCACCAGGACATGCCCTATGTCTTGGGTAGGACAATATGCCCATGTGCATAATCTTCCCTAAATACACCAACATATCCAGTACATTATAAATCCCTTTAGAGTTCTGTTAAAAGCTGACTTCAATTATTTTTTTCCAGGATCTTCATAACTTAGACCTATTAATTGGAATTGCTTCAGCAGGCATAGCAGTGTATAGAAAACAAATTTGCACCAGTTTTTATCAATGGTGGGTACCTTATGTGTTTGATTCAAATGAGTTTCCTGTGTCTTTACACTAACATACCTCCCATTTAAGTATACTAATTATCCGCATAAATGTTTAAATAGTATAAATGTTATTATAATTGTGCAGACATTTTTATCAGATGTGTTTTTCTCAAGCTTTACCATTATTCTCTTTGGAACATTTTTTAAATGCTGAGTTAAATAGTAGCAAAAACTTTCACCACATTTTGTGTATAATGTTTTTTAGATCCTACAACTGTGCAAATCACGACACGACAATCAATTTATGTTCTTTATTCGTAAGGCTCACAAAAAGGATTCTTATTATGGTACTAAGTACTTCAGGCCTTAACTGCTTGGCTACAATACAGTGTATCAATGCAGAATCACAGAAAAAATCAATTTGGCATTATTTCTAAAATGCAACGTGAACTGCAAATTGTTTCCTACTGATGTCTATCACTGGCACACAAACATACTGCAGAATGAAACTCTCCACTTTAACGTTGATGTTGGAGCCTCTGCAGTAGCCAAAGGTCATATGCCCAGATGCCACCACCAGCATTGTTTTGGTAGCCCTATCGACGCATCACCTGACATTGTGTGGAGCCAGGATTTAATAAAATAACCCATATTTCCAGATGGAGAGTTCCAGGGCAATACTAAGCAAATCCCATCCTACTCCCTTTAAGGGTGTGGTGAAGATTAAAAACAAGGAGGATGATATTTATGAAAGGCAAAGTTCCACAGTGCAAATACAGCTTTTGAACTGTTGTGTGCCTCAATCTACACAAATTCACCTAGGTTTCCAACATGGCTTATAGGCACAGCAAAATGGATGCATGTGCGGAGAAGCAGAAGTTTGCACAGACAAAGGGGAGGAGTTGGTTGGAATAATAGTGTTTCCACTGAAAAATGCAAGTTGAGCAGTGCAGAAAGGAGATTTAATTTGCAGAGCAAGATTATTATATTGAGTTAAAGGGGGAGAGGGTGCATTTTCTGGGTTGTTCCTTACTGGGCACAGCCATTCTTCCTCTGCAAAAGGACTTGAATTCTGCAGCAACTGAGACATGAGGTAGATTGTGTCTCATGCCATACTTCTAATGAGACAAAACATCCCAGTGTTTTCAGTATAATGGACAGGTGTCCATGCGCATTACACCAAAGAGAGTAAAAAAAACAAAACCACACAAAATAGATACACATACACAATTTTCAAATAAACTTGAAATGGTTGAAGCAGAGAATTGCATTTCTAGCCACAGTGCAACCAAAGTAATAATACGCTTCACACACATAAAAGAGACGTGTACTAAAGTCAGCCCCGATGTTCCCTTGCACTCATAATTTTTTTAAGCCATAAATGAGGCTAAACTGAGCTGTATTTTGGGAGAACAACTGAAAAGTGTATTCAGTTGTAAGGTGCAATAGTAAAGCAGTAAGAGATTGGATATTGGTGTGAGATTTCACAGTGCAGCTTCTACAGATTCTTCTGCATATCCAGGTGCACGTTTTTTTCAAAATTCAGATGGATCTGTATAGCAGATACTCTCCCCTGAGAATCTCTGTGCATCCTGGTAGCCAGATAGGCATTATTTATTTATGTTTTACAATGTCATTGTGGACTATGGTCAAACACTGGATGAAGATCTAAAAGATCACTTCTTTACCCCAGCAATAAGGTACAATCTCGATATGCAAAAATGGGCCTAACCTACAGCTTAGTAAATGTTTAGTGTAAAATTACATTTTATTCATCACTAGTGTGCAGGAAGGGTAAAGCAATTGTGGAGATTCAGTAGTACTGTACTGCATGTTGCCGCATTTAGATTCTATATATACATTACATAAAATGTATTTAGTTAGAAAGTGTAACTTTTTATATATATATACGTGTGTATATATATTGTAACAAAAGGAGGCATTTAGCTGGCAATATGCAGATAAAGCAGGGAAGTAGAGTAAAACATTGGCACAGTTATGTACCTAGGTGGAGATTAAACCAGGTAAAAACATATGTGTAGTTTAAAATTGGTTTACTTACTTGATTTAAAAGCTGCTTCCTCTCAGCAAACAGACAGAGTGGGTCTGATAGTCTAAACAGAGCCAGGGATGGGCGTTTCCTTTTAAAGAGAAGGTGGGTGTGTCACCTGTCCATCAAGCTAGGCCTGTGGGAGGAGTGCCAGGTATAAAACCCTGCTTGTTTTATTGTTCAGGGAGACTAACGCTGGGGTAGCTGGCTAGTCTTGAGAGAGAGCTGGTCTATGTATAGCAAGCGTTTAGGGTCTCCATAATTGCTGTGGAAGTATACGGTGTCAAAACATTTATTACCATCCTGACAATAAAGAACCATAAAAAGGAAGAAGTTGTACGCGTGTGCTTCTGCAGTAGCGGGCTCTTGCCACAATATATATATATATATATATATATATATATATATATATATATATATATATATACAGTCAAGTCCATAAATATTGGGACATTGACACAATTCTCATATTTTGGGCTCTATGCACCATCACAATGGATTTGAAATGAAACTAACAAGATGTGCTTTAATTGCAGAGTTTCAGCTTTAATTTGAGGGTATTTACATCCAAATCAGGTGAAAGGTGTAGGAATTACAACGGTTTCTATATGTGCCTCCCACTCTTTAAGGGACCAAAAGTAATGCGACAATCGACTCAAAACCTATTTCATGAACATGTGTGGGCTATTCCGTCGTTATTTCATCATCATTTAAGCAGGTAAAAGGTCTGGAGTTGATTCTAGGTTTGACATTTGCATTTGGAAGCTGTTGCTGTCGACTCTCAATATGAGATCCAAAGAGCTGTCACTATCAGTGAAGCAAGCCATCATTAGGCTGAAAAATCAAAACAAACCCATCAGAGAGATAGCAAAAACATTAGGTGTGGCCAAATCAACTGTTTGGAACATTCTTAAAAAGAAAGAACACACCGGAGAGCTCAGCAACATCAAAAGACCCAGAAGACCACGGAAAACAACTGTGGTGGATGAAAGAAGAATTTTTTCCCTGGTGAAGAAAAACCTCTTCACAACAGTTGGCCAAATCAAGAACACTCTCCAGGAGGTAGGTGTATATGTGTCAAAGTCAACAATCAAGAGAAGACTTCACAAGAGTGAATATAAAAGGTTCACCACAAGATGTAAACCATTTGTGAGCCACAAAAACAGGAAGACCAGATTAGAGTTTGGTAAACAACATCTAAAAAAGCCATTACAGTTCTGGAACAACATTCTATGGACAGATGAGACAAAGATCAATTTGTACCAGAGTGATGGTAAGAGAAGAGTATGGAGAAGGAAAGGAACTGCTCATGATCCAAAACATACCACCTCATCAGTGAAGCATGGTGGTGGTAGTATCATGGCGTGGGCATGTATGGCTGCCAATGGAACTGGTTCACTTGTATTTATTGATGATGTGACTGCTGACAAAAGCAGCAGGATAAATTCTGAAGTGTTTCGGGCAATATTATCTGCTCATATTCACTCAAATGCTTCAGAACTCATTGGACGGCGCTTCACAGTGCAGATGGACAATGACCCAAAGCATACTGCAAAAGTAACCAAACAGTTTTTTAAGGCTTACAAGTGGAATGTTATGCAATGGCCAAGTCAATCACATGACCTGAATCCGATTGAGCATGCATTTCACTTGATGAAGACAAAACTGAAGTGAAAATGCCCCAAGAACAAGCAGGAACTGAAGAAATTTGCAGTAGAGGCCTGGAACAGCATCACTAGGGTGAAACCCAGCGTCTGGTGATGTCTATGCGTTCCAGACTTCAGGCTGTAATTGACTGCAAAGGATTTGCAACAAAGTATTAAAAAGTGAAAGTTTGATGTAGGATTGTTTAGTTTGTGCCATTACTTTTGGTCCCTTAAAAAGTGGGAGGCACATATGGAAACCGTTGTAATTCCTACACTTTTCATCTGATTTGGATGTAAATTCCCTCAAATTAAAACTAAAACTCTACAGTTAAAGCACATCTTGTTTGTTTAATTTCAAATCCATTGTGGTGGTGTATAGAGCCCAAAATATGAGAATTGTGTCAATGTCCCAAAATTTATGGACTTGACTGTATATGCATATATATATGTATGTATGTATGTATATATATATATATATATATATATATATATATATATATATATATACACACATGCGACTCGGCAAAGAACTGGAATGACATATTGCTCACAGATGTCATGATGCAAAGGAAGTGGTCATTGAGCGTGGACCACAGCATCACCAAGCCCTACAGTAAAAATTATGATGGGCTCAGCAATGCTGGTCCATTCTGCTGGGGTCTCCACTCTGTTCTTGGTAGTCCCACAACTTGTGCTTATATAGTTGTGGATCAAATTACCAAAGGTGGCGTATGATGACCAGGGCCTGGGTTTGAGATGCCTAAGTCCAGAGCAGAAGACAAGATAGGGATCTCAACATTCAGCTTGATTAGAGAGAAATCTTGTAAATGACTAATGTAAAATGTCGCTTTGAATTAGCAAGTGCAGATGAAACAATATGGAACTTAACTTGAATGTGATATAATCATTGTCCCTTTGTCTTAACAGCCCCATGAAACAGCCCTTTTTGCTGTGCTATAAAAACTGCCCTATTGATGACATCCTAATTACACTAATTCTTATGGATGTGGTAGAGGGGGAAGGACTGTAGATTTTTACAATATCATTATGTCCTGAATTTCCAAGATAAAATATTACCTGTAAACAAATGTTTGCATAGACTGCAAGTCTGATAAAATATAGATTCATGCACTGAGGTCCTGCTTTTGAGTTAAGAGCAAAACAAATAAAAAGGAGCAAATTTGTACCTTGGCAAAAATATTGCACTGGGGGTGGGGGGATAGGGCCAATTTAAACTGTACTCACAGATTTAGAGTAGACATTTCCCAGATCAACTCTAAATTGCAGTTGAAAAATAAAGCTGTTCATTATTTGTGTACTATATGCAAACAAAAGCAGACCGTATTTCCCTGCATGCAAAAATTAATTTGCACCCCTTGCATTGAAACATGGTTTGTGCCTTTTTCCTGAGCATCAGGCCCTGAATCAGTACAGATAATGTTATGCATACAAATCTTAGAGCCTATCAGTCTACAGGTGTCAAATGTATTACTTTTTATTTATGAGGACATGTAACTATGCATCATCAAATGTAATGTACAAATGTGTCTGAAGTAGTACGTACAATCACAAGTTGCAACACTGAAAAAAGAATGTGTAATTTACAAATGTTTAACAAATGTTTTACATTTGATTTATTCACACGGTTTCCAATGTGAATAAGACATTGAAAGTAAATGATTTTAACTGTTTGGTACCTTATATATCTGATATTTTTTTTCCATCTAGGGTAAACATTCTGAAAATCTCTTTTAAAAGAAAAAAGTTTTTCATTCAACAACATCAGAAACATGTAAGTAACTTTATTTGCTCTGATGCTACCAACATACAGGTCTTGAGACCTAGTAACAGGGCTGTATTTACCGTATAACCAAACGGCACCCAGTAGCACAGAGAAATGGGATTGTGTTGATTTTGTTTACTTATTTTCATTTTATTGATTTTTTTGTTTTTTGTTCTTTACCAAGCATACTTTTCCCAGTAAAAATAATGAATCAGGAGAATTCGATAAAGTGGAATACAGGGTATTCCATGACTAATTGAGAGCATATTTACATTCAGGGCCCGATGCTGATTTGGAAGCACATGTTCAAAAAATGGTCAAATCAAACACACATAAAAATTAAGGGTGTGCACCTGCCACTTTTGGTGTTTTGGGTTCTGATTAGCTTGAGGTTTTTCGGTTCTGATTTGTTTTGCCAAAACACCCCACGAAAGGTTTTGGTTCTGGTTTTGGGTTCTGATTTTTTTTAAAAAAAAGCATAAAAAGTGCTAAAATCCATATTTTGGTTTTTTTTTAACTCCTACACTATTATTAACCTCAATAACATTCATTTCCACTAATTTCCAGTCTATTGTGAACACCTCACACCTCACAATATTGTTTTTAGTCCAAAAGGTTGCACAGAGGTAGCTGGATGTCTAAGCAAAGCGACACAAGTCGGCGGCACAAACACGTGGCCCATCCTAGGTGGCTGTGTAGGCTTGAATGGCTTTATTTGCTCCTCCTCCATCCTCTGCAGCATATTGAGGGTGGAGTTCAAGCACGTCACTACCTCTTGTTTTAGTTGATGGCAGGGCAGGTTCATGCTTTTTTGATGTAGCAGGAACAGTGAACGTAGTTTAATATCTGATACTAATATTTCTGCACTGCAGGAACAGTGAACGTAGTTTAATATCTGATACTAATATTTCTGGACTGCCTATTGAAGTGGAATCTCAACGGGATTTGGTACCGGGGACACAATACCTCCATCAACCGTCTACATTCCACTGCACAGTAGGCGGACTCCGGACGCACGTCTAACACCAACAAAGCTGTTACGGCCGCAGTTATCCGCTTTGCCATAGGATGACTATATAGGAGTGGCACTGCAGTGGCAGACAGGATGGCAGTTTGAAAAACTAGGCCCCAAAGAGCACATAATGCCAAAAAAAGAGTTGGCAGATGGAATTGTCCTTGGGCCCTCCCACCCACCCTGATGTTGTTGAAATAGGACATGCGCACTTTAACAAACCAATCATTTCAGCGACAGGGCCTACAAAACTGTGGCTGAAATGATTGGTTTGTTTGGACCCCCACAAAACGAGCTGGCAAAGAAAAAAAAGAGGTGCAAGATGGAATTGTCCTTGGGCCCTCCCACCCACCCTTATGTTGTTGAAATAGGACATGCACACTTTAACAAACCAATCATTTCAGCGACAGGGCCTACCAAACTACTGTGGCTGAAATGATTGGTTTGTTTGGGCCCCCACACAAAAAAAGTTGTTCATCTCTCCCTGTACAAACTAAACTGGCTCTACTGAGGCAAGATGTCATCCTCATCCTCATCCTCTGATTCCTTGCCCCCTTCAGTGTGTACTTCCTCATCCTCACACATTATCAATTCGTCCCCGCTGGACTCCACAACCACAGGTCCCTTTGTAGTCTCTGGAGGACAGTGCTGTTCTTGATTGAGGAATTGATAATTCATTTTTATGAACATCATGTTTTCAAAGTTTTGCGGAAGCAACCTCCTTCGCCGCTCACTGACCAGGTTCCCCGCTGCACTAAAAACTCTTTCCGAGTACACACTGGAGGGGGGACAACTCAGGTAAAATAGAGCCAGTTTGTACAGGGGCCTCCAAACTGGCTTTTTTTTCTGCCAGTAAAAATAAGGACTGTCTGACATGTCTACTTGGATGGTGTCAGCAAAGTAATCCTCCACCATTTTTTCAAATGTGACAGCATCCAATGCAGCGACAGTAGACATGTTTGCAATGGTTGGCAGGTCCTTCAGTCCGGACCAGATGTTCTCAGCATCCCCGCCAGCGGGTCTTTTAGGAAAACTGAGCTTTTTCCTCGCAGCCACAGGTGTTGAAGAAAATGGAGGAGCTGTTGCCATGTCACGGTCTTCTTCAGAGGACAATCTCCTGACCAGCAGGAAACAGAGACACAACATACGCTTTAAACCGAGGATCCAGCACGGTGGCCAGAATGTATTCCTCTGACTTTAAAAGAGTGACCACCCTCAGATCCTGGCAAAGCGTACGAAGGGCTACATCCATAAGAGCTACATGCTTGGTGGAATCGCAATGCTTTAATAGCTCCTCCCTCACTTTCTCCAGCTGCTTCTGCAACAGCCTGATCAGGGGAATCACCTGACTCAAGCTGGCAGTATCGGAACTGACTTCTCGTGTGGCAAGTTCAAACGGCTGGAGAACCTTGCACAACACAGAAATCAGTCTCCAATGCGCTTGACTAAGGCGCTTCCCCACTCCTTTTCCTATGTCGTAGGTGGCTGTGTAGGCTTGAATGGCCTTTTGCTGCTCCTCCATCGTCTGCAGCATATAGAGGGTGGAGTTCCAGCGTGTCACAACCTCTTGTTTGAGGTGATGGCAGGGCAGGTTCAGCCTTTTTTGATGTTGCTCGAGTTTGTGGTAGGCACTGGCAGAATGCCGAAAGTGTCCAGCAATTTTGCGGGCCACCGCAAGCAACTCCTGCACACCCCTGTCACTCTTCAGGTAATGCTGCACCACCAAATTAACGGTGTGGGCAAAACATGGGACGTGCTGGAAATTGCCCATATGTACTGCCCGCACAATGTTACTGGCGTTGTCTGACACCACAAATCCCCAGGAGAGTCTAAGTGGGGTAAGCCACAGCGAGATTATTTCCCTCAGTTTCTCTAAGAGGTTGTCAGCATTGTGCCTCTTATTAAAACCGGTGATACACAACGTTGCCTGCCTTGGAACGAGCAGCCGTTGTGGAGATGCTGCTACTTATGCAGCTGCTGCTATTGCTTTGGAAGGTGATGCATCTACCCAGTGGGCTGTCACAGTCATGTAGTCCTTAGTTTGCCATGAACCACTTGTCCACATGTCCGTGGTTAAGTGGACAGTGGGTACAACCGAATTTTTCAGAGCACTGAGGACACTTTTTCATACTTCTCTGTACATCCCGGGTATCGCCTGCCTAGTGAAGTGGAATCTCGACGGGATTTGGTACCAGGGACACAATACCTCCATCAACCGTCTAAATCCCACTCCACTAATGGCGGACACCGGACGCATGTCTAACACAACATAGTCTGGCTGGTGACATGGCCTGCATGACTAAATCTGATTGAGATCGTGGAGGAAGTTGACGAGGAGGGTGTTGGTGGTGTGTATCCAACAGGACCAAGGGATTTAGGTGTCCCTTGACTGCTGATGGTCCTAGCCACAGTTCCTGAACTAAACACAGAATTATGAAGGTTCTTCAGGTGACGTATAAGGGAGGATGTCCCTAGGTGGCCAAGATCCTTACCTCTGCTTATTTGAGCTTTACATAAGCTACATATGGCCATACATTTGTTGTCCGGATTGGGATAGAAATAACTCCAGACCGAAGAGGTGGATTTTTTTGGTCTTCTGCCCAGGCATGACGATGGGCTTTTTCATCCCATGGACAACAACTGTTTCCCCCCCTGGTGCCTCATTTAAGATAACCACATCAGCATCCTCCTCGTCAAGTTCCTCCTCAGCGCCAGCTACATCAATATCCTCCTCCCGGTGTATAACATTCACACCTTCATTAGCCAAATCTGTAACTGGACTGTGGGTGATCCTTCCACCATATGCAGAGGGTGTGCTGCAAATGGTGGAAGGAGCCACCTCTTCCCGTACAGTGATGGGAAGGTCAGGCTTCGCAACCACCAACACCCTTGGACTCGCCTTGGGGATTTGTGATGTCATCTGTTTAGAAGGCAGAGTTGTTTGCTGTGTTGTTGATGACAGCTGAAGTCTCTTAAATTTTTTAGAGGGGAGGGGAGGAGGAGGGCTTAGATCCTTGGGTGAAGCTGAACCACTAGTCATGAACACGGGCCAGAGCCTAAGCCGTTCCTTGCCACTCCGTGTCGTAAATGGCATATTGGCAAGTTTACGTTTCTCCTCAGATGATTTGAATTTTCTTTTTTTACTAATTGTAGTGAACTTTGGGTTTTTGGATTTTACATGCCCTCTACTAGGAGATTGGGCATCGCCCTTGGCAGACGACGTTGATGGCATTTCATCATCTATGTCATGACTAGTGGCAGCAGCTTCAGCATTAGGAGGAAGTGGGTCTTGATCTTTCCCTACTTTATCCTCCAAATTTTTGTACTCCATTATATGCAGCACAAGAGAGCGTACGCCTAAACCACACACACTTTGGGACTGCAGAAACAGTGAACATAGTAATATAGATTTCAGTACCTATTTTTTGGGACTGCTGAAACAGTGAACGTAGTAATATAGATTGCAGTTTCTATTTTTTGGACTGCAGAAACAGTGAACGTAGTAATATAGATTGCAGTTCCTATTTTTTGGACTGCAGAAACAGTGAACATAGTAATATAGATTGCCGTTCCTATTTTTTGGACTGCAGAAACAGTGAACATAGTAATATAGATTGCAGTTCCTATTTTTTTGGACTGCAGAAACAGTGAACGTAGTAATATAGATTGCAGTTCCTATTTTTTGGACTGCAGAAACAGTGAACGTAGTAATATAGATTGCAGTTCCTATTTTTTTTGGACTGCAGAAACAGTGAACGTAGTAATATAGATTGCAGTTCCTATTTTTTGGGACTGCAGAAACAGTGAACGTAGTAATATAGATTGCAGTACCTATTCTTTGGGACTGCTGAAAAAGTGAACATAGTAATATAGATTGCAGTACTGCAAGAACAGTGAACGTAGGTAAATTTAGCAGTACTAATAATTCTGGACTGCAAGAACAGTGAACGTAGGTATTGCAGTACTAATATTTCAGGACTGCAATAATATAGTGCTCTAGAATTTTTTTTATACTTTTTAAATTATTTTTTAATATTTTTTTTTTTTTTTGTATAATTTTGTTTTATTTTTATTTTTTTAGGAGTTTTTAATAATTATAAAATTACTATGGACTTAGCACAACAAAGCACAGGACTAAAGCACCACTGGACTCAGCAGGACAGACACTGGCCAAAGCACCACTGGACTCAGCAGGACAGAGCACAGGACACAAGAATAAAGCACCACTGGACTGATCACGCAGGAGCACCACTACCCTACAACCTCCCTGGCGGCCGCAAGCTGAGAATTTATGACATCCGAGTCTCGCGAGATCCGACGCGAGACTTGGATGTCATAGCCTCGTTTCGGATCTTTTTGCCGGGCGGAAGTACCCGAACAGTGCTCGGATCCCGTCAGATCTGCACTGTTCGGGTGGGCTCGGATTAGCGGAATCCGAGCCCGCTCATCCTTAATAAAAATAGCGTATTTTCGTTAAAGATTTGTCCAGGTCTGCACCAGCAGCATATACGCCAGTTGAATATCAGATACAATTACACCAGACCAGGTCATAGCACAAGAAACATTTTTTTCAACATTGTATTTGGTCTGCAATTGACCATCGTTTCCCTCCTCCATTCCGCCTCTCCAGTAAGGAGAGACGAGTCAGATCTGCTTATGGCAGGGCCGGACTGGGACTAAAAATCAGCCCTGGCATTTAAAGCACACAGGCCCACGTGTTGTGGGCTCCATGCACTATATTGTTGCACACTGATGCTGGCGCAGTACAACATGATGTAGTATGAGTGTGTGTGTGGGGGGGGGTATTTATTTCTCCTAATGACCCTCAACATTACATTATTAGCACCCCAATTACATCAATAAACACCATGACAATACATTATTAGTACCCAAATTACAGCAATAAATAACCCCCCACACACACTCATACTACATCAATCACCCCCACATTACAGCAACCGGCATCACCCCCCACATTACAGCATCCAGCATCACCCCCCACATTACAGTATCCAGCATCACCCCTCACATTACAGCATCCAGCATCACCCCCCACATTACAGCAACCGGCATCACCCCCACATTACAGCAACCGGCATCACCCCCCACATTACAGCAACCGGCATCACCCCCCACATTACAGCGTCCAGCATCACCCCCCACATTACAGCGTCCAGCATCACCCCCCACATTACAGCGTCCAGCATCACCCCCCCACATCACCCCCCACATTACAGCAACCAGCATCACCCCCACATTACAGCAACCGGCATCAC
Organism: Mixophyes fleayi; assembly: GCF_038048845.1. Taxonomy (NCBI): domain Eukaryota; kingdom Metazoa; phylum Chordata; class Amphibia; order Anura; family Limnodynastidae; genus Mixophyes; species Mixophyes fleayi. The sequence continues at coordinate 124,086,614 of NC_134406.1, forward strand.
CCCCACATTACAGCGTCCAGCATTACCCCCACATTACAGCAACTGGCATCACCCCCCACATTACATCAACCGGCATCACTCCCCACATTACAGCAACCGGCATCACCCCCACATTATAGCAATACCCTCTCCTACTTATTAGCAATACTAAGCACCAAACACACTACAACACTGCCACCAGCACGCCACCCCATACTACAGCAATACCACCAATTATACAGACGCCACTGTAGGAAACAATGTTTTGCTTTTTTCAAATCTCCCACAAAATAGCAACAACGAACAGAGTACTTACACACATATAGGTAACAGGTACCCTTTTCCCTCAATTAAATAGCAATGGCAGAATTTTCATGAATCATTCCACATGAAATAAAACTAACATATATCTAAAAAAAACATAACTATTGAATGATCAGTTGAATCCACACGGCCGCATTAAAAGTATTTCCATCTACAGCAAAATGTCAGAGAAAAATATTTTTGTTTTACTACAGTAATTGGATATGCGTCTTTTCTATTCATTTTAAATAACACAGTATATAAATTAAGGGGGATAGAGGAGGTGGGTGAGAAATAATTGGATGTGATCCATCAGTTTGATTAGATAGGAAACATTTAGATTATTTACCTGGAGGCGTCTACCCCCTTGACTCACAGGCAGGGCTGACAAGAGGAATTTTGGGCCCCGATACAGCAACTTCTTTGGGCTCCCATCATATTCAACAATGAAAGACTTGCCTTTGGCAGAAGTTCATATGATGCCACACCGTAGTGTGCCCAGTTCATATTATGCCACATTGTAGTGCCGCAAGGTCATATTATGCCACATAGTATTACCCTCAATTCATATTTGGTCATGCAGAAGTGACCACAAATCATATTATGGCATAGTAGTGCCCCCAAATCATTAGTAAAGCTCAGATAAAAACTCATTCACAAATAAAAATTGCTACAGCATATCAGATACTGAGTGTGAGTCCCAAGAGCAGCTTAATACATCATTTACAATGCAAACAAAAATAGATATATTGACACAATTACAGATAAAATTTATGACAAGCAATGTTTTTTCCTCTTAATTAAAAATCTCTGTACAGATAAATATGCAAAAAACATTACAGCGCAATAATGAGCAATACATAGTGTTAAACATTATTGGATACGCTGTAGTGTCCCCAGTTCAAGAAAGGATGGTTAAAAACATATTGCACACGAGAAAATATATGAACTTACCTGATTATGGCATCCTGTGTTCTGTTCTCCTAGTGGGCGCGCTGGGCGAGGAGGGATCAGCAGCTGTCAGCTCACACAGGCAGTCGGAAGCAGGAATAGAGGGCAGTGGTCGAAGCAGAAATTTAGGAGTGAGGGTATAGAAAATATAAGTGAATGGAGTATGAAGGCTTGATTTTTTATTTTTTTTAACACTTGTCCCCTCTGTGCATTTCCATTCTTCATTACTACTTGTGTTTTATGATGGCTGCATCCCTGACATTCCCATTCTTAAGATGTCTCTCCCTTTACACTTTATTTTACCTATGCCCCTGCACCATCTTCTCCTTTGTCCCTCTCACTTAACCCCCTGCACCACCTTCTCCGCTGGCTCTCACACATCTTCCTGTACCACCTACTCCCCTGGCTCTCTCACACGTCTTCCTGCACCCTCTACCCCCCGGCTCTCTCACTCCTCTTCCTGCACCCCCTACCACCCTGGCTCTCTCACCCCCTTCGGCTCTCTCACCTCCTTTCCCAGCACCCCCTTCGGCTCTCTCACCCCCTCTCCCAGCACCCCCTGGCTCTCACCCCCTCTCCCAGCACCCCCTGGCTCTCACCCCCTTTCCCAGCACCCCCTTCGGCTCTCTCACCCCCTCTCCCAGCACCCCCTGGCTCTCACCCCCTTTCCCAGCACCCCCTTCCGCTCTCTCACCCCCTCTCCCAGCACCCCCTTCAGCTCTCTCACCCCCTTTCCCAGCACCCCCTTCCGCTCTCTCACCCCCTTCGGCTCTCACACCCCCTCTCCCAGCACCCCCTGGCTCTCTCACCCCCTCTCCCAGCACCCCCTTTCCCAGCACCCCCTTCCGCTCTCTCACCCCCTTCGGCTCTCACCCCCTCTCCCAGCACCCCCTGGCTCTCTCACCCCCTCTCCCAGCACCCCCTTCGGCTCTCTCACCCCCTCTCCCAGCACCCCCTTCGGCTCTCTCACCCCCTCTCCCAGCACCCCCTTCGGCTCTCTCACCCATTCTCCCAGCACCCCCTTCGGCTCTCTCACCCCCTCTCCCAGCAGCCCCTGGCTCTCAACCCCTTTCCCAGCACCCCCTTCCGCTCTCTCACCCCCTTCGGCTCTCACCCCCTCTCCCAGCACCCCCTGGCTCTCTCACCCCCTCTCCCAGCACCCCCTTCGGCTCTCTCACCCCCTCTCCCAGCACCCCCTTCGGCTCTCTCACCCCTCTCCCAGCACCCCCTTTGGCTCTCTCACCCATTCTCCCAGCACCCCCTTCGGCTCTCTCACCCCCTCTCCCAGCAGCCCCTGGCTCTCAACCCCTTTCCCAGCACCCCCTTCCGCTCTCTCACCCCCTTTCCCAGCACCCCCTTCGGCTCTCTCACCCCCTCTCCCAGCACCCCCTGGCTCTCACCCCCTTTCCCAGCACCCCCTTCGGCTCTCTCACCCCCTTTCCCAGCACCCCCTTCGGCTCTCTCACCTCCTTACCCAGCACCCCCTTCGGCTCTCTCACCCCCTTTCCCAGCACCCCCTCCGGCTCTCTCACCCCCTTTCCCAGCACCCCCTTCGGCTCTCTCACCCCCTTTCCCAGCACCCCCTCCGGCTCTCTCACCCCCTCTCCAAGCACCCCCTAGCTCTCACCTCCTTTCCCAGCACCCCCTGGCTCTCACCCCCTTTCCCAGCACTCCCTGGCTCTCACCCCTTTTCCCAGCACTCCCTGGCTCTCACCACCTGAAAATCGCGGGCACCCCCGCCCGAAAATCACGGCACCCCCGCGACCCCCCCCGCTGAAAATCGCGGGCACCCCCGCCCGAAAATCGCGGCACCCCCGCGACCCCCCCCGCTGAAAATCGCGGGCACCCCCGCCCGAAAATCGCGGCACCCCCCCCTCCCACCGAAAATCGCACCCCCCCCCGTCTTCAGTAAAAAAAAAAAATAATTAAAAAAGACAGGAAACTCACCAGTGTAACTGGCTGCACAGCATAACGGGGGAGGGAGCTGGGGAGCGCGCAGCAGAGGTGGCTGGTTCCTCCAGCCACCAAGAAGACAGGGGGAGTCGGGCCGGCCCATATAGCCATCGGAAGTGCCAGGTGGCCAGTCCGGCCCTGGCTTATGGACATAGGCATTAGAGATGAGCGTTTTGGATTACTTGAAATCCGACATTATGGATGCTTTTCATTTCAATCTTAAATAGACTTTACATAGACTAGTGGTTACTGATTGTTGTTAATGCAACTGTTGTTATTAGTACTAGCCAGTATATACAGAGTTAGATAGATATCATTCTAAACTAACTAGCATATTTATTTCTTTGAGTACCTTTCCTGTAAAACTATTAGCAGAAGAATCTAAAAAACAAACAGATTTCTTTAAATTTGAAATGTTTCTAGTAAAAGTAATCTTGTGTGGGGCAGTGACAACTGAAATAAATTTGAAAAAAAACTGGGTGTTTTGCGTGTGGATTCAGAAGCAGTTGCACACTCCAAAAAAGCCTATATATATTATATTCTAATCTTTTCAAGTATTTTTCAATACTTGGCAGTTTGAAAGACTCATTCAGTGACATCCATATTGAAAAAAAGAGTGTTTGTGAGGGTGAGCACACAGCTGCTCACCCCAAAAAAATTCAAAGGAGGTTTGGGTGCAATGGAAGGGAGGTTTCAACACTATGCTGTTTATTACTTTTGGAATTGAATCAGAAAATGCAAATGCAATGATGGCAAAGTTACAAAATCCTTCATAAAGACAGCTTGCTGCAGACTTTGGCCAAAATTCTTGAAAATTGGGATCGTTGTGTCGGGATCATTAGAAAATAGACTGCAAATGACTGGAAATGAATGTTATCACTATGAATAGTAATACAGGAGCAGCTCAAAATTACATTGTTACCTATTTTTCACAATGTTTAAGGAAATCCAAAACCTTTTGCGTTTGTTCAAGAAAACCGTTATCAAAGCCAAAACACAAAGTTAGGTTAGAACCAATACCAGATTAGAAGCAAAACACGAGGGTCAGCGCACATCTCTAATAGGTGTACACATTTTATTGCGGGCATGCACAGTTCAAATTTGTGTATCTTACACTAAGCATGTCAGCGTATGCCCAACTCAGCATCAGCTCCTCACTTTCAAGACAGCAATACTCTAAATTAGAGATGGGCGGGCTCAGTGCTCTCCCGCCCGTTCGGTATCGAAATTGAGGCAAAACGACATCATGACGTATTCGTATTTCTGAGCTCGGTTCTCGCGAGATTTGAAAAGCATAAATACCCGCCTCCACAGCAATCCATCGCCATTTGACAGAGGGAGAGAGCAGGGTTAGGTCACAGGCTATATTAGCACAGGGACAGAGCAATAATTGTACACATTATTGTTTCAATTCTATTCTATACAATTCTATTATTTTATACCAATTATATTAGCAATTGTTAGAGCAGGAAGAGAGGGGGATAGAGGAGGCTTTTTTAAAAAAAAAAAATTTGCACAAAGTGCTTTGGGGTGTCCTATATTCCCCAGTGTTTTACTAATTTTTGTGGCTGTCAAAAATAAGTCATATTTGTCAGCAGTATCTATCTAATACAATTTTTGGCACTACAAGTTAGAGCTAGTGGGTGCGGTTTAATTGCATACATTGATACAGCTTGTTAGAGCAAGCTCTATTTAACAGGAGGTAGTAAGCGATTTCACTAAGCTTGTGATTTCCACTGTTGTTTGATTTCAAGTGCTGTTTGTTTAAAGTGTGGAGTTAGATCCAGTAAGGATTGCTGTCAGGCCCGGTGCTCCTATTAGGCAAGGTTAGGCAGTTGCCTAGGGCGCCGGGCTCTGGAGGGCGCCACAGAAGTAGGGTACTTTATTACCGCTGTACCTTAATATTGTGCGGCGACCGCTGAGCATACCTTTCGCGGCCGCCGCACAGCTTCCGTTCAATCCACAGGGAGGGGCGAGGGGCCATGGATCATGACCGCCCTCCTCCCCTCCAACAACTGATGGGGCGGACCTTCCCTCCGACGGCTCTCCTCCACATCATCATCACGGCCCCGACAGTGTCAGTGAGGGACGGGACCCGGCAGCAGCAGTGAGGAGCACCTTAAAGGTAAGGAAAAAGAGGGGAGGGGAACTTTTAGACTCGCGGGGCAGTGTGCTGGGGGGGGGGATTTTTAAATTGTGCCTAAGGCACCGAGGACCCTAGCACCGGCCCTGATTGCTGTGCTGTGTTGAGAGAGTGATATAGTTTGGGAAATTATTCTGTGTGTTTATTGAAGCGGATTCATTTTTCCGTGTGTTTATTAAGTGTCCCTTTTTTATTTTTATTTTTTTTTCTTTCTTTTTTCTTTATTTATATATTTTTCTTTCTGTTAGAGCTAGTGGGTGTGGTTTAATTGCATACATTGATACAGCTGGTTAGAGCAAGCTCTATTTAACAGGAGGTAGTAAGCGATTTCACTGAGCTTGTGATTTCCACTGTTGTTTGATTTCAAGTGCTGTTTGTTTAATCTGGTAAGTGGCTAGCAAAGGATAGTACTCTTAAGCTCATTGTAGGCTATAACAAGTTAGGTTAGCCATAATAAGATGAGTGGTAGCAGGCTTGATGATCTCACTCAATGCATATCTTGTCATATGTATGCACACTTGGAGCAAGTGTTCCAAGGTTTATACCTCTGTGAGAAATGTGAGCAATTGGTCTCTTTGGAAGCCCAGGTAACTGATCTAAAGCAGACCATTGCAACATTGAGAGAGATTGCCAACCTGGAGCAGAGTTTACAGCTCACCGTTGATGTGTTAGCTGAGCAGGGTGGAGCAGAGACAGAGGAGGATGCACAGGTAGTCAGCTGGGTAACAGTTACTAAGGGTAGCAGAGGGAGGAAGAGGCAGGCCAGTTCTGAGCTAAGCAATCCCAGCAGATTTGCCAGATTGGATGAAGATACTGTGGAAGGCAGTTCAGAATTGGTAGAGTTGGATGAGACTGCTTCCTCTAGCAACCAGGGCATGGTCTCTCCAGCATAGAGGGGACCAAAGTTACTCAGGGACCCAGGCAGATTGTGGTGTGGTAGGGGATTCAATTATTAGAAAGGTAGATAGGGCAATCTGTTACCGGGACCGTGCATGCCGAACAGTGTGTTGTCTCCAGGGTGCTCGGGCTCGGCATATTGCAGATCGGGTGGACAGATTGTTGGGAGGGGCTGGGAATGACCCAGCAGTTTTGGTGCATGTTGGCACCAAGGACCGAGTTAGAGGAAGAAGGGGTGTCCTAAAGAATGATTTCAGGGACATAGGTCGCACACTTAAGGCAAGGACATCCAAGGTAGTATTTTCGGAAATACTACCTGTGCCACGCGCAAGTCCAGGGAGGCAGCGGGAGATTAGGGAGGTTAATTAGTGGCTAAAAGATTGGTGTAGGAAGGAGGGTTTTGGGTTCTTAGAGCACTGGGCTGATTTCTCGGTCAGTTGCCATCTTTATTGTCGTGATGGATTCCACCTGAATGAGGAGGGGGTTGCAGTGCTAGGGGAGAGGATGGTTAGAAGGTTGGAGGAGATTTTAAACTAGGCTCCGGGGGGGAGGGGCCACAAGTATTTATGAGTTAGACATTGAGAGTAGTAAGGAGGAATTTAACAAGAGTCAAGAGGGTGGAGAGGGGGTAAAGGGAAGCATAGCCGATAAGGAGAAGCCCTTTTTAAAGCAAAAAGAAATACCTAAGGGAGGCAATAGACTTAAGTGTATGCTTGCAAATGCAAGAAGCCTGACAGGTAAAATGCGGGAATTAGAACTAGTAGCAATGAATGAGCAGTATGATATTATAGGTATTACAGAGGCCTGGTGGGATGATACACAAGACTGGGCAGTCAACTTGGAAGGCTATACTCTCTTCAGGAGGTATAGGGTAAATAAAAGGGGAAGAAGAATATGTCTTTATATTAAGCCAGAATTAAAACCAAGTATTAAGGAAGTTATATATGAGAATATTGGTGATAATATAGAGGCATTGTGGGTGGAAATATCCAGCGCAGGAAAAAGTTCAGAGAAGTTGCTGATAGGGATATGCTATAAACCGCCAGATATTAGTACGATTGAGGAAGCCCAACTTCTACAGCAAATTGAAAAGGCTACACAACTAGGTCAAATTTTAATTATGGGGGATTTTAATTATCCGGACATTGATTGGAGTACTGAGACATGCGGTACAGCTAGGGGAAATAGGTTTCTGAGCAAGCTAAAAGATCGTTACATGTCCCAATTAGTAGAGTAACCAACTAGGAACCGGACTATACTGGACCTAGTAATAACAAACAATGTAGACGTATTATCAAATATTCAAATAAGGGAGCAATTGGGAAACAGTGATCATAATATGGTCTCATTGGAGATTAGTTTCCAGAAGCAACGGTATAAGGGATCAACTAGGACTTTAAACTTTAGAAAGGCAAATTTTAATATGCTAAAGGAGTCTATAAAGAGCATAGACTGGGACAAAGCCTTTGAAGGAAAAAATACGGAAATATGGGAAATAAATGTAAAAGAATTAAGTCTAAACCAATGTGGCTAAATAAAAATGGAAGAAATGCAAAGGAAGAAGCGTGCATTTAAATTGTTTAAGTCTGAAGGGTCAGAGGATTCCTTCCGTAGGTACAAGGAGTGTAATAAAATATGCAAAAAGGAAATTAGTTTGGCTAAATTAGAAAATGAAAGGCAAGTTGCAAAAGAAAGTAAGACAAACCCCAAAAAGTTTTTTAAGTATATAAATGGCAAAAGGGTTAAAAAAAGATAATATAGGACCCCTAAGAAGTAAGATGGGTGAATTGATAAATGATAGTAAGGAAAAAGCAGAGGTATTAAACACTTTATTTTCTTCAGTATTTACAAGAGCGGAACAAATGGTAGGAGTAATACATAAAAATGGAAATGATACCATGCCATTAATTAATACTTGGTTGTCAGAGGAAGAAGTCCAAAGGCGACTGAAGAATATTAAGATAAATAAAGCTCCAGGTCCAGATGGCATACACCCAAGGGTCCTTATGGAGTTAAACTCAGAAATAGCTAGACCGCTATTCTTAATTTTCAGAGATTCAATATCATCAGGCTCAGTACCAAGGGATTGGTGAATAGCAGATGTGGTGCCGTTGTTTAAAAAGGGGACGAGATCACAACCAGGGAATTTTAGACCTGTAAGCCTGACATCAATAGTTGGGAAACTGCTGGAAGGTATTTTAAGGGATAGTATTCAGGATTACTTGGTACGCAATAAAATTATTAGTGGGAATCAACATGGATTTGTGAGGGATAGGTGATGTCAAACTAATCTAATTCGTTTTTACGAGGAGGTTAGTGGGAACTTAGACCAGGGCAGCACAGTAAATGTGGTCTACTTAGATTTTGCAAAGGCCTTTGATACAGTGCCACACAAAAGGTTGATTTACAAAATAAGGGAACTGGGTCTAGGAATCAACATTTGTACTTGGATCGAAAACTGGTTAGAGAATAGGGAGCATAGAGTTGTGATAAATGGAACATTTTCTAATTGGTCAAAAGTCTTAAGTGGAGTACCTCAAGGTTCCGTACTGGGGCCACTCCTTTTTAATATATTTATTAATGACCTTGGTGATGGTATAGAGAGTAAAGTTTCTATTTTTGCAGATGACACTAAACTCTGTAAGGTAATAAAATCAGAGCAAGATGTAGCTTCTCTACAGAGGGACTTAAATAAACTGGAGGATTGAGCGGCCAGATGGACTATGAGGTTTAACACAGATAAATGTAAGGTTATGCATTTAGGGATCAAAAACAAAAATGCAATCCTATAAATTAAATGTAATTAATTTAGGAGAATCTATAATGGAAAAGGATTTGGGAGTGCTCGTAGACAGTAGACTTGGCAATAGTGCTCAATGTCAAGCAGCAGCTGCAAGGGCAAACAAAGTAATGGCATGCATAAAAAGGGGCATAGATGCAAGGGAAGACAGTTTAATTTTGCCACTGTATAAATCGTTGGTAAGATCTCATCTTGAATATGCAGTACAATTCTGGGCACCACTCTATAAAAAAGATAATTTGGAACTAGAAAGGGTTCAGAGAAGGGCGACAAAATTGATAAAGGGTATGGAGTCATTAAGTTATGAGGAAAGGTTAGCCAGTTTAGGCATGTTTACTTTAGAAAAGAGGCGTCTAAGGGGAGATATGATTACTATGTACAAATACATTAGGGGTCAATACAGAGAACTTTCATGGGAACTTTTTACCCCAAGGACCATACACAGGACACGTGGTCACCCCCTAAGGTTAGAGGAGAGGAAATTTCCCAACCAGCAAAGGAAGGGGTTCTTTACAGTAAGGGCAGTCAAGATATGGAATTCATTTCCAGGGAAGGTTGTGATGGCAGATTCAATAGATATGTTTAAGAAAGGGTTAGACAAATTTTTAGCGGAAAAGTGTATCCAGGGATACGACCGTTAATTAAAAAGAAGGATAGTAGTGGATAAAGGGTAAAAATAGGACTGCAATATTGAGTCTGGAGGGATTTTCACAATTGAACCAGATTGGCAGTTCCTTACTCTGGATCAATTTCAAATATAAGTGCAGGATCGCAGGAGATCCAAAATAGGTTGAACTTGATGTACTGATGTCTTTTTTCAACCTCATCAACTATGTTACTATGTTACTAAGTGCTTTGGGGTGTCCCATATTCCCCAGTGTTTTACACTAATTTTTCTGGCTGTCAAAAGTGATATTTATCAGCAATATCTATACAATTTTTTGCACTGTAAGTGGTTTGGGCTCATTAAAATGGATTCAAAGCAGTCCACATATGAGCAGAATCAGCAACCATGTTCTGTCACCAGTCCTGATGGTAGTGTGCCTTTCTACACACACACAGTGGCAAAGAATAAATGAGGCCTTCGCCTTTCACTATTAGTGGCAGATCAAAAAATGTTACCGAGCCTTCTTCTTGTACGGTCACTTGTGACCAAGCAAGGCCCAGTAATTTGGAGTCTAAAAGTGGTGCACAACTACTGTTACGCGTCAAAGCCGAGCTGCAAGAAAACAGTAAGGCATTAGAGGATAATGTATGCTCTGAATCAGAAATGACACCAACCCTGTGGAGAGTCCATCCACCAGTGGTATATCTAATCGTGAGCATTCTGTTAGTGTACCCATAAAGAAGGGCCCTTTCAGCAGTTCTGCTGATGTGTGCCTGAACAGCCCAAGTGTAGCCGGTGATACACAAATTGTGGATGCCACTTTCGAATTAGAAGAGGATGAGGGGGAGATTTGTGTAGGCGACGAGGGCGGTAATGAGGATGTTGATAAGGATGAGGTTGTTTGTGTAAGTCCTGCACCAGTGGCAGCTGTTCTGGCATGTGACAAGAAAAAGGCCATTGTCATGCCTGGGCATAAAACAAAAAAATATGTGTGGAATTATATCTACCCAAATCCAGACAACAATTGTATAGCCATTTGTAGTGTATGTCAAGCCACAGTCAGTCGAGGGAGGGACCTTTACCATCTTGGAACCTCGTCTATGTTACACCATTTGACGAGAGTTCATGGCAAAGTGTTGGGAAAAGCTGAAAGTTCTTCCAAAAAGATTACAAGCACTCCATCATCAGCTAGGACCCTTCGGTCACCGACATCCTGACGGCTACAAAATACACCCACAACACCATCCTCATCAATATCCTCAGTAGCGGTCGGAGTTTTCCCTGCATCCCACTTAGTAGGGCTGGATGACTCCTGCACTATAATTGATTCCTCTGATGAAAGCGTTGGTCCCACTGCTGCTGCTGTTGCTGCTGCTGGGGGTGAATCATCAGCCTAGAGGAAGGCCAAGAAAAAGAGCAGTCCTACATTTCAACAATTAACTGTGAAACAATCATTTGCTAGGGGAAGCAAATATGACAGCAGTCACCCAGTCGTCAAGTGAATCACAGACACCATGGCTGCCATGTTAGTGTTAGGTCTGCTTCCAATATCCACAATAAACGCAGCTGGTTTTTCACAGTTAATTGAGGTTTTGTGTCCGCGTTACAGAATTCCATCGCGACACCATTTTTCCCGTAAAGCTATTCCACAACTATACCAAAAAGTGTGTACAAATGTAGAGATTTTTCTTAAAAATGCCATTCTGCCCACTGTCCACTTAACCACAGATATGTGGACAAGTGGAAGTGGGCAAACCAAAGACTATATGACTGTGACAGCCCACTGGGTTGGTCATTCACGTTCATCAGCAGGAACAGCAGCAGTATGTACACAACTACGTAACATTTGTCACAGGCAGGCCACTCTTTGTATCACCAGCTTCACTAACAGGCATACAGCTGACAATTTGTTATGCAAACTAAGAGATGTGATTGATACATGGCATATACCACTTGGACTCTCCCCAGGATATGTCATTTCTGATAACACCAACAATATAGTGCGAGCATTACAGCTGGGTGAATTCCATCACATTCCCTGTTTTGCTCACACCATCAACTTGGTGGTGCAGAGCTTCCTAAGAAATAACCGTGAAGTGCAGGAGATGCTGTCGGTGGCCCGTAAAATTTCAGGCCATTTCAGGCATTCACAGCATGTAAGAGATTGCAGCAGCTCCAAGAATAGTTTAACTTGCCCTCCCACCAACTTAAGCAAGAGGTGGTAACTAGGTGGAATTCCACCCTGCACATGCTTCAAAGGATGGAGGAACAGCGCAAAGCCATCCAAGCGTATTGCACAAGCCATGGCATTGGGAAAGGAGGGGGAATGTATTTCACTCTTGCACAGTGGGGAATCCTTTCAGTGCTGTGCAAGGTTCTGAAACCATTTGAAGTTGTGACGTGTGAAGTGAGTGCAGACTCTGCTTGCTTGAGCCAAGTCATTCCTTTAATTAGACTATTGGAAAAGCAGCTTGAGAAACTGAAGGAGATGAAAGCAAGCAATTCCGCAAAGTATGTTGGCCATGTAGATCAAGTACTTAATTCGCTTCACAATGATCCTCGTTTTATTAAGATCTTGAACTCGGATCAGTACGTTTTGGCCACTGTGCTTGATCCAAGGTTTAAGACCTTCATTGAGTCTTTGCTCAAAATGAGCGAGATGTGAACTTTTTCAAGGAGCTATTGCTCAGCAAGTTGTCCACTGAACTGGGCCTTGGCTTGACGACGTGTCCTCCTTCATTTTCTCAAGCAGCTGCTGCTCGTAAAAAATAAAATTTTCCAAAAAGAAGCAGGGAAGACGCAGGGGCAGACCAGAACAGTTTAACATCTGGGCTGGTTTGAAGGATTTTTCAAAAAATTGTGTGACCTTGCCCATAACTCCATCCAATAGGAGTATTAACATGCAAAGGATGGTGGAGGATTATTTTCAAGCGGTAATTGATATGGAAATGTCAGACAGTCCCTTTCCTTACTGGGAAGAAAAGCAGGCCATTTGGAAACCCATGTACAAAATTGCTTTGCAATACCTAAGCTGCCCACCCTCCAGTGTGTACTCTGAATGAGTATTCAGCACAGCCGGGAACTTAGTCAGTGATCGTCGTAGAAGGTTACTTCCAAAAAATGTGGAGAAAATGATGTTTATAAAAATGAACTACATCTTCCACGAGGAAGGCCTTCACTATCAAAGACATCCAAGCACTGACTGTTCTCTAATGGCGGATTCAAGCGGCAATGAATTGATAGTCTGTGATGATGACGTACACACTGATGAGGGTGAGGATGAAGCTGAAGATGATGATAACATCTTTTTAAAACTTTCTATTTAAGTCTAGGGTGCAATCTACCCCCAAAGAAGAAAGGGACTTGGGGCATTTCTATATCACGTACCGTCTTGAAAGGCTGCTGTTTTGGCAATTTCTCATTAAGGGTACGGTGTCATACACAGACTGACCCCAAACTGGCTTTGTCCATTTCAATTTATATTGTACAGTCTATAACGGCTGAATTTTTTACTATTTTCTACAAGTGGAGGAGGGCCTATAGAGACAGAAACCATACTGCCTTTGTCCATTTCTTTACATATTTAAGTGTAGGGTGTAATATACACCCAAAGACGATGGCTGCATTGCCAATATGCATAGATGGAGAGGAAGACAATCTGTTTTGTGTGTAGAACTAATGACGGCCTACCAGGAATTAAACAGTTTTTTTGATAATTTATTAGCTTTACAATTACATTACTTATCCAAGAAACAGGTGGAGCACTAAATTCGGGTATTTTATGCCCAAAAACATTGATTTTTAAACAAAATTGCACAACAAAACCAAACAAAACCAAAACCAAAACACGCAAGGGCGGTTTGGCAAAACCAAAACACGACGGTAATCCAGATCCAAAACCAAAACACGGGGGTCAGTGAGCATCTCTGCTTTGAATGCCACCCTATTTACAGCAGCACTTTTCCAGGAGGCAATAGCTTTATGGTTTGTTTGTTTTTTTTCTCTTCTGTTTCATTTTTGGTTATTATTATTTGACCGTTGCCTTTTATTTTGTCAAATAGGACGTATATTGATGTGAGCATTGGAATGTTAGATTGTACAACTATTAATAGATGCACAACTATTAATATAGGTTACATATTTCAGATTTACCTAGAGCAGTATCAACTGTAAATACAGTCCTGTCCAACCAATTTAAATAGATTATTCAATTGGCAATAGCAGTTGCGATACATTAAGTTCAAGCCATGTATTGCCATTTAGTTTCTGAGGTGTTCAAACAGATTCTTGGTGCTTGCAAAAGGATCACATTTGAATTTCTGCTCAACAAAACAATTAATACCACAATTTAAGATTAAACTCTAAGGTTACTTAGAATATGTGTCTGTGTACTGAATAATATGCGTGCAATAAATAACTTGACTCGATGATGTCCATCATGCTCTCTTTTACTCCTCTGCAGCAGGTTTCATGTTACAGGTAAGTGGTTCTCTAACTCAGCAGGCAGTAAGAGACTGCCTGCTTTGCAAAATGAAAAAGACATGCTGTGTAAAAATTTAGCAATCTCAGCTTTTTGACCTCTATCAGATTCCATTAGAACTAGAGATGCTCGGGTCGGTTTCCCGAAAACCGAGCCCACCCGAACATTGGATATCCGAGTACCGAGCCGAGACGGCTTGCGTGCTCTCGGAGTTGAAAACGAGGCAAAACTACATTGTTGCATCGTCAGATCTTGCAAGTTTTGGATTCTATAAGTATTGCCCTCCACAGAGATCTGGCGCCATTTCACAGCAAGACACAGGAGGGGTAGCAGGGTTCTTGGCAATCTCCAGTGCAGTTGGGCAGCGTCATTAATGAAAGTTAAAGAGAATGTTTGGCAGTGTTCTTCAAAGTCTCCAGTCACATTTTACTGTGTCATAGCTCGCCCAGAGACAGGAGAGGTGGCAGTGTTCAGTGCTGGAAGAGAAATAATAGGGCTGGCGCTGTTCTTAAAAGTCTCCAGTCACATTGTACTATTTTTTATATGTCCCACAGAAACAGGAGATGCGCCAGTGTTCTTGCCAGTCTACAGTCTACATACCATTTCTCATTGTCAGTGCTGAAACAGAAATAATAGAGCTGTCAGTGTTCTTAAAAGTCTCCAGTCACATTGTACTGTGTCATCAAAATGGATTCACATCAGTGCACAGAAAACCAGGGGCACCAAGCAGCTGCTGGCACCAGTCATAATGATAGTAATCCCTCTATGTCATCTGCTAAAACCTATGTTAAAGTGCATAGAGTTTTTAAGTCGGGTAAACAAAAATGTAAAAACACACCTTGGTCAAGAAAAAAAGACCTGTAACCAAGGCAAAGTTATATGCAGAAAAAAATTAAATTGCCAACATGCCATTTTTCACATGCAGTGGCAAGGAAAGAATCACGCCTTCACCTTTCTCTGAGTGCTAGATCTGCAACTGTCAGTGAGGCATCTTCTTGTAAGGTCAGTCATGACGATCCAAGACCTTGTCATTTTCACTCAAAAAGTGGTGGCCAAATACTTTTAAGTGTAAAAGCTGAGCTGAAACTAAACCATTAGAAGAAACTGTATCAGATTCAGAAATTACACAAATCACTGAGGACAGTCTATCCACGAGTGCTATGTGTAAACTTGACCTTTCTGATACTATACTCATAAAGAAGCCTCATTTCAGCATTTCTGCAGATGTGTGGATGAGCAGCCCAAGTGTAGCTGGTGATGCACAAATTGAGGATGCCACTTTGAATTGCAACAGGATGAGGAGGATATTTGTGTAGCTGACGACGGTGTTAATGAGGATGTTGATGAGGATGATGTTATTTGTGTAAGTCCTGCACCAGTGGAAGCAGTTCTTGCACATGATACGTAGAAGGCCATTGTCATGCTTGGGCATATAAAAAAATCCACCTCTAATGTGTGGAATTATTTTTGACCAAATCCTGACAACCGTTGTCTAGCCATTTGTAGCGTTTGTAAAGCCACAGTCAGTAGTGGTAGGGACCTTAATCATCTAGGAACCTCATTAATGTTACGCCATTTGAAGAGAGTTCATGGCAAGCTCTTGGTAAAATCTGAAACTTATGCTAAAGAAATACCAAACAAGCAGTCCAGCATCAGCTAGCTCCCTTGTCTCAGCTAGGTCCTGGCACCTGCAATCTACACCCACAACACCGTCCTGATCAATTTGCTCAGTAGCGATTGGAGTTAGTCCTGCATCCAAATGGCTAAGGCTAGATTACTCCTCCACTATCCAGGATTCCTCAGAAGAATTCTTGAGCATTTGTCCCGGTGCTGCTGCTGCTGGGGGTGGATCTTCATCCCAGATGCAGACCAAGATGAACTAATTTACAACAATTGACTGTTAAACAGTCATTTGCAAGACAATGCAAGTATGAAAGCTGTCACCCAGTCGCAAAGCGGATCACAGACACCATGGCGACTATGCTAGTATTAGATCTACGTCCAATATCACTATTAATGCAGCTGGTTTTAGACAGTTAATTGAGGTCTTGTGTACCTGTTACCAAATTCCCTCACAACCCCATTTTACTAGAAAAGCTGTTCCTCACCTGTACAAGCAGGATCGTAAAAAGTTAATTATTGGGCTACAGAATGCCAGATGCAGATGAGTCAGTGCAACATATTGACAACTGATCTGGTCTAAGAGACTTTACCAAAAACCGTGACACCTCTGCTGTAACTCCACCTGATCCTACTATTAACATCCAAAGGATGGTGGAGCATTATTTTAACGAGAGCATAAAAATAGACATGTAAGGCAGTCCCTTTGCATACTGGGAAGAAAAAAATGCAATTTGGTGACCCATGTACCATCTCGCTTTGCAATACTTAAGCTGCCCACCCTCCAGTGTGTACTCAGAAAGAGTTTTTAACACAGTCGGGAGCCTTGTCAGTGATCGGCGTAGGAGGCTACTTCCTAAAAATGTGGAAAAGATGATGTTCATCAAAATGAACTACAAATTTCACGAGGAAGGCCTTTCCCGGCAATTATATCAAAGTACAGAGACTTCTGTAATGGTGGATTCCAGTGAAGATGAATTAATATTGTGTGTGGATGATGTACACACTGATGAGGGTGAGGATGAGGCTGATGATGATGACACAATGACTTGCCACTGTAGAGTTCATTAACAACACTGTTACCTTAGGTGTATTAAGCACATTGTTATTTTGTTTTGTGGGGGCCCAAACAAACCAAACATTTCAGCAACAAAGTGGCAGTCCTTGTTGCTGAAGTGCTTGGTTTGTTAAAGTGTGCATGTCCTTTTTAAGATCCAACATGTGGGTGGAAGTGCCCAAGGACAATTTTATCTTGCACCAATTTTCCTTTCAGCTACCGCTGTGTTGCAATGTTACCTACATGTGCTATAAACTGTTGTGTGCTTTTCAAAGCGTGCTTTTCAAAACTTAGCTTTCCCAAGACACCCATTGATGATGCAGATGACTCGGTACAACTTTTTGACATCCGGTCTGGTCTACTCTAAAAGAATTGACCAAAATTTGCGGCACCACAGCCGTAACTCCACCTGATCCTACTATCAACATCCAAAGAATGGTGGAGGATGATTTTTTTTTTTAACGGTATAAAGACAACAGTTTTATTAACAAACATTAACAGCGTTGCTTGCAGAAGTAATGTAAACATGGATGACTAAATAGACGTGTATATGTATTAATCAAACCTTCCACTTTGCTGCTGTTTCATCAGTATTGCACAAAGTGTTTGTAATCTGCACTTTGCATCAAAGGTACCTAGCTATATTTAAATTTTTTGGGGGATTGTGGCCGATTCAAAGCTCAGTGAAGACCTTGTATTTTGCTGTGAATACCAATTGCTTTTTTTAGTGCATTGTCTGGGACAAGATCCGATATACTCATGTAATAGTGATCACAGCCAATTTTTGGACACCTGTTCTAGTTACCCTTCTGAAGTTTGTTTTCAGTCATTGTAGCTGGATTACTGATAAATAACTCATTTGTGGCTGCATCATGTAGAAATAATTTATTGTAGAAATGTATTTCAATTAGTGGTGCAGGCATAAATGAATATAGTTGCAAATGCACTTATCGTGTTACATTGGGATGTGTTTTTTATGGAAAATTCTTGCTTTGGATTTTGTAGCTTTGCTAGAGGAAATCTCCAATTAGACATCGGTTCAATTGCTTCTCTCTCGTACGTGTGACCACATACAGTCAAGGCAAAAAGTTTTGAGAATGATACAAATGTTATTTTTCACAAAGTCTGCTGACTCCGTTTTTATGATAGCAATTTGCATATGCTGCAGAATGTCATGAAGAGTGATCAGATGAATTGCAATTAATTTCAGTCCCTCAATTAAAGTCCCTCTTTGCAATGACAATGAACTTTATCCCAAAAACAACATTTCCACTGCATTTCAGAATCTGCCACAAAAGGACCAGCTGACATCAGGTCAGTGATTCTCTCGTTAACAAGGAGAAAGCTGGAGATCACTCTGTCATACTGATTGAGTTAGAATAACAGACTGAAAGCTTTAAAAGGAGGGTGGTGCTTGAAATCATTGTTCTTAATCTGTTAAGTAATTTTATCGTTTTCCAATAAACATTGGCTAAGCGATTTCTTGTGGGTCCAAAGCACAATCAATTTATTTAGCAAAAGCAAAAGGTTTAGCAGTTCAATACATAATTATAATACAGTACAGCTGATACCAAATACATACATATATATATATATATATGTGTTTGTAAGCTCGCTTTGCCCTCTGCTGGATCCAGCTAGAACAGTCCTTCAGCCTAGAAGACTGTGATCAGTGATAACTGGTTAGCCAGTCCCAGGGTGCTGTATATATACACTCAGTGTTACAGAGAAAACAATACAGATGATGTGGCTTGATTCTATAGGTCCAGGCTTCAGGAGGGTCCAGTGTAATGCATGTAATAGGCCAGTTCAAACAACCCCCTCCAAAGGTGGGGGTTAACATTCCAAGGGTGGGGGTCTGCTCTCCAGATGATGACTCTGATTTTCCCGCCCTGAATACAGTTAAAACGAGTCTATTTACATTTCACAAACAGTATTATTTTAAATGTTTATTCCCTATCATCGCTAACGGGCGTATGCAATGTGTGATCCCTTCAGTGAATGAACCGGACAACTGCGGATAAATATAGGATTAAAATGATACTAAACATGACATTTCCTATAACCTGAACCTTAAATATCACTTAAGTGTACATTTAACCTTAATATATATATATATAACTATAAACCGAATACCATCTGCTCATAAACGACTGTGGAATGGAACCAATATGAATATGAAATATATAAATAAATGAATGTGAGAGTGCGAGTGTATGCGTGCGTGTTATATCGTGCGATCGCGCCAAGCCACGTGTTATGTGGCGTACAAATCGCAATCGCATGGTAAAACAATATTAACCAATATACTTTCGTTCATCCAATTATACGACTTCGACAGTGACGTTATCAGAAATGACATATCCTGAGGACAGTCCAAGTGGGATAAGCTACGCTGCAATGATATCCCTTAGTTTTTGTAATAGATTGTCAGCTATATGCCTCTTAGTGAAGCCAGTGATACACAGAGTAGCCTGCCTCTGACAAATGTGATGTACTTCGGTACATGCTGCTGCTGTTCCTGCTAGTGAAGGCGAATCACCAACCCAGTGGGTTGTCACAGTCATATAATCTTTAGTTTGACCAGTTCCGCTTGTCCACATATCTGTGGTTGTGTACAGTTGGTAGAAAGGCATTTTGTAGCCCAATAATTACATTTTTACGAACCATCTGGTAGAGGTGAGGACTAGCTTTTCTAGTAAAATGGTGTCATGATGCAATTTGGTAACGGGGACACAAGACCTCAAGTAACTGTCTAAAACCAGCAGCATTAATAGTGGATATTGGACGCAGATCTAATACTAGCATAGTCGCCATGGCGTCTGGGATCCGCTTTGCGACTGGGTGACAGCTTTCATACTTGCTTCCTCTTGCAAAGGATTGTTTATCAGTCAATTGTTGTAAACTACCAGTAGTCGTCTTCTTCAGCAGCAGTGGGACTAACGCTCAAGAATTCTTCTGAGGAATCCAGGATAGTGGAGGAGTCATCTAGCCTTAGCAACTTTGATGCTGGACTAACTGCAATCGCTACTGAGGATATTAATGAGGACGGTGTTGTGGGTGTAGATTGCAGGTGTCTGGATCTAGCTGAGAGAAGGGACCTAGCTGATGATGGACTGCTTGTTGTTATTTTTTTAGCATAAGTTTCCGAACAACATGCCATTAACTCGCTTCAAATGGCGTAACATGGATGAGGTTCCTAGATGGTTAAGGTTTCTACCTCTACTGACTGTGTCTTTACAAACGCTACAAATGGCTAGACAACTGTTGTCAGGATTTGGATAAAAAAATAATTCCACACGTAAGAGGTGGATTTTTTGGTCTTATGCCCAGGCATGACAATGGGCCTCTTCTTATCACGTACAAGACCTGCTTCCACTGGTGCAGGACTTACACAAACAACATCATCCTCATCAACATCCTCATAAGCGCCCTCGTCAGCTACACAAGTTTCCACCTCATCCTGTTGCAATTCCAAATTGGCATCCTCAATTTGTGCATCACCGGCTAGACTTGGGCTGTTCATGCACACCTGCAGAAATGCTGAAAGGGGCCTTCCTTATTGGTACACTATCAGAAAGGTTAGGCTTACACATAGCACTCATGGATAGACTCTCTTCAGGGATTTGTGTCATTTCTGAATTCTGGGGTCTTTTTACAGTGGTGAAAAGACCCCAAAATGACGCAAATCGTGAAGCCCTGCCCTCTCCGCCCATACCTGCTGGCTCTAATTTAGTGAAGTGGGCAAATGCGGGAGAATCGCCAGCTCTCCCGGGATTCCGGGATACCTATCCGAATTATGGGAGTCCCCGGACATTCCGGGAGAGTTGGCAAGTATGACTTTAATACATCTGCAAGATGAAACACCCGCAAGAAAATCGCTGGATTTTCAAAATCGGAGCTTGATACATTTACTCATACTTGCCAACTCTTCCTGAATGTCAGGGAGACTCCCTGAAATAGAGGTGGTCTCCCTCACTCCCTGAAGTGTCTGGCATTCTCCTTGATGCTGAGCCAGTAAAAGACGTGGTTGGCTTCACCATCGGTGGCATGATGACACAGTTCAGAAATTGTGTCCTATGTCCATGTATTGATGCCTTTGGAGGTTGCCATTTTCATGGAGACCAAGATTTAATCAAAGACTGACAGGTAAGACAACATGACTTCAGTAATGGAGACAGAAATGTAAAAGATACTTCAGTCAGAGATTCATTAGCTGCTTTTCTTTAACGAATTGTTGCCTACTCTCCCGGAATGTCCAGGAGACTCCTGCATTTCCGGGAGATCTCCCGGAAGCGCAGGGCAACCTCCCGGTTCTCGACCCGCAGTAGATGGGGGCTGCGATTAATTATGCAAATATTGCATCATCTTAGCCCCACTCCCTGTAGTAACTGGCCAAAATTGTGATAATCGTTTAGGGGCGGTGCCAAAATGATGCGATTCATCAAGCCCCGCCCCCACACACCCACCTCCCTCGTGATCTCTCTGAAGCCGATGAGGAAAAGTTAGCAAGTATGCATTTACCCCCAAGTTTCATTCTTGTTTGGGTTCTGAGTTTTATATTCTAGACAAGAGTTTAGGAGGTGGGATGCAGCCATATGTTGTATGAGCCAGCAATACTCATTGGGATATCCAAACCCTTTTTCTTATGTTTGTTTTTTTTTAACATTTTACTAATCTATTTTTTCATGTTATTAATAACTTTCTTAGAATAATCTCTACTCTTAATTTTTATACTTTTTCCTTCAGTTTCACTGCCTGTGTCCTGATTAGGAACCTAGAATTTTTCTTTTTCAATAAATGTGATAGACATATCAATGGTGCACAGGCAGAGGTCAATGGTAAAGTAAAATCGATCAATGATCATCTTTAGAGCTAACTGTTAATAGTAGTGGTGGGCGTTGCCATCTTTTTACCGACATCCTATACCCAATAGAAGTTAGCAGTCACTGTCTTGCTCTCAGTTGATTGCTTCTGTTCCTGCTGCTGGCATCTGTCTGGCTGCTAGGCAGTAGCAACTGTCTAGCAGTGTCTCAGGTTAGGGCTCTTTCGGGTTATCTCTTCCTCTCATTGATTCTACAGCAAATAAAAATACCTTCGTTTCTATGACCTGTGCTGGTGATAGTTCAGTCTTTTTCAGATTTTTCTCTGAGCTCTTTATGGGCCTGAACTCAGCCTCTATGACCGGTATTGCTGTTGAAGGCAGTCAGCCCTAACCTTAGCTTATTTACAGATTCCATTATTGATCTTTGCCCACCTTGACTTTTGGCTTTGATATTAGACTGAATGTTGTTGTTGATCTGTCCTGTTGCATTTCAACTGTTCTCGTTCCTTATCTATTGCCTCCTTCTATGCCCTGTCCTCCCCATTCAGCAATATTGAGATTTTAATTAGGGATGAGCGCGCTCGGATTTCTGAAATCCGAGCCCACCCGAACGTTGCGGATCCGAGTCGGATCCGAGACAGATCCGGGTATTGGCGCCAAATTCAAAAGTGAAACTGAGGCTCTGACTCATAATCCCGTTGTCGGATCTTGCGATACTCGGATCCTATAAATTCCCCGCTAGTCGCCGCCATCTTCACTCGGGCATTGATCAGGGTAGAGGGAGGGTGTGTTAGGTGGTCCTCTGTGCTGTTTAGTTCTGTGCTGTTTAGTTCTGTGCTGTTTAGTTCTGTGCTGTTTAGTGCTGTGCTGTTTAGTGCTGTGCTGTGCTGTGCTGTGCTGTGCTGTGTTCTGCAGTATCAGTCCAGTGGTGCTGTGTGCTGTGCTCTGTCCTTCTGAGGTCAGTGGTGCTGCTGGGTCCTGTGCTGTGTCCTGTTCAGTCCAGTGGTGCTGTGTCCTGTGCTCTGTGCTTCTAAGGGCATAGTTATTTCCCCAATATTCCCCTGTGTTTAAAAAAATAAAAAAAAGTTTTTTTTATAAAATACCAAAAACTACTTTAATATTTTTTAATTACCACAAAATTTTCACAACCAATCCTGCAGTATAAGCCCATTGGTACTGCAATATTACCAAGTTCACACATTCAGCAGTAAAAGTCCAGTGGTACTGCAATATTACAAAGTTTACACATTCTGCAGTATCAGTCCAGTGGTGCTGTGTCCTGTGCTCTGTCCTGCTGAGTTCCGTAGTGCTGCTGGGTCCTGTGCCGTGTCCTGTTCAGTCCAGTGGTGCTGTGTCCTGTGCTCTGTGCTTCTAAGGGCATAGTTATTTCCCCATTATTCCCAAGTTTGTAAAAAATAAAAAAAAAGTAAAAAAAAATAAAAAATTTAAAAAAAAAAAAAATATATAATAATTATAACCAAATTTGCAAAACCAATCCAGCATTATAAGTCCATTGGTACTGCAATATTACCAAGTTCACACATTCAGCAGTAAAAGTCCAGTGGTACTGCAATATTACAAAGTTTACACATTCTGCAGTATCAGTCCAGTGGTGCTGTGTCCTGTGCTCTGTCCTGCTGAGTTCCGTAGTGCTGCTGGGTCCTGTGCCGTGTCCTGTTCAGTCCAGTGGTGCTGTGTCCTGTGCTCTGTGCTTCTAAGGGCATAGTTATTTCCCCATTATTCCCAAGTTTGTAAAAAATAAAAAAAAAGTAAAAAAAAATAAAAAATTTAAAAAAAAAAAAATATATAATAATTATAACCAAATTTGCAAAACCAATCCAGCATTATAAGTCCATTGGTACTGCAATATTACCAAGTTCACACATTCAGCAGTAAAAGTCCAGTGGTACTGCAATATTACAAAGTTTACACATTCTGCAGTATCAGTCCAGTGGTGCTGTGTCCTGTGCTCTGTCCTGCTGAGTTCCGTAGTGCTGCTGGGTCCTGTGCCGTGTCCTGTTCAGTCCAGTGGTGCTGTGTCCTGTGCTCTGTGCTTCTAAGGGCATAGTTATTTCCCCATTATTCCCAAGTTTGTAAAAAATAAAAAAAAAGTAAAAAAAAATAAAAAATTAAAAAAAAAAAAAAAAAAATATATAATAATTATAACCAAATTTGCAAAACCAATCCAGCATTATAAGTCCATTGGTACTGCAATATTACCAAGTTCACACATTCTGCAGTATCTTGTGCTACATATAATGGAGACCAAAAATTTGGAGGATAAAGTAGGGAAAGATCAAGACCCACTTCCTCCTAATGCTGAAGCTGCTGCCACTAGTCATGACATAGACGATGAAATGCCATCAACGTCGTCTTCCAAGCCCGATGCCCAATCTCGTAGTACCGGGCATGTAAAATCCAAAAAGCCCAAGTTAAGAAAAAGTAGCAAAAAGAGAAACTTAAAATCATCTGAGGAGAAACGTAAAGTTGCCAATATGCCATTTACGACACGGAGTGGCAAGGAACGGCTTAGGCCCTGGCCCGTGTTCATGACTAGTGGTTCAGCTTCACCCACGGATCTTAGCCCTCCTCCTCCTCCCCCCCCTACAAAAAATTGAAGAGAGTTATGCTGTCAGCAACAAAACAGCAAACAACTCTGCCTTCTAAAGAGAAATTATCACAAATCCCCAAGGCGAGTCCAAGGGTGTTGGTGGTTGTCAAGCCTGACCTTCCCATCACTGTACGGGAAGAGGTGGCTCGGGAGGAGGCTATTGATGATGTAGCTGGCGCTGTGGAGGAACTTGATGATGAGGATGGTGATGTGGTTATTGTAAATGAGGCACCAGGGGGGGAAACAGCTGATGTCCATGGGATGAAAAAGCCCATCGTCATGCCTGGTCAGAAGACCAAAAAATGCACCTCTTCGGTCTGGAGTTATTTTTATCCAAATCCAGACAACCAATGTATGGCAATATGTAGCTTATGTAAAGCTCAAATAAGCAGGGGTAAGGATCTTGCCCACCTAGGAACATCCTCCTTTATACGTCACCTGAATAACCTTCATAGTTCAGTGGTTAGTTCAGGAACTGGGGCTAGGACCCTCATCGGTACAGGGACACCTAAATCCCGTGGTCCAGTTGGATACACACCAGCAACACCCTCCTCGTCAACTTCCTCCACAATCTCCATCAGATTCAGTCCTGCAGCCCAAGTCACCAGCCAGACTGAGTCCTCCTCAATACGGGATTCATCCGAGGAATCCTGCAGCGGTACGCCTACTACTGCCACTGCTGCTGTTGCTGCTGTTAGTCGGTCATCTTCCCAGAGGGGAAGTCGTAAGACCGCTAAGTCTTTCACCAAACAATTGACCGTCCAACAGTCGTTTGCCATGACCACCAAATACGATAGTAGTCACCCTATTGCAAAGCGTATAACTGCGGCTGTAACTGCAATGTTGGTGTTAGACGTGCGCCCGGTGTCCGCCATCAGTGGAGTGGGATTTAGAGGGTTGATGGAGGTATTGTGTCCCCGGTACCAAATCCCCTCGAAATTCCACTTCACTAGGCAGGCGATACCAAAAATGTACAGAGAAGTACGATCAAGTGTCCTCAGTGCTCTTAAAAATGCGGTTGTACCCACTGTCCACTTAACCACGGACATGTGGACAAGTGGTTCTGGGCAAACGAAGGACTATATGACTGTGACAGCCCACTGGGTAGATGCATCCCCTTCCGCAGCAACAGCAACAGCTGCATCAGTAGCAGCATCTACAAAATGGCTGCTCATGCAAAGGCAGGCAACATTGTGCATTACAGGCTTTAATAAGAGGCACAACGCTGCCAACATATTAGAGAAAATGAGGGAAATTATCTCCCAGTGGCTTACCCCACTTAGACTCTCATGGGGATTTGTGGTGTCAGACAATGCCAGTAACATTGTGCGGGCATTAAATATGGGCAATTTCCAGCACGTCCCATGTTTTGCCCACACCATTAATTTGGTGGTGCAGCATTACCTCAAGAGTGACAGGGGTGTGCAGGAGATGCTTGCGGTGGCCCGCAAAATTGCTGGACACTTTCGGCATTCAGCCAGTGCCTACCGCAGACTAGAGGCACATCAAAAAAGCTTGAACCTGCCCTGCCATCACCTCAAACAAGAGGTTGTGACGCGCTGGAACTCCACCCTCTATATGCTGCAGAGGATGGAGGAGCAGCAAAAGGCCATTCAGGCCTACACAGCCACCTACAACATAGGCAAAGGAGTGGGGATGCGCCTGAGTCAAGCGCAGTGGAGACTGATTTCCGTGTTGTGCAAGGTTCTGCAGCCATTTGAACTTGCCACACGAGAAGTCAGTTCCGACACTGCCAGCTTGAGTCAGGTCATTCCCCTGATCAGGCTGTTGCAGAAGCAGCTGGAGAAAGTGAGGGAGGAGCTGGTAAGCCATTGCGATTACAGCAAGCATGTAGCTCTTGTGGATGTAGCCCTTCGTACGCTTTGCCAGGATCCGAGGGTGGTCACTCTTTTAAAGTCAGAGGAATACATTCTGGCCACCGTGCTCGATCCTCGGTTTAAAGCGTATGTTGTGTCTCTGTTTCCGGCGGACACAAATCTACAGCGGTGCAAAGACCTGCTGGTCAGGAGATTGTCCTCTGAAGAGGACCATGACATGCCAACAGCTCCACCCTCATTTTCTTCCACATCTATGGCTGCGAGGAAAAAGCTCAGTTTTCCCAAAAGAGGCACTGGCGGGGATGCTGATAACATCTGGTCCGGACTGAAGGACCTGCCAACCATTGCAGACATGTCTACTCTCGCTGCATTGGATGCTGTCACAATAGAAAAAATTGTGGATGATTACTTTGCTGACACCATCCAAGTAGACATGTCAGACAGTCCATATTGTTACTGGCAGGAAAAAAAGGCAGTTTGGAAGCCCCTGTACAAACTGGCTCTATTTTACCTGAGTTGTCCCCCCTCCAGTGTGTACTCGGAAAGAGTTTTTAGTGCAGCGGGGAACCTGGTCAGTGAGCGGCGAAGGAGGTTGCTTCCTCACAACGTTGAAAAAATGATGTTTATAAAAATGAATAATCAATTCCTCAATGAAGTACAGCACTGCCCTCCAGATACTACAGAGGGACCTGTGGTTGTGGAGTCCAGCGGGGACGAATTGATAATGTGTGATGAGGAGGAAGTACACACTGTATGGGGAGAGGAATCAGAGGTTGAGGATGAGGACGACATCTTGCCTCAGTAGAGCCTGTTTAGTCTGTACAGGGAGAGATGAATAGCTTTTTTGGTGTGGGGGCCCAAACAAACCAATCATTTCAGTCAAAGTTGTTTGGTAGGCCCTGTCGCTGAAATGATTGGTTTGTTAAAGTGTGCATGTCCTATTTCAACAGCAGACCTCTCAACTGCAGCTCATCCCTCCTCTGCGGGGATAATGTCTCCTGTGCTCTGACACGTCACTCTGTGTACTCTCAGCCTCAGGATCTGACACTACAGCTACCATGCCTCTTGTAGCAGCCCTCACTCCAGGGCCTCTTCCATGTGCAGTGTCCCCCTCTCTCTTGGGTTCACTATAGTGGCATGGAGTTCTCCCCCTCATCCAGGGCACACATTCCTTGCCCTGGCTCAGTCACCACGCTCAGACTTCCAGGCAATGCTGGGGGAGCCTGGGAGCTTCCACCCCAGGTCCCCAGCTACAACTCTCCTCTCCTGTGTCTTCTCTCTCTTTCTGACACTTTAAAGATCGTGCCTTTAAATGAAAAAGTCAGTCTTGATTGCACGACTATGTGCAAGTGCAACAGGGACATTTTTTTGGGTTTACAAAGTCAAACAGTAACACTACGACCCTGTCTGTCTGGGGTCTGTCAATGACGAATTGTCTGGAGCATGTTTTGAGGAGGTATTGTGGCCCCGGTATCAAATTGGGTACCGGGGCCACCCCACTATGCAGTCCAGATACTTGTTTGGTGGAATTCCGACACGTGGAGGGTTTTTTAATTATATTGTGGCCTCGGTACCAAATTGTGTACCGGGGCCACCACACTACGCAGTCAAGATACTTGTTTGGTGGAATTCAGACCAGTTGAGGGTTTTATTATTATATTGTGTGGACCACTCTATCTATACCACACTACAACTCTATACCACTCTATTTCCTACTTTAATTCTATTTAATTCTATTTCCTACTTTAATTCTATTACTAATTAATTAACATAAAGAGGAACAAAAAAAACCAATTTTACCAAAAGTATAATATGACTTAGACTTACAAACACTACACTTGAAAGATCGTGCCTTTAAATGAAAAAGTAAGTCTTCATTGCACGACTATGTGCAACAGGGACAGTTTTTTTCTTTACAAAGTCAACTAATAACACTTGGACCCTGTCTGTCTTTAACATACTTAATGGGATCTCAATGACGAATTGTCTGTAGCATGTTTGGAGGAGGTATTGTGGCCCCGGTATCAAGTTGGGTACCGGGGCCACCCCACTACGCAGTCCAGATACTTGTTTGGTGGAATTCTGACACGTGGAGGGTGTATTTATTTTATTGTGGCCCCGGTATCAAGTTGGGTACCGGGGCCACCCCACTACGCAGTCCAGATACTTGTTTGGTGGAATTCTGACACGTGGAGGGTGTATTTATTTTATTGTGGCCCCGGTATCAAGTTGGGTACCGGGGCCACCCCACTACGCAGTCCAGATACTTGTTTGGTGGAATTCTGACACGTGGAGGGTGTATTTATTTTATTGTGGCCCCGGTATCAAGTTGGGTACCGGGGCCACCCCACTACGCAGTCCAGATACTTGTTTGGTGGAATTCTGACACGTGGAGGGTGTATTTATTTTATTGTGGCCCCGGTATCAAGTTGGGTACCGGGGCCACCCCACTACGCAGTCCAGATACTTGTTTGGTGGAATTCTGACACGTGGAGGGTGTATTTATTTTATTGTGGCCCCGGTACCAAATTGTGTACCGGGGCCACCACACTACGCAGTCAAGATAGATAGATGCGTATCATAGATAAAGTACATTCAGTGGTGTGGGGCAAATTGAAAAATATTCAAAATGCACTGACATTATCAAAAACAAGAGGTTGTCACACGCTAAAACTCCAACATGTATATGATGGAGAGGATGGAGGAGCAGCCGTATGTGTAGTGTAATGCAGACCTGTTGAAGGTTTTTTATATATTTTATTGTGGTGCCCAGTGCCCACTCCTCTACGCAGTCCAGGTACATTTATTGGTGCGAATCAAACAAGTTGATGGTTTTCTTATTATATATATTGTGGTGACCCACTCCTCTACGCAGTCCAGGTACATTTATTGGTGCGAATCAAACAAGTTGATGGTTTTCTTATTATATATATTGTGGTGACCCACTCCTCTACGCAGTCCAGGTACATTTATTGGTGCGATTCATAAAAGTTCAGGGTTTTTAAGATATTGTGGTGACCCACTCCTCTACGCAGTCCAGGTACATTTATTGGTGCGATTCATAAAAGTTCAGGGTTTTTAATATATTGTGGTGACCCACTCCTCTACGCAGTCCAGGTACATTTATTGGTGCGAATCAAACAAGTTGATGGTTTTCTTATTATATATATTGTGGTGACCCACTCCTCTACGCAGTCCAGGTACATTTATTGGTGCGATTCATAAAAGTTCAGGGTTTTTAAGATATTGTGGTGACCCACTCCTCTACGCAGTCCAGGTACATTTATTGGTGCGATTCATAAAAGTTCAGGGTTTTTAATATATTGTGGTGACCCACTCCTCTACGCAGTCCAGGTACATTTATTGGTGCGAATCAAACAAGTTGATGGTTTTCTTATTATATATATTGTGGTGACCCACTCCTCTACGCAGTCCAGGTACATTTATTGGTGCGATTCATAAAAGTTCAGGGTTTTTAAGATATTGTGGTGACCCACTCCTCTACGCAGTCCAGGTACATTTATTGGTGCGAATCAAACAAGTTGATGGTTTTCTTATTATATATATTGTGGTGACCCACTCCTCTACGCAGTCCAGGTACATTTATTGGTGCGATTCATAAAAGTTCAGGGTTTTTAATATATTGTGGTGACCCACTCCTCTACGCAGTCCAGGTACATTTATTGGTGCGAATCAAACCAGTTGATGGTTTTCTTATTATATATATTGTGGTGACCCACTCCTCTACGCAGTCCAGGTACATTTATTGGTGCGATTCATAAAAGTTCAGGGTTTTTAATATATTGTGGTGACCCACTCCTCTACGCAGTCCAGGTACAATTATTGGTGCGAATCATAAAAGTTCAGGGTTTTTAATATATATTGTGGTGACCCACTCCTCTACGCAGTCCAGAAAGATACCTTGTTGCAACGTTTTGGACTAATAACTATATTGTGAGGTGTTCAGAATACACTGTAAATTAGTGGAAATGCTTGTTATTGAATGTTATTGAGGTTAATAATAGCCTAGGAGTGAAAATAAGCCCAAAAACTTGATTTTTAAACTTTTTATGTTTTTTTCAAAAAAAATCCGAATCCAATACCTTAAATCCGAACCGAGACCTTTCGTCAAGTGTTTTGCGAGACAAATCCGAACCTCAAAAATAACGAAAATCCGGATCCAAAACACAAAACACGAGACCTCAAAAGTCGCCGGTGCACATCCCTAATTTTAATACGCCTACTACCACTAGTTAAGACCTGGGGGCAACTGAATACTCTGGAACATACTGCAATTCTTAGAAAGGTGACTGCTACAGGCCAAAACCTCATGAAGAGGTTCTAGGGGTTTATTATCTTATTCAATATTGCTGTAATACGAACAGGTCTGAATACTTGGGTATCCAGCATATTTTAAAGAAATTATTTTTACTTTCTTTTTGAGTATATGTGTTTGCAATAAAATACTGATGCGTAGAAAAACTGTGTAACTTATATGTAAAAACGGTGATTTGGCTTCATCTGACTATATTCACTCCCAGGTTGACTTTTTCACCGCTTTGCAAGCTTTGATTTTAAGACAGTAGCTGTATTGAATTGAGGACATCGCTGTATACAGAATAACTTTCAAGCAGAGTTATGACATTTGCATTTAGGGTGCACTGTTTTTCCATCATAGAAATCTATGATTTGCATTTAACCCTTTGTAAATAATGCAATGGCCATTTTAAAAAGAAAACTGCTCTGATCGCTCTTATATTCATTTAGTTATTTGCTGTGTTTGTTTTTTTTGGCATATATATAATAAAGCGACTTAGCACAGTGAACATTTTGGTATACATCATTAACGTACAGTATTGCTGCTATCAATTGGAAATTATGTGTTGTATTTTGTGTCACAGTGGCCGAATAAGGTAGACATGTTTGAGTATTGATGTCATATTTGGTTGATGCCGAAGTTTAGACTGTGCTACTTCCGAAGTGCAGCCTTTGAAACTTTATTTAGTATGCCATAACATTATCTCTTTGCTTATTCTGTACAAATCTGTTTTTCAGAATGAATGTAGAGACCAGATTATCACCTTCAATATGTTGAATTATCGTGCATGTAAAAACCTTTGGAAATCGTGTGTAGAACATCATACATTTTTTCAGACAAAGAGATCGCAGCCTCATGATAAGAAACTGGTGTCTAATTACTGGACTTTGGGTACAATTAACCACGCCAAGTAAGTAAAATTATCATATGAATATTACAAATGTCTGACGTGTGCTTGAAGCAAAATTTAATGGAATATACCACACAAAATTATAGTGTTGCCAGTTTTTGAGCAATTGAGTACACAATCAGAGAAAAAATAAGCCTGTGCTTGATAAATCCAATATTATACATGGTACCAACTGTATGGCAATATAAATGCTCTATATGTACACAAAACAAAAGATAATTGTTAGTGCTTGCCCTCAACAATGCATATCTGTGTGTATCTAGCAAAATGAAAACGTGAGGTATTTGCTTATATTTTGATCAAAACATATAATCCTGAATCCCAGCATCAGGGGCACCTTATTGTGTGCAGGTCTTACAGTGACCTATCTGCTACAAACACTATTAAAATGCAATTAAAATCAGATTCACTCACCTCCCAGGTATAGGGGCTTACATCTAGCAAGGGCTGGTTTATAAGCCACATCCAAAATGCCTTAAAAAGGCCTGATAGATAGCTGCTAAGACAGATACTGAGCACAAAGCAAAGGAGTGCAACACAGCTGGCCAGCTTTATCCATGTATTAACATTTTTAGCATTCTTTGTATTTGATTTGTGTATTTCCCTTCCCTCTGGGTCTCTTGAAGAGTCTTGTCACGAACATGCTCCCAGCTGCCGTGACTTTGGGGTGTTTGTTGTATGAGGTCACACACGATTTCAGCCCGCAGTCTCTCTCACCTATCACACAGGTTCTAGACCTACGAATCGCCCCCAAACGCAGCGCTCTCACACCCCCAGACACTTCAAGGTTCAGCTACCACCTATTGGGTACGAGCAATAGGACCCCAAAATACTGTCCCACACTGGCGCACAGGCTTCTAGTTATCCACAAACTAACAAGACCCACACCAGCACACACAGGGTTTACTCTTCACACCTCCAGACTGTTACACAAATGTAAATACAAGCACACACAGCTTGTTAATCAAATGTATCAACAAATCACACACTGGCATTCCAAGGGTTATCCTGGTCGAGCAATCTCTTCTAAACAGGCTATGGATTCTTTAGAGTATCAAGGACGCAACTTATTAAATTATGGATTTAATATACAAAAAGTACAGGGCTTACAGATAACAAAAATAATGAATAACAATTAATAAATTTGACATAACAAGCAAAACTGTTTAAAATAAAAAGGATTACATTCAGATTTGCACTTACATGAATTGCATTCTGGCCAAGGGGATTTGGCTATGAAGATGGACAGCTTATCAATGTAACTTGATTTCCCCAGAAGCCTGACAGTTTTCCCCTCAGAACACAGATTTTTAAGCAAACTCAAATGGGACGGCATTCACAGGGGCAGTGTGAATTCTAATGTGGGGGCGGAAATGTCCCCTGGGTGTTGCCTCAGGTTTGGTCAAACAATTCATAAGTTTTGACCTGTTGGTAATTCTTCACAGATATATCTCAGAGAAATAACACCCCCCTCAATAAACCGGTCATAATCTCCCGCATGTTTAAATAGCATAAAGACCATGCAGATTTTTATACCAGAGTCTTCACCTAGGCATATGGCTCTCCAATTTACACCCAGGAGTTAGTTTGTGTTTACACTACCTATTGAAAGGAAGTCAATTAGCTAGGGAAATACATGATCAAATACAATGGATGTCTGTGATCTGCATATCTTAAGCTGGTCTCTGCACAAAGGGTTTACCTAACTCAATTACCTCTTCCTGGGCTCATTTGGTCACACATTTATCTGAGTTGACGGACCAGGTTAATTTAGGTATTCATGCAAAGATTTATTTGGGTCCTGACATTCAATATTCTATTTCAGCATGTCAGATTTATGCTCTCATCCTGACAGGTCTCTATAACCAAAATGTATTTTTTTCACCTCTCAATATATGTTACCATCTTGCACTGAATTTAAGTCATTAAGTGGACTGTAACTGCAACTTAACTCTACCTCCTGAAAATTCAATGCTCTGTTCCTTTATCTCATCTGTTTCTAGCTACCAAAGCTTATTAAGCATTAGATGTGTATAGGAACAGTCTCAGTTTGAATCACATTTAACAGAAGGTACCCCCATCTTTGTATAACAAATCTAAATACTCTCGACCCAATACACTCATTTTCACTAAAACATATAATCTATCCTATCACTTCTCTGTTCTGCCTTGATCAGGCTGCCTCTTTCTATAACATACCATTCACTTCAGCCCTAAGCAATACAGTGCCATCCACCACATATAGTCTCCAACGATCCAAACCATATCCCCCATATTGATTACTGTGACTTACCCCTATATTGCTTTCCCCGCACCCACCTATCCCCACTTCAATCTATTTTAAACAACAAGACTAAAGTTCCTATTTTTCCACTTCACATCTGCTGCACTACTCTGCAAATTCCTACACTGGCTGCCTGTGTCCCGCAGAATCCAAATGAAAGTACTCAAATTTACCTACAAAGCCATCAACAATAACACCCCTTTATACGCCTCAAATCACATCTTAAAATACTCTCTCTCTCGTCCTCTTAGATCTATCTCAGACCTGCTCGTTGCTTCAACACTGGTAACACCTCTCACCCCTGCCTACAAGACATCTCCTGTGCCACTATTCATATATGGAATTCCCTACCACGCTTGTTCAGATTCTCTCACAGACTTCTGATGTTTAAATGCTCTCTGAAAGCGTATTTGTTTATTAGTGCTTACCCTACTCCCACCTATACTATCCACACTAAAGCACCCTCATAATTGTCCCAATTTCCACTCTGAGCCACACTTTTCTCTTTTGTTTCAGCAGTGCCCTCTTCCAATTAGAATGTAAGCTCTCATGAGTTGGTCCCTCCCTCCTCTTCATTTTCATGTCTACATTTATTTTGTTTACCTTATAGGTCCCTGTTTTTATGTATGTCGGAGAATTGTGGCGTCTTATATATTCTTTATAATAATAGTAATAGTGCAGGCGCTAGTAGAAGCCAAATCTTAAATAATGTAACCAACAAAAAATATGACATAGTGGCAGCTTGCTCAACAGGGAGCCCTGCAACTCCTTAAAATTTACAATAACAATACAGAAAAAGAGAAGCGCCATTCCTGGTCAGAAGAATAGCAAGAGAAAATGGTTTAGAGTTGATATGAATTTATTAAAACATTTGTACAATGAGTAAAAAAAAAGTTGCAACTTCCATAGACACAGAGTATTAATCGGTAGTCAAGACCAGAACTTTCCTACCTTGTTTTCAGTATATCATCATCAGCAGCTATTTATATAACGCCACTGATTCTGCAGCGCTGTACAGAGAACTCACTTACATCAGTCACTGCCCCATTGCAGCTTACCGTCTAAATTCTCTAACATAGGCACATACACACACAGACCGAAAGAGACTAAGGTCAATTTAATGGCAGCCTTATATGCTTTGTGCCGTAATGCTGCCCTTCTAAATGAAACTAGAGGACTCGTAAACATTTATGTGTGAGAGAGAGCGGAAAAATCATTGCCCCGGTTAAGCTTCATCCAGTCCCGGGGTAACAGGAACTAACTGAGACTTGCAGCAGAGGTGGTCCCCAAGAAGGGGTGCACTCACTCTGAAGCCAGGACATCCAGAATGCCTCACACTGCCGCTGCGTCCCGGCTAGTGATAGGCAGCTGGGGCACTCGGCTGTAATTAAATTATTGCGACCTCTTGAGTGGATGTGAGGGGGCGTAATCTTGGCCCCATTTCTCCTATCATTATGCTACCGATTCCTGCTCATAAGTTTTTACTACATTGAGTTAAGTCCTGGGGGCATCCGAGTACCTGTGCGTCCAACTCTACAGGAAAGGCAGCTGAAATAGGTGAAGTTTTCTCCTGCTAGTTTTGCAAGATTATGACAGTTACTAGGATGCTGTAACATCGTAAAGGATTATATCCTGGGACCAGTGGTATAATAGCAACCTGACCTTCAACTGTTTGTTTTTGGTATTAGTTGTTAGCTGACTCGAATTGCTCTCTACGCCACCATTTTTGTTAGAATAAAATCTGTGTGTCATAGAGTATATCAGACTGAAGATTACCTGTGGGTATTGGTGCTGCTACTCAGGGAGGCACCTGGTCTAACACACCACTGGTCTTCACAAGGGACCCCCACAAGGGAGTTTGGGTTTCGCCGCGAGAGACATGCAGGTCGCGTCCCTCCCAGGAAGCTACCAGCGAGGTGGGTGGTGAACAATCGTGATCGTAGAGGCTGAAGTCAAAACTGTGGACAAGCGAGGTACCAGGCAGTGGGCAAAAGTGAAGTCGGCAGGCCAGGGGTCAAAAGCAGGGGGCACGGAACAGACCAGAGGAGAAAGCGGGGTCAGGACAAGCCGGGTTGATACACAGGGAGTCAGTTAGGATGCAGAAAGAACTACTGAGGTGCTGGAGCATAGGAGACCTAGTTTCTCTGGCACTCTAGTGGTGACAGAGTCTCCCATATATGCAGGTAAGTATTCACTCCTTTGTGGACAGTGGGGCGGCGGTCAGCGTGGCTGACCACAGACAGGAAACCAGGGAGCGTGTCCCGTTGCCGTGGCAATGGGTGCACATGTGCCCGAGGTCCGACCGGAGGGAGCGTCCCGTTGCCTAGCAACGGGGCACCCCGGAAGAGGAGAACGGCGTCTGTCCCCGGCGAGAGCGGAGACGCGGGGACGGCGCCTGACAGTACCCCTCCTCTCTATTGGGAGGATCAAAGGACAACAAACACCCAAGGGACTGAAGCCCTTCCAGTGCACCAGGTATTGAAAGCGACGTCAAAATTTACTTACAGCCAGTATTTGGCTAATCTCATACTCGTTACCAGTCGCAGTTGGAATGGGTTCAGGAGAATGAGTGGTACGGGAAAATCTATTAAGTACCAACAGTTTGAGCAGAGAAATATGAAAGGTATTATGAATTCTTAGGGAGGGAGGCGGAGTCTATAGGTAACCGGGTTGACAATCTGAATTACCGAAAAGGGTCCAATGAACCGGGGTGCCAATTTCATGGAGTGCACCCGAAGTCTAAGGTTTCGTGTGGACAGCCACACCTTGTCTCCAACTAGAAGGGTGGGAACCAGTCTCCGGTGACGATCAGCAAAGGATTTCTTTTGATGTGCAGACCTCAACAGATTCTCTTTAGTGGATGACCAGACCTTGGCCATATCTTGAGCCATGGAGTGAGCAGCAGGAACGGTAGGAGTATGCGAAGAAAACTCGGGGAGGATGGGATGGGTGCCATACAACGAAAAGAAAGGAGAGAATCCAGAGGATGTATGCTTGTGGTTGTTGTGGACGAATTTGGCCCAGGGCAATAGATAATCCAGTTAGACTGGTTATGAGACGAGAAACAGTGGAGGAACAATTCCAAATCTTGATTCACTCGTTCCGTCTGCCCAGGATGATATCCCGAGGAAAACTTTAAGGCAACACCCAGGTCTTTACAGAACCGAGATATAAACTGAACACCACGGTCAGAGATGATCTCCTGAGGACATCCGTGGAGGTGAAATATCTCCTTGATAAAGACTTGTGCAAGTTTGGTGGCAGAGGGAAGACCCTTCAGAGGGACAAAATGTGCCATTTTAGAAAATCTGTCCTCCATTACCCAAATGGTGTTGAAGCCATTACTGGGGGGCAAATCAGTGATGAAGTCTATCGAGACACTT
The DNA here is from genome assembly GCF_038048845.1 of Mixophyes fleayi. Classification (NCBI taxonomy): domain Eukaryota; kingdom Metazoa; phylum Chordata; class Amphibia; order Anura; family Limnodynastidae; genus Mixophyes; species Mixophyes fleayi. The sequence continues at coordinate 124,123,573 of NC_134406.1, forward strand.
AACCATGAATGATCAGGAATGGGAAGAGGCAGGAGTAAACCGGACGGGGGTTGCCTAGGAACCTTGTTTTGTGCACAAGTCGTACAAGAGGCTATGAACTCCCGAACATCCGCACAAAGAGTAGGCCACCAATAGGGTCAGGACAATAATGAGACAGTCTTTTCAACCCCGGCAAGTCCGGCGAATCTAGTAGCATGAGCCCATCGGAGAGCCTTAACACAAAGGTGAGGTTCCACAAAGGAGCAACCCATGGGAGGGTTTTGAGTGAGAGCAACATTGCAGGAAGGCTCAAGAATGGGTGGTGGTTCAGCAACAGGTGGAACATCCGAAATGTCAAAAGACCGGGAGAGGGCATCGGCTTTGGAGTTTAAGGTTCCAGAGCTGTAGGTAAGATTAAGATCGAACCTAGCAAAAAATGAGGACCACCTGGCTAGGCGTGGGTTCAAGCAAAGAGCGTCCCGAAGATAGATAAGGTTCTTCTGGTCAGTAAAGACCGTTACAGCACCTTCAAAGAGGTGGTGCCACTCCTCTAGCGCAGACTTCACTGCAAGCAGTTCTTTGTCACCGATGCCGTAATTGCGTTCGGAGGGAAGGGCCTTCCTAGAAAGGAATCCGCAAGGATGGAACCTTCCGGAGACAAATTCTTGTGACAGGACTGCTCTGACGCCAATAGATGAGAGGCATCTACTTCTAGGAAGAATGTTCTCTGTTGACAGGGCTGGGCCAGGATCGGAGCCGAGGAGAATGCCTTCTTTAGAGAGTCGAAAGCGGCGAAGGCCTCAGGAGTCCAGTTCCAAGGGTTGGCTGATCTCCGGGTGAGAGCTGTGATGGGGGCAATCAAGGATGAGAATTGTTGGATGAACTGTCTATAATAGTTGACAAATCCAATAAATCTTTGAACCGCTTTTAATCCCATGGTCTGGGCCAAGTGATAACAGCAGATAATTTCTCTGAATCCATCTGGAGACCAGCACCCGAAACAATGTAGTCCAAGAAAGGGATTTGCGTAACTTCTAACACACATTTCTCAAGCTTACAGTATAGACGGTTGGACCAGAGGCGTGATAAGACCTCTCACATGAGAATGGTGGGAGGACAATTCGGGAGAGAATATTAGAATATCCATCCAAGTAAGCAACCACGGAGACATGAAATAGATCTTGGAAAATCTTGTTGATAAAAGACTGGAAAACTGCAGGAGCGTTGCAAAGCCCGAAGGGCATAACCAGTATTAAATTAAATAATTTTATCGTTTTCCAATAAGCATTGTCTAAGCGATTTCTTGTGTTTCCAAAGCACAAACAATTTATTTAGCAGATGTAAAAGTTTTAGCAATTCAATACATAATTATAATATAGTACAGCCGATACCAAATATATACATACATACTGCCGCATCCTTCGCTGCGCTAAGCTGCGCTCCGCTGGTACCAGCTTATAGTACTTCAGCCCAGAAGACTGTGGTCAGAGAATGACTGGGCAGCTGGTCCCAGGGAGCTTGTATATATACACTCAGTGTTACAGAGAAAACAATACAGATGACGTGGCTTGCTTCTATAAGTCCAGGCTTCAGGACAGTCCAGTGTAAACAGGTCCTAGGCCAGTTCAAACAACCCCTCCAAGGGTGAGGGTCAACATTCCAGATGATTCTCATGCCCAGAAACCAGTTTAAGCTAGTCTATTCACAATACACAGTCAGTGACATTTTAAGCATTTATTCCCTAACATCAATAACTAGAGTATGCAATGTGCGATCCCTTCGACGAAGGAACCGGACAACTGCCGATGAATAGGGGATTAAAATGATACTAAACATGACATGTTTCCTGTAACCTGAACCTTAAGTATCACTAAAGTGTACATATAAATATTTATTTATATATATATATATATATATATATATATATATATATATATATATATATATATGTGTATATATGTATATATATATTTATAAACTAAATACCATCTGCTCATAAATCACTGTGGAATGGAACCATTATAAATATGAAATATATAAATAAATAAATGTGAGGGTGCGAGTGTGTGCGTGCGTATTTTACAGCGTGATCGTGCCATGCCACGTGTTACGTGGCATACTGATCGCAATCGCACGGTAAAACAATATTAACCAATATACTTTCGTTCATCCAATTATACGACTTTGACACCAGATATTCGAAGTGTCGCTCATGAGTACAGAAGACAGTGTTCCATTCGCCCCCAGTCGTATGCATATGAGATTATAGGCCCCACGCAAATCCAACTTCGTAAAGACTTTAAACCCGCTGAATCTGTCAAATAGCTCGGAGATGAGCAGCAGGGGGTACCTATTCTTGACGGTGAGGGCATTAAGTTGCCTATAGTCGATGCAAGGACGCAAGGTCCCATCTGTCACGATCCGCCTGGCAGCTCCTACCTTTTGGACTTTATTATTTGTATTTGTTCTTTTTATGTGTTTGCAGCAGTACCTCTGATGTCCAGAGGTGCTGCTATTGTGCTTTTTTTGTGCTTTAGGGGTTAACCTCTGTTCACTAATTATCCCATGCACCTGGGTGTGGTCTCATTTTCCTTATTTATACCTGTCACTCCCAGCACACATTGCTGGTTATTGATGTCATATCCTGTTGTTGCACCCTGTGGATTCTTCCTCCTGCCTTGCTCCTCTGGTTACATGCTGCTTGGAATCTGTTCATACCTCCTGCTTCCCTGCATTAGCTGTGTACCTGTTGGTTTCTGAACATTCACATTACTTCCTGCATCAGCTTGCACCTGGTATTTACTACTACTCTTGATTACCTGCTATTTATACTTTTCTGCAAATAAACAGAGTGTTTTCACCATATTCGTGGCTCCTAGCTGTACTCCTGTATGTAACCGTGACACCATCTTTTTTTTTTTGACAAAAAAGTAGCCAGTACCTGCAGGAGAGGAGGACTTCCTGATGAAACCTCGTTGGAGATTCTCGGCGAGATAAGAAGGCATGGCTTTATTTTCAGGCATGAATAAAGGCTATATATTGCCCTTGGGAAGAGGCCTATCCGGTAGCAACTCGATAGAACAGTCCCAGGGGCGATGTGGAGGAGTGGTCTCAGCAGCAACTTTGCAGAATACGCCTTGAAAGGAGGAATAGGGAGAAGGCAACTCGGGTTGAGAAGACACCATTTGGCAAGAAATAGTAGACTGTTTACATTCGATTCCAGAAAGACAAGATTTGAAGCATTGAGTCCCCCAACAGGAAGCCAGGGAGCGCGTCCCGTTGGCGATCAATAGGGTGCCTCGGAAGAGGAGAGCGGCGTCCATCCCCGGTGAGAGAGAAGATGCGCCTGACACTGTGACCTTTTGTCAAATTTATATTGGTGTTTTTGCGGTTACTTATTTATTCAATTACAGTAATGGTAAGTCTGAACATGCCAAGGAGGTTTGGCTGCAGTGAATGGGAGATATCAACACTATTCAGTTTTATTTTTTTAATTGAATCAGAGAAAGCAAATGCAATGATGGCAAAGTTACAAAAATCCTTCATTAAGACAGTTTTCTGCAGACTTTGGCCAACATTGGTGAAATAGGGACCGTTGTGAAGGGATCATTAGAAAATAGACTGGAAATGACTGGAAATTAATGTTAATGCTATAAAATAATAATATAGGAGCACAAACAGCTCAAAATGACATTAATTTACCTGTTTTTCATAATTTTCAATTAAATCCAGATCCAAAACAAAAAACACCTCACATTTGTTTGAAAAAACGGGGAGCAAAGCCGAAACACAAAGTTGGGTTAGAACGGACAACAGTTTTGAAGCCAAAACACAAGAGTCAGTACACATCTCTAGTCTCCGTTGATCAGTCCCATGTGCAGCCTTTAGCTGGATTTGGGTTATACTGCTCTCTCTGTGTTAGAACTACTCTGTTGATTCATAATATACTTTCAAGAATACTTATAGAAATGCACTAAATTAGAATCTGTCTGACATGTTTTAATAAATTTATGTAAACTCTAAACCATTTTCTTTCGCTATTTTTGTGACCAAGCTTGCTGCTTCTCTTTTTCTGTATTGTTATTGCATTCCATCAAATGTACTTCAAACTTGGGTGGTTCCTATACACGTTCCCTAAAATATTTAGCCCTAGTGCTAGACAACATGAGCCAGAGCTGCTTTCCACTTTAGTAGCTTTGGGGTTCCCCTGTAAAAGTTGTAACCAGCACCAGACTAGGACAGGCTGGACTCACTATAATTTGGAACTCCTCAGTGTAAAGCAGGCCTGTCCAACCTGCGGCCCTCCAGGTGTTGTGAAACTACAAGCCCCAGCATGCTTTGCCAGTAGACAACCAGTTGATAACTGGAAGGGCATGCTGGGACAACACCTGGCGGGCCGCAGGTTGGACAGGCCTGGTGTAAAGGCTGAAGCCTCGAGGGAGTGAGTCCACAAAAAAACTATTGATGTGTAGCAGTGGGGTTCTTAGCAACCCTGGGCTTTGTATACTCGGGTAATAGTAGCAGAAAACATTCTGGCCGCTATGTCACCCCAGTGGTCTTTGCTATTATGGCATTACATGTCCAAGCAAGCACTGGCAGCCATTGATCCCCAAACACCTGCATGCTCATGGCTGACCGTGTGCACTGTCGAAGATGCAATTGTACAATATATGAAATGCAAAAACATAAATAAATAAAATAAACACACAAGAAAGGCTATATAAACTTTTACTGAAATAAAGCTGCTCTGCAACCTATTTTTAAGCACTATAGTAAAAATCTTCCTCCATGACATACACTATGATAACTGTGTCTTTTGGAGCCCCTCCGCAAAAGTCATAGTCCTCAGTTGATCAGGAGGGTCACTAGTTATTTAGCGAAGCTCAAGCTATTTCCCACACTCTTCATCATTATCAACTTACATCAAGGTTTGTGGCTGTGCAAAAGATATGACTCCTAAGAAGTGAGGCTTATCTAAATATATTTTAAACTCAAAATAAGATGCATCGCCCTTACTTTACTTTGCGCTCCTTATTTGCGTTTCCAAATACAAGGGGCCTTATGTGCAAGTTACATATACCGAAATTCAACTGCATGTTTGGCACAAAGCATATTTTTACATAGCGCAAATGTACTTGCATCCAACTGTAAATCAGGGCCTATCTCTCTAGATCTATATGTGTTGTTCTTCACCTCACTCTGTTTTCTCATTTATTCTGTTTTCCCCATATATCTTCTTTCTTGCCTTACTTTTTCTAACCGTATACTGTATGTACACTTTTTTGTCTCGGTTCTTTGTTTCTTTAAAAATATATATTTTTATTTTTATTTTTTTCATAAAAAGGACATGGCAAATATTTAGAAATAGTTCTGTTACCTCAGTACATACATCTAAATACATTTTGTTATATCATCCTACATCTGCGACATTGTTTGCTAACTTTACATTTTTTGTGTAGCAATTAGTGAACATTATATTTCTTAATATGTACACTTTTTTTCATAACTCTTAAACTTTATACAGATGTTCATATTGTTCTCCGAATCATTTAAACAATTTTTCATTTCATATTGCCATTATAATTCAGTATGCTTCTGTCGAAGTCAGCAAATTGGATAAAGTCATTTCAATTAATATCGAGCTAACTTGGTTGTCTTTGTCCGAAAATATGCGTAAACAGTCTTCTAGTGGAAACACTGAAAAAGAGACTAAAAGAGTGGTGCGAGATACCGAAGTCATGGTCTGTGAAGAAGTGTTGTATAATGCTGAACTTGAACTTGATTGTGTGATAGTTTATTACACTATCAAAGGGTGGAGCTGTCGAAGTCAGCATATTGGATAAAGTCATTTCAATTAATATTGGGCAAACTTGGTTGTCTTTGTCCGAAAATATGCGTAGAGCACGCTACGGCGTGGAAGGGCGTATCCAGCCGCAACACGTGGCAATAAACAGTTTCTACACTTTTACACACATTCGCACAAACACATACAGTTGTAAATAGTACACATTAATCGTAGTTGCAACACATAGTCATTTATGTCGAAATATAGTAGTATTCATGTTTAATATTATAAGTTATATGCATATTAGTAAAACCTATGGTTCAGGTTAAAGGAAATGTGTCATGTCTGATATCATTTTAATCCCCTATTCATCAGCAGCTGTCCGGTTGATTTGGCGAAGAGATCGCACATTGCATACTATAGCTATTGATGTTAGGGTATAAACCTTTAATATGATACTGACTATAAAATGCTAATGGACTAGTTGAAACTGGAGTCTTGGCGGGAAGAACGGAGCACATCCTCTGGAGAGATGACCCCCACCTTTGAATTCTTTAGTTTGAACTAGCCTATGATCTGCAACCCCCTGGACCTACCTGAAGCCTGGACCAATAGAAGCAAGCCACACCATCTGCATTGTTTTACTGTATTTCTGTTTGCATATAAGCAGGAGCTTTTCATCTAGTGTTCAGTCATCTTGACCACAGACTTCAGACCTGAATGACTGTTCACTGGATCCAGAGCGCCTGCGATTAGTAATGGCTGCACTTATTATTTTGCTTGAATTATTCTGCTACTTTTTGAGAATAAATTTTTGTGCGTTGGAAACACAAATCGAGATTCGACAATCGTTATTGGATAGCGACAAAACGTGCATAACAATTTGGGGGCTTGCGCGGAGGTTACATTACCGGACAGATTTAGGTTCCGCAACAAAGGGTGGAGACGCGTCTTATACGGGTAAGAACGCAATGTGTTCAAAACCTGATTTTTTTTCTCTGTTGTGAAACCGAATGTCCGTTTTGCATAATCTGAAGGTGCACTAACTTGAATCTAGGGACAAAAGAGAAAACTGTTTCTTTTTATTGTCATATTGCCGTTTTATGTATTACATTGCTTAGCGTATGTGTACTTCCTGCCTAGCGTATGTGAACTTCCGGTAGATTTGCCACGTGTTTAAATAATCGTTTTGATAGGTATTATACATGCATAGTATAATCACTTGTGAAAGCCTCTGAAACGTTATTACTATTGTTGGGAACTTTTGATTTTCTGCGCAGAAAAGATGTATATTGTGTGATTTTGTGACCTAGATACACTGTTTTATTGTTGATTGTGCTCAGTTGCTGTCTGACGAGGCAGGTTGCCCAACTGAAGGACGGTATATGGGGCAGGTATACCGAGGGCGAAAACAAAGGGGGTTTTCGCAAAGCGCGCTCAATAGATCGCATGGTTTACTGATAATTAATGTTAGTAAGCGGTGCGATCTGACAGTACGGTAAGGACAACTGTGATTGTGAATTGGGAGAGCAGCTTGGAGGAATTATATTGGAAAGGCAGGTTGTTTGTATCGACTTTGCGCTACCAGTGAAAATAAACTCAACAGATTCCGGGTATCGAGGAGCTGATAGCCCTGTAGCCCATTGTGATATTTCTGTGTTAGGGGTCCTCGTCTGGTGCGAGTGGACGCGGCTTGAGGAAATACGTCCACGGCCATTAGAGATCTCTAGCAGTAGATTGTTTGTAGCAAAGGGTTGAAAGTGTTTGCGGAAGAGACAGAGTACTGCGGTATTGTCTGTGGTCCGCATAGATATTGATATTGTTTAACATGGGTGCTAAGCAGACGCTAGAGATGGCCGAGGTACTGCCTAAGGAAGGGCCTATTGGTTCAGCAAGATTTCTTATGTGTAAGAAATATGGTGCATACGCAACTGCGTATTGGGACACGTGGCTCAAGATGACCAAGGATTGTGTTAGGCCTTTCCCAACAATAGGGAGTTTTAATGCAGAGGTACTAAATAATGTAAAAGATAAAGTGGGGTTGATTAAGTCAACGAAAGTGAGAAATAAACATAATGATTGTTTGAAATTTTGGCAAATGGAAGGCAACACGTGGCAGGGAAGCGAGTGCACAGCGGAAGTAGGCGTGGTGAAAAGCAGGCGCACAGCGGAAGTAGCCATTGAGAAGCGTGGAGATCTCAGCGCCAGCGCGCCGCCGCCACCCTATGTGGCGGGAGGAGTAAGTACAGCCGTTATTAAAAATGAAAAAAAGGAATTTGCTAAGTTATATCCTGTTTTAAGTCAGTTTAAAACAAGTGTTTCTGAAAAAGAGGATGAACCCACTGTAATATCAGCCATTGCCCATGCTGTTACTATGCTAGAGGTTCAGCGTAAGTATGGAAAGGGGGCAATGGCTGAGATAGGTGAGAGTAGTGTGACCACTAGGAGGGATAACATCCAAAGTACTGAAGTTGTTACTCCTGTAGTTAATCCTGAAGATAGTGAACCGGTGGGTACATAACCTGTCCGCACAATATCAGTTCCCAATGGGAAGGCGGATAAGGATGGTGTAGTTCCTTTAAGAAATGTTACAATGCATTGTCCTTGGACTAGATCAGAATTAGGTTCCATTATGACTGAATTCCCAGATCCTAGAAAAGAGTTGGCTAAGTGTCAGAAGTTTGTTAAAGACTTAGGAAATGCGCACGAACCAACCAATAAGGATTAGCGTTAGTGTTGAGGGCATGTCTTCCTCCCAATACTAACATACAAAAATTTATTAAAGATTGTTTGTTGGAGGGAGACGACACCTTGACAGATGAGGTGAATCAAGAGAATATAGAACTAATTTTCACACATTTAGCCATCTATTTTTCCAGTAAATCGGAGTAAAATTTTCACCATTAAACAGAAAGATAGTGAAGCAGCATCATATTACTTCACTAGAGTTATAGCAGCGATAACACGGTTCACTGGGATATCAAACATAGGTGAGGATCCACATCACAGGGAGGTAGCTGTAGGAGTACTAATGGATGGTCTTAGGGAAAATTTAAAAACCAGAGTGCAAACCTCACTACCTAATTGGAGAGGCATCACAGTAGATTCTCTTAGGTAGTCTGCTGTGGAGCATGACAAAAATATCTTTAGCAAAAAGGAAGAGAAGAGTGATAGGTTAATGACGGTAAGTATACAGGCTCTAGAGGGAATGCATACACGGCCACCAGCATACAACCCACATAACAAGAAACATAAAATAATCAGGTGTTTCAACTGTAACGAAGAAGGACATTTCATGAGAGATTGTAAAAAGGAAAGACTCAATACACATAGGGGTGGATCACGTAGATATCCTCCAAGGAGAAATTCACATAGACTAGAAGACTCACACCTGCCCGCGCATGTTATAGCAGCAAATGCTGCGTGGGAAAGCGATAGTCAGCGCTAGGGGTCAGGTCATACCTGTAGTCTACAGCCAGTGAGGTTAACTGAGAGTCTGAGAGAAGAACCAACAATGATAGTTGACATAGCTGGTAGGAAACAAACTTTTCTTGTAGATACAGGGGCGGCCAGATCTGTGATATCCTCTCCTTTTAATCTACAGGTGACCAGTAAAACTATTCCAGCTATGGGGGTAACGGGAAGAGTGTTAAATTATCCTTTAACTAAACCCACAGAACTTACTATCGGGGCCCTGCATACCAAGCATTCGTTTCTCTTGGCTGCAGCAGCTCCTACTAACTTGCTGGGAAGAGACTTGTTATGTAAAATGGGATGTGTCATATACTGTACCCCAGATGGTGTATTCCTAGATATACCAGAGATGGTCGTGCATAAGGTACAGGATATATTGGACACCCCTCAAAGGTTAATGTTGCACTCTACCGTTACAGAACAAAGTCCATCTCCAGTAAAGGGGATGTTGCTGCAAATACCCTATGGACCAGAGATGGACAGGACACTGGATTGATGGCAAATGTAGCTCCTGTGATGGTAAATCTAAAAAGTGGTAGGATAGCTCCAAAAATCCCACAGTATCCATTAATACCAGAGGTGGAACTAAGGGTATATCCTGTTATTGAGAGGCTGTTGCAACAAGGGATTTTAATTCGTACATCCAGCACAGCAAATAGTCCCATTTTCCCTGTGAAGAAGAGTGGGGGGAGGGGCTATATATTAGTCCAGGTTAAGGGGAAAGTAGTTGATAGCTAATTCCCCGTAGTGCCCAATCCAGCTGTCATCCTCATGCAGATACCATCGTCTGCTAGTCATTTTACTGTCATTGATCTATGTTCTGATTTCTTCTCAGTCCCTCTTCACCCTGACTGCCAATACCTATTTGCATTCTCCTACAGGGGGGTGCAATATACATGGAACAGACTTCCCCAGGGGTTCATTGACAGTCCCTGTATTTTCTCCCAAGCCTTACATGACTGTTTACAATCCTTCCAACCTAGCAATGGGTCTGTTCTGATTCAATATGTGGACGATTTATTGTTGTACTCTGATTCTTTTATGTCATGTTTACATGATACTAAATTGTTGTTGCTCCATCTGTCGCAAACAGGGCACAAGGTGGCAAAGAATACAATAGATATCTCCGGCGCTAATAGGTAGCATGAAAAACATGCAAATATCAGAAAAACATCAAATGCAGCAAATCAAAAAGAGGAAGTGCAAATCCTCTAATAAACAGACAAAACAAACCAAAAAGCAGATTGCGCACGAGATGTTCAAATCAAATAAATACACATAAAAAATATGTATAAAAATATATGAAAATAAATGTACAAACAGCTCATAATATAGTAATACCTCTGTTTACTGAATACAATGTATAAGTAAAATCAATAATCACATAAAATTATCCACAGGCTCATAGGGACCTATATATATATATATATATATATATATATATATATATATATATATACACACAGTGAGACAAATATCTCTATAGAGTAGCATGAAATTTTGCTTTCAACAATTGTCTCTATGACCAGAAGAATGGTAACTCTGTATTAAAATGTTGGCAAAACAAGCTCTATTCCACCTGATTCCAGTGTCTTGATTAATTGGCAGATTCCCGCAATCAAAGCGGTGTGAATGATATCAAATGTATAACTCCATAAAATCAACTGTATGATGATACATTAATGATGGAGCATAGATACAAAAGAATTGGTCCGCTGTATAAAATGTCAATTCAGCCGATATAATTAGTCCAACTGGTAGGTAGATAAACCAGCAAAGCTTACCCGTAACGGGAAATGTGTATCTGAATCACCGTGCCCCTGTACAAGCGGCTCAGGCGGCTCGAAGTTTCCAGAGTAGGTCTCGTGTGGTGCGCACCAACAAATTTCATCCGGACTGAAACACAAATAGTGCAGAGAAGAGTCCTCTTGAGGACACGGTAAGTATGATGCCTCTGGAGACAATGTAACACAGTCTTCACGATCAATGAGGCTTAATGGAGCCAATAACCAATAGTAGATACTCCATAGGATAAACAGATGAATATCAGCGACGCGTTTCGTCTGTCAAGCAGACTTTTTCAAGCTATAAGCTAACTGACATTCCACTTGGTCATTTATAGAGAAAAATAGGAGGAACCTCATTAGGTAATTAGCGGCCATGTTTAGAATACATGATTCAAATTAGCAAAGTATAAAAAACATATGGTCACTATGCGCCAAATCTCAAAATAAAAAGACATAAATACACATGTTATTTTAAAAACAGACAAAACTATGTCTAAGACAGAGGAACAAAATATTACAATATAATATAATCTGTACTGAAATCCACATACATATGCATAAGTGGATTAGGTGCATTTAGCACCCATAAATAAAAACATCAAATGACTAAAAATATATAATACATATACACAAAAGTGCATGCTTGTACACATACATAAGTATACACATATATATATATATATATATATATATATATATATTTTTATATATAACAATGAAAACACAACATACAAGGTATAGTAATAATGGAAAATGAAATGAATGAATAAATAAGACCCATGCTGCGCATATGTGTATGTACATATGTGTGCGCATGCGCGGATGCGTGCACTAGCACACACATATACCCACATAAACATGATACCATGCACAAGGTGGCAAAGGACAAGTTACAGCCATGTCAGACTAAGGTCAAATACTTAGGACACTATAGAGCAAGCGTTCTTTAATCTCAAAGATAGTCTGTCTAGAGCACCTGCATTGGGAATACCTGATTATGAAAAGCCTTTTGAGCTATACTGTACGGAAGCTGATGGTTGTGCAGCAGGTGTCCTCACACAGAAACATGGTGACGCTAGCAGACCGGTAGCATACTACAGTGCACAATTGGACACTGTGGCAAGATCACTCCCAACATGTCTCAGAAGTGTAGCAGCAACAGCTCTTCTGGTAAGTAAGAGCGAGGACGTAGTATTAGGACATGATTCAACTGTCTATACACCCCATGCTGTATCAGCTCTGTTAAATTCAGCTTAAACCAGACATGTCTCTTCAACTACATTCACAAAATGGGAACTAGCTCTGATGGCACCCTCAAACATCACCATCAAACGATGTAGCACCTTAAATCCAGCTACATACCTTCCATATGTGTCTCGAGAGACACAAAGGGTGGGAGGTGAGGAGACCCTGGGTGGTGATGAGTTTGGCAAGAGTACTGATACGCATGATTGTATGGAATACCTGAACCAGACATTTACTGCCAGGCCCGACATACGTGACACCCCCTTAGAAAATGTAGATTTTATGTTTTATACAGACGGGAGTTGTCATAGACAGACAGAGACGGGTGAACTATGTACTGGTTATGCTGTTGTAGATGATCAGGATGTTGTAGAAGCTAGACCCCTTGGCCCACCCCACTCAGCCCAGGTGGCTGAACTAGTAGCATTAAGGCGAGCGTGTGAGTTGGGAAAGGGTAAATCAGCTAATATATATACTGACTCTAGGTACGCCTTCGGAGTAGTGCATGATTTTGGAGCCCTTTGGCGTCTTAGAAACTTTACGACAGCAGCAGGCACGCCAGTAGCACACTCACAACACATAAAAGGACTTTTGACAGCAATACAGTTACCCAGGACAGTAGCCGTCATAAAGTGTAAAGCCCATACCTCTGAAAAAGACCCGGTGTCATTGGGCAACAACAGGGCAGACGAAGATGCTAAATGGGCAGCAGGGCAACCTATGACTGTTTCGACCGAGACTATGATGGTTTTTCAGACATTAGACATGCAGAAATTAATTGACATGTAAGATTGACTATTTCCAATTACCACCTTGCAGGAATCTAAAGTACGTGTTAGTGTGTATTGATGTGTTTTCCGGTTGGGTAGAAGCATATCCGGCAGCCACTAATACTGCTGTGTTCACTGCAAAGAAAATTGTACAAGAGTTTGTGTGTAGGTTCGGTATCCCTACAATCATCGAAAAATGATAGGGGTACCCAATTTACTGGGGATATCTTCCAAAATATGTGTAAGCTCATGGGAATCGGTAGCAGACTTCACACCCCTTACCGACCGCAAGTAGTAAGGTGGAAAGAGTAAATGGTACTATTAAGAACAAGCTTGGTAAGATAATGGCTGAAACTGGGTTGGCGTGGCCTGAAGCTTTGCCACTAGTCCTCCATAGCATGCGAACCACTCCAAGACCTCCTCTTAATCTACCTTTGAGATACTGTTAGGCCGACAACCTCATTTGATCGTGAGTCCGCAAGACGACTTAAAGTGTAATAATGAAGTGACTGTACAATATCTTATAAAAATGAGCAGACAGCTAAAGCAACAACAACAAAAACTAAATATGCTGTCACCTGGTATGCCAGAAACTAACTGTCATGATGTTGAACCTGGGGACTATTTTATGATCCGCAATTTCTTACGCTCAGGTTGTTTAACAGACCGTTGGGAAGGCCCATACCAAGTGCTACTGACCAGTACCACATCGCTGAAAGTTGCAGAGAGAGACACTTGGGTCCATTCCACCCACTGCAGGAAAGTCAGTAACCCGGAGAAAGTGAGAGACAAAGCTAAGACTGATGACACCGATCTGTCACTCGTAAACCTGTTCCGGGAGATCTAAAGCCTGCAGTCAAGATACCTGAGCCAGAGACGTTGCCTCAAAACTATCTTTCCAGCAATGGAGTGGCGATTTTTGTTTTTCTTTTTTTTCCTGGATTATTCTTGTTTTTACTTTTTATAGGACACCCTATTTTTGTGAAGGAAAATGGAGGACAGAGGAAGGTTCTGGTAGTGATACCGATGAGATGGATATCGAGGAAAAGTTAGTAAAATACCCAGAACAGCCCATTATCAAGCTTGGTCCAGGGGTTATGAAAAGGTCTGCTAGCTCGGGAACTCGGAGACAGTGTGAGGGGCTATTGTCTGATGAGTATTGTATCTGTAAGTTCTGTGACTCCCTAGTTGAAGAGAGATGCATCCAACGATGCCAGTCCCCGAGTACTCTGAATATAGGCGGGCATCCTTTGGAGGATTATCACTCCTTAGTGGGTAAGGTTCTAAACCAAACTGAGTGCTGGGTGTGCTCTCATGTGCCTCAGAAACAGCATAACATAGGACTAGTGCCGTTCCCACTAAACATCTCTGAGGTACTCGAATTAAGGGGAGGGAGGCCCATAGAAGGGAAGTACAATAACACTAGGTCCCCTAGTCTGAAGCTTCAACAATACTCCTTAGACAGATCTTTACTGTGCCTAAATATCTCTCATGCAAAGCGTCTGGAGAATTGGGAAGCTGACCTATCAGGTCAGACCATGGCTCGCCACACTCATTTTGGAGGGAGACTTGCAAGGTCACCAATAGGCAGGAATGTTGATGGACACCACAAATTAGGGTGTGTAACTAAACATAAGAAAGTATCCATTGGAAAGGTCTCTATAGGTAATTGTAAGAATGTCATCCATGCTGACACGTGTCTTGAACAAATGGAGGCACTAGGCATGGGTAGTTTTGTCATAACCTTATGTGATATAATTAATGGGCATACTGTTCCTTATGATCTCCGTGATGATGTGTACTTTGTGGGAGAAAAGCTTATTCCTGGGTGACTCTGAGTTCCAAGGGCTTGTGTTTCTTAGGTAAACTGGTTCCTGAAATCATGACTATTACACATGAAGAAATGGTTGGTATTCACAAGACTACATCCCCCACCATACATACACACACAGTATGAACACCGTGGCAAGAGAAATATGAATCCTGGTGAGGAACCCAAAGCTACAAAATTGATTAGTGAAACCGCTGGTTTTCAAGTTATTGTTGCTCTAGATCTCACCAGGACCACTCTGGGAACTTTAAATTTTAAATATATTCAAGACCTAGCTAAATTGATAGACAATATCACTGAGATGTATGATGACACTTTCAGGTATACTGGAAGGGAGCTACAAGCGTACTAGAAGGAGTTGGTGCAACATAGGTTGGTACTGAATTATCTCACCTCTATTACTGGTGGATACTGTGTGACTTTGGCCACCCAGTTTGGTGTGAAATGTTGCACGTACATCACCAATAATACGGATGACCCCAAAGAGGTTATAGACCAAAAGATGGATGAAATTCTGCAACTGAAATGGGAATTTCGAAGGAACCATAATTCTTCGTTATATGAGGTTGGGGAAAAGGTGGCAGGTTGGTTCTCGTGGTTGCACCCTGTAAAATGGTTCTCCGGTCTAGGGGAGTGGGTACAGGAAATGGTTGCTAGTGTAGGTAAGCTCCTTCTCCTTATACTTGGTGTCATCTTAGCAATTGGTTTGTGTGTCAAATGTGTTCCTACTGTGTTGAAGTGTGGAAAACAGTCTTCTAGTGGAAACACTGAAAAAGAGACTAAAAGAGTGGTGCGAGATACCGAAGTCATGGTCTGTGAAGAAGTGTTGTATAATGCTGAACTTGAACTTGATTGTGTGATAGTTTATTACACTATCAAAGGGTGAAGCTGTCGAAGTCAGCATATTGGATAAAGTCATTTCAATTAATATTGGGCAAACTTGGTTGTCTTTGTCCGAAAATATGCGTAGAGCACGCTACGGCGTGGAAGGGCGTATCCAGCCGCAACACGTGGCAATAAACAGTTTCTACACTTTTACACACATTCGCACAAGCACATACAGTTGTAAATAGTACACATTAATCGTAGTTGCAACACATAGTCATTTATGTTAAAATATAGTAGTATTCATTTTTAATATTATAAGTTATATGCATATTAGTAAAACCTATGGTACAGGTTAAAGGAAATGTGTCATGTCTGATATCATTTTAATCCCCTATTCATCAGCAGCTGTCAAGGTTGATTCGGCGAAGAGATCACACATTGCATACTCTAGTTATTGATGTTAGGGTATAAACCTTTAATATGATGCTGACTATAAAATGCTAATGTACTAGTTGAAACTGCAGTCTCAGAATCAGCGGGTTTAAAGTCTTTACAAAGTTGGATTTGCGTGGGGCCTATAATCTCATTTGCATACGACTGGGGGACGAATGGAACACTGTCTTCTTTACTCATGAGGGACACTTCGAATTTCTGGTGTCAAAGTCGTATAATTGGGTGAACGAAAGTATATTGGTTAATATTGTTTTACCGTGCGATTGCGATCAGTATGCCACGTAACACGTGGCATGGCACGATCACGCGGTAAAATACGTACGCACACACTCGCACCCTCACATTTATTTATTTATATATTTCATATTTATAATGGTTCCATTCCACAGGGATTTATGAGCAGATGGTATTTAGTTTATAAATATATATATATATATATATATATATATATATATATATATATATATATAAATATATATTTATATGTACACTTTAGTGATACTTAAGGTTCAGGTTACAGGAAACATGTCATGTTTAGTATCATTTTAATCCCCTATTCATCAGCAGCTGTCCGGTTGATTCGGCGAAGAGATCACACATTGCATACTCTAGTTATTGATGTTAGGGTATAAACCTTTAATATGATGCTGACTATAAAATGCTAATGGACTAGTTGAAACTGCAGTCTTGGCGGGAAGAACGGAGCACATCCCCTAGAGAGATGACCCGCACCTTTGAATTCTTTAGTTTGAACTAGCCTATGATCTGCAACCCCCTGGACCTTCCTGAAGCCTGGACCAATAGAAGCAAGCCACACCATCTGCATTGTTTTACTGTATTTCTGTTTGCATATAAGCAGGAGCTTTTCATCTAGTGTTCAGTCATCTTGACCACAGACTTCAGACCTGAAGGACTGTTCACTGGATCCTGTCAGGCCGTAGGCCGTTTGAGGAATATAACAGAGCAAAACACTAACCGGTATTAGTACTACTGAACTAGTAGGTGCAGAGTCTAACGTACCCCGCAAGGAGGTTTGGACTTCGCTGCACAGGGTACGCAGGTCACTGTGCTATTAGCCAGTTGCCGGTGTAGTGTAGAAGGGTCAGACGGTCCGGGTCACACCAATCGGGAATATGCGGTACCAAGGGAAATCCAAAGGAGTAGTCGCAAGCCGGGGTCGAAGTACAATGTGGGTCACTCAGATAGTGGGATAGTCGCTAAGCCGGGGTCACAACAGGAAAGCAGGAACAGAAGAACTCACAGGAAACCAGGAGCAAGGAACCAGTAACACAGTCTAGTAGACCTGTTACTCTGGCACGCTAATGGCGCCAGAGTCAGGTTTAAATAATGGTCAGGAGGACCTGATTGGCAGGAACAGGAAGTGGCAACCAGCTGAGGCAGCGGCGTCCTGTTGCCTAGCAACAGGACAGAGGAAAGGGCGCATGCGCCCGACATTAAGGAGAATCCGGAAGGACTCCGGGGCAGCCAGCGGGGAGGTCAGACGTCCGTTCCCCGACTGACGGGATCAGCGGAGGAGAATTTGAGTTTGACTCCAATCTTAGTACAAAAGGCTCTGCAGAACCTAGCGACGAATTGTACCCCACGATCTGAGATGATCTCCTGAGGACATCCATGGAGGCGGAAAATATTCTTTAAAAACAGGTCTGCGAGTCTAGGAGCTGAGGGATGAAGTGAGACATTTTGGAAAAGCGATCTACCACGACCCAGATGGTATGTAGTCGTGGCTCCAAGGGAGATTGGTGATGAAATCCATCGTGATACTGATCCAGGGAGAGTCAGGGATGGGAAGAGGGAGGAGAAGACCAGATGGGCTTTGTCTAGGAATTTTGTGGCGTGCACAAACACAGCATGCTGATACAAATTTACGAAACTCAGAACCAAGAGTAGGCCACCAGTAGTATCTGGAAAGAAACTCCCTCGTCCTCTTGTAGCCGACATGACCTGCAAATTTAGAGTCGTGTGCCCAGCACAGTAATTTAGAGCGAAGATGTGATTCCACAAAAGAGCGTCCAGGAGGTAGAGAGAGATGAAGAGTTGGTAATGGCCACCATCTGCATAGGATTCAGAATCATCTTGTTGTCCGGGAAGGTAAGAGAATCCGTATTATCAAAAGACCTGGATAGTGCATCGGCCTTAGAGTTCTTGGAACCAGGACGAAAAGTAAGGATAAGTTGAAACCGGGAAAAGAAAAGAGACCAGCGAGCCTGACGGGGGTTAAGACATTGTGCCTCCTGAAGGTAGGTAAGGTTCTTGTGGTCTGTTATCATGGTCACAGGATGTAAAGCGCCTTCAAGCAGGTGGCGCCACTCTTCTAGTGCCATCTTGATGGCCAATAGCTCCTTGTCGCCGATTCCATAATTTAATTCACTACCGGATTTTTTTTTAGACAGGAATCCACAGGTCTCCAAAATGCCGGAAGAGGATTTCTGAGACAGGACAGCCCCAATTCCTACAGATGAAGCATCAACCTCAAGAAAAAACGGTCTCCCCTGGTCTGGCTGTTTGAGTATGGGAGCCGAAAGAAATGCTTCCTTAAGAGTCTTGAAGGCCAATATTGTTTCGGTAGACCAAGGTTTGCAGCAGGCACCCTTGTGGGTTAAAGCTGTGATGGGACAGATGATAGAAGAAAATCCTTTAATGAACTGACGGTAATAGTTGGCAAACCCGATGAAACGCTGTGTAGCTTTGAGGCCAGTGGGGAGTGGCCAGTTGATAATGGCTTCTACTTTTTGAGGATCCATTTGAAGGCCGGTGCCGGAAACTAAATAACCCAGAAAAGTTTACAATATAAAGAATATCTTCTGAGACGAGAGAGAACTGTCTTAACGTGAAAACTGTGAGAGAATATATTAGATGAGAATATTAAAATATCGTCCAGGTAGACAATCACGAATTGATACAGCAGATCCCTGAAGATCTCGTTGACGAAATCTTGAAAGACGGCTGGGGCATTGCATAACCCAAAAGGCATCACTAGATACTCGTAGTGCCCGTCACGGGTGTTGAATGCCGTTTTCCACTCGTCGCCTTTCCGAATGCGTATCAAGTTGTAAGCCCCTCTGAGGTCCAATTTGGAGAAGATCTTAGCACCTCGGATACGGTCGAACAACTCCGTAATAAGGGGCAGAGGGTAGCAGTTCTTGAAGGTAATGGCATTTAGGCGGCGGTAGTCTATGCAGGGTCTTAATGAACCATCTTTCTTCACAAAAAAGAATCCGGCTCCTGCGAGAGAAGTAGACTTCCTGATGAATCCTCTTTGAAGGTTATCAGAGATGTACAGAGACATAGCCTTCGTCTCTGGAAAAGACAGTGGATAGACTCTACCTTTAGGAATAGTTTTACCGGGCACCAGCTCGATGGGACAATCCCACGCACGATGTGGAGGAAGACACTCTGCGGCAGTTTTGCTAAAGACGTCAAGGAAATCTAAGTATGGCTCCAGAAGCTTGACCTGGGAGTCAAGAGAGAGACAAGGTAGGCGGGTGGGTGGGAGTACCTTTGAGAGACACTGGTTGAAACACGAAGCACCCCAGGAAGATACCTGGGCGTGAAGCCAATCAAATTGCGTGGAATGCGTTCTGAGCCAGGGTAACCCTAGGATGATAGAGTTGAGGGACTGTGGAATGACCAGGATCCTAATCCACCCATGGTGAAAAACCTCTACCTGCAACCTAACTGGAGAGGTGATATAGGTGATGGAACCGTTGCTGACACAGTTACCGTCAACTGCAGTCAGAACCAATGGTTGTGGCAATGGAGTATGCGAAGCTTGGACACCAGAGTAGCGAAGATGAAGTTCCGAAGACCTGAGAATGACTGGCATCAGGAAGTTGGTATCTTTAGGAGGACAGGGAGAATGGAGACTGGATCCTAGGACAACCTCCCTTTTATTGCCTAGGAGGTGGAGTTTCCCGGCCTCTTAGGACAAGAAGACAAAAGGTGACCGGATTCTCCGCAATACAGACACAAACGGTTCCTAATGCGGCATTCCCTTTCGTCCCGGGAATAAGCGAGAGCATCCAATTTGCATTGGCTCTTCAGCTGGGGGAACTGGAGATTGAAAGCGGGGAGCCAGACGAGTAAAACGGCGATCCTGGTTCCTCTCAGCGGAAACGCTCTTGATGGCGGATGTCCACTTTGATACTAAGAGACACCAGGTCGTCGAGCTTGGTAGGAAGATCTCGGGAGGCAAGAGCGTCCTTAATAGAACCAGATAAACCTTGCCAATAGGTAGCTGTTAGTGCCTCATCATTCTATCCTAATTCTGAGGCAAAGGTACGGAACTGAACAGCATATTGACCCGCCGTAAGAGAACCTTGACGAAAAGCTAGCAGACTTGATGCGGCAGAAGACACACGGCCGGGCTCGTCGAATACCTTTCGGAAGTTCTCGATAAAGAACTGTAAAGAACCGAATTGTAGAGAGACCCATCGTTCCGCTCCCAAAGGGGGGAGGCCCAGGCCAGGGCTTTTCCGGTAAGGAGGGAAATAATGTAGGCTACTTTAGCTCTCTCGGACGAGAAATTTTCCGGTGCTAGTTCGAACTGGATGGAGCACTGGTTAAGGAATCCGCAGCATCCCTTGGGATTACCGTCATACTTCTCAGGTGTGGGGATCCGTAGAGTCCTGGAAGTAGCGACAATTCCGCTGGGAGAAGCAGGAGTAGGAGCCGGGGCAGGAGCAGCTGCCTGAGGGATGTTCAGGGAGTCCAGACGGGAAATCACCCATTGTATACACTGTAGGAGTTGCTGTTCCACCCGCAGTCCTAAATGAAGGAGGAGGTCTCGAGCAGAGGGTTCTCCGGTACCGTCAGTCATGGCCAGAGTAAACTGTCAGGCCGTAGGCCGTTTGAGGAATGTAACAGAGCAAAACACTAACCGGTATTAGCACTACTGAACTAGTAGGTGTGGTGTTCACCAGGAACCCCCGCAAGGAGGCTTGGACTTCACTGCACAGGGTACGCAGGTCGCGGTCCTATTAGCCAGTTGCCGGTGTAGTGTAGAAGGGTCAGACGGTCTGGGTCACACCAATCGGGAATATGCGGTACCAAGGGAAATCCAAAGGAGTAGTCGCCAAGCCGGGGTTGAAGTACAATGTGGGTCACTCAGATAGTGGGATAGTCGCCAAGCCGGGGTCACAACAGGAAAGCAGGAACAGAAGAACTCACAGGAAACCAGGAGCAAGGAACCAGTAACACAGGCTAGTAGACCTGTTACTCTGGCACCCTAATGGCGCCAGAGTCAGGTTTAAATAATGGTCAGGAGGACCTGATTGGCAGGAACAGGAAGCGGCAATCAGCGGAGGCAGCGGCGGGACAGAGGAAAGGGCGCATGCGCCCGACAGTAAGGAGAATCCGGAAGGACTCCGGGGCAGCCAGCTGGGAGGTTAGACATTCATTCCCCAACTGACAGGGGATCAACGGGAACGGCGTCTGACAGATCCAGAGCACCTGCGATAAGTAACGGCTGTACTTATTTTTAATTTGCTTAGAATATTCTGCTACTTTTTGAGAATAAATATTTGTGCGTTGGAAACACAAATCGAGATTCGACAATCGTTATTGGATGGAGACAAAATGTGCATAACACTTCTGTATTGCTTCCTACACATTTCTTCCCTTTTTGTGGGTGGTTCCAGTTGGATATCAACATATATTCAAGTTTTTCACTACAATTATTTCACATCAGTCCATTTCCTCCCAACACCCTTTTATTGCGATTCAGTGGTATTAACACTTTTTCCTGGTTTCCTATTTTGCCTATGTAGCATTTGATATTCCTGTGTCCAGTAACAAATTGAACCCCTTGCCATCATAATTCAGTGTTATCTCTTTTTATTGGTTTCCAGTATTATTACTATTTATTATTGTTATTATTATTATTATTATCATCATAGATTTGTAAGGCGCCACAGTGCTCCATAGCGCCGTACAGTAGGGAAAAGGGGCATACATAAAACAGACGTGCAATGTAGACAAAATAAATGCAGATGTGAAAAAAAGAGTAGGGAGGGCCCTGCTCATGATAGCGTACATTATATGTGGAAGAGGGAACAGCTGAAACAAGAAGAGCAAGTGTGGTTCAGAGTGGAGATTGGGACAGTTGTGAGGATGCATTAGTGTGAGTAGTATCAGCTGGTGTAAAATAAGTAGAAAAGTTTTCAGATTTGATAGCTATTGGAAAGCTTGATTGGGCATGGTAGGGAATTTTATAAGTGGGCAGCAGCATTGAAGTCTTGTAAGCAGGAGAAAAATATATATTTATTTGGGTTTCAAATATTTAACAGGGAGTAAGGGTACGGGAGACGAATAGGGAATGGAAGAGCATCATCATCAACATATATTTATATAGCACCAACATATTCTGTAGCGCTTTAAAATTGGAGCAAGAGTACAAATCTTGAATGAACATGCTCGTCTTAATGTATGGGAATGTAATAGCCATTGTATCATCTCAAAAAGGACTGAGGCATGGTTGGGATAAGTGTAGGAGAAAAGAGAGAACACAAGGAAAAAAGGGGGGTGACCCAGAAATCATATCTGTATTCAAGCAGCTAAGCTGAGGGAGAGAGATCCTTTAAGATTTTAAAGTTGGGCTATTGCTGTTGAATTGATCAGGATCATCATAGACCATGCTGGTAATGTATTTCAGCTTGTATATTTGCCAAACTTTATTAATATGAGTAGGCGGTCCTAGTTTCTTTCAGTTAAGTGCTATTAGACATCTACAGGCCACAAGAATGTGGCTGATACATTTCAAAGTTTCCCATCTTATTTTATATTTTTATATCTTATTGCTACTTTCTCTCTCTACATATGGAATAATATTTTTCATATGTATATTAACCTTCAAGTAACTGTGTATTTTCCTTTCAAGTATACTAGGATAATTTAACAATTTCTTACCATGATTGTTCTAGGTCTGCCAGCAGTCAACTCTGCAGAAAAGTTATTGGTGGCATGGTATGGAACACAGATTTAAGAAGATCTGTGTCTGTGGAACACCTTGAGACCAAAAGCCTTCCTTCCCGCTCTCCCCCTATTACACCTAATTGGTAAGTAGGATTTTACAAAAAGATTTACTGAGCAAGAAGAATATTAAAGACACTATTAGTTTTGTAACAATTAGTAAATGTAAAACAAAAAAATAAACATATGTTTATGTGTACATAAATGACGCATCCACCAACGTTTATGTGTGCTTGTATCCTACTTTTAAAATGGGTTTATTGTGAAATTCTAGTGATGAAAACACAATCTTCCTGTCAGGGAAACCCCTTGTTATTATGCAAATTAAAGCTGCTACAATATAGTATTATTTTTCAATTACATTAATATTACAATTCAATTATATTGCTTTTTTTCTATTGAAACAATTATTAATAATTTGTTGTATATGAGTTCCACTTTAGTGTATATTTTGCCTGTTTTTGTTTCTTTTTTTTTTCCCGTTATAATGTTCTTTTATAATACTGGTTGTTTACTAAGCTGGGGCACACTGTATTCTGAGTCAGTGGAAAAGCTGTTATACTAACATGCAAATCACACATCTTTCCTTGACAAGCCCACACAAGGCTTTTAATCACACAGGGCTTAAATCTCAATGCATGGTGTGAGACAATTCAACTGCTGATTTCAAGACTAAAAGCATGCAGCATGGGGAATCCTGAATTCATGTAGGCTCTTTTATGACATCAATAATTCTGTCAATAAATGCTCACCAATCTTCCGTTCCTTCAAGATTAGTGTTATATTTTGAAGATTTCTGTTGCTATGTTCCTTTATTTTTATCAAATGATACCAGTAAAATTAAAATGTTATAGGGCTAATCTGGGTTTCATAAAGAGAACCTCTCTACCCCCAACAATTGCTATTTGAAAATTCATTATATTTTCAATAATGACCTATTGGGTACTGAGGATATCATTTCTCACATACGTGTGTGCACGCAATAGTGAAACCACAGTTAATACGCTGGAAATCCATTTAGACAGCTCTATATTTAGGATCAGTGAGACTCTTTTCTTGCTATGGATATCTCAATACTTTTCTCTAAACAATAATCCGGAGGTATCCAAATCTAATTTTTGGCTTGCATCCGATTAACCCCAATTAAAATCAGATACCACTGGAATAAAGCCTGCTGGCCACTTAAATGCCCCATCTTCCTGAAAGACATTCACAATGCTACCAAATATCTTCTCAGTAATTGATTCTCTGGTTCTGATGGCCTTTTACCATTGGATAAATTAATATGTTTAGTGCTTTGCCCCACATATTTTTGACCAACTAATTCAAGGCAAAAACACATTTCCTGAGATTTGTTAAAAACTATTGTAAGATGGACTAGACAAGACTACAGTCTTTTTTTCATACCCTTTGAGCTGGCCATGAAGTCATTAGCCCAGCTATTATACTCTAATCCAAATGTTCAAGGCCTTTAGTAAGGCACTTTAGAGCATAAAATAAATCTAAACACTGATGACATTAAGGTTAATATATATGACAATACAAAAGCATGATTCGATAGCACAAATGCTGTGTTGTAATGTGACATACCACCTTTTGCAGAAGTGTGCCGGATTTATGTAAATACTCTTAGATATGTAGGCTAAAATGGTAAAGTCTGCCAGGGTACAAAAGTTTGCCCTTGCAGATGAGAGGATTTGACAGATTGGACCTTCTGTAGCTGAATATGGAATAGGAGCATGAGTATTGAATATTAAATTAGATGACATGACTATCAAAATACTTATGTTATGTTATACTCAACCAAAATTTCACTTAAGATGGGGCCCTGGTCCTGTCATAATGGAAAGACAAGCATTAGAACTTTATTGACATTGTAAGGTGCCACCATGGAACTACATCAAAATGGTTTTGTTCACTTGATGAAGTGAATTTTATGTAATGATGAGCCTTTTCTGAACCACTAAATAAAGCATTGGTTAAAATAAAAGAATATACTTATAAAGCCTATTATATTATATTTTGAAGACTAAAATATAACCAAGAACAATTAAGAAGGTTACCTATTGTCCTAACATATTCTGAATTGTGAGCATATTGTGAATGGCTTGTTTCTTGTGGGAACTTTTTCTAGGCGGAGCCCTAGATTGCGTCATGTTATTAGGAAGCCTCAGCATTCTTCTGCAGACAACCTGGTCAATGAAATGACTTATGTCACCGAGACAGAAGATGTGTTTTACACTTACAAAGGCTCTCCAACCTCAAAAGACAGTGATTCAGAGTTCTTTCAGAATTGCAGTCCATTCAGCAGGTATGTGAAGATTATATTCTTTATCATACAAAGTTTGCTGAATTTGTTCGGTTTGTACCCTTTGATGTTAATACAAAAACATGTTAATGTTTTTATAATGTGTTAACTACCACTTTGATGAGAACAATACACAGTATAATTGTAAATACATTGATTGTTATACACGTAATAAATTGTTACATAGTTTAATATTGGTATCTATGTCAGTACAAAAAATAGCAATGTGCCCTTTACTTAGTGTATTTATCACCTATATACAAAGGATGCAGCAATTTTATAGGCTGCACCAATATTTAGCCTATCAATTCGTCAGGAGCAACCGACATCACTTAGGTAAAGTATATCACAAATTGGCCACCTCCGTTGCATGTAGATAATCGGTATTCTTTATTATCAGTTATTGAAACCTAATTAATAATCCATTGCATGGAGATGAGGTCTTTTCTTAATATCCATTATTGACAGACTGTTAATATTGTAAGCCATTTTTCTTCATCACATTAGGCGCACCATACACAGGCCACTATCATCTCAATATTAATTGTTAGAGATTTTGAAGAAATGAAAAGGTATTTGGCATCTAGAGAACCTGTCAGATGGTGGAGCAAGGACCCCACTCCATCTGTAACAAGTGCATGTCAAGTATACCATTTAAATATAGGGGAGGGGGCTGCCCTGGGATAGTTAATATTTTTGCTAAGTCAGCCACATACATTCAAAACTTTGCAGTAATTTACATTTATTGAAAAGTATGAAATAGACACTAGAAGGAGGTCTAGTGAAGTATAATCACATAGCACTAAGTTAAATTAAATCTATTTGTGACAGGATGGACCACCTATGCCACCCTGTCTTGTGTTGCTGGGAACCGGCTGGGCTTACTTTGCCACTGTCTCAGTAGGAGGAGCCTGCTGCCCCCACTGGACTCCTTTATGGCATCCAGAACCACGTTCCTTCTGGGTAACTGTCACTGCTAGTGTACTCCCGTGCTGGTACACTTGGGCTGGTAACCCAGAGCGCTCAGGGTGCCGTGGATGGATAACCCCTGGCCTATCACACTGGCCAGAACTGCTGGGGAGCGGGCAGAGCGATGGTACTAGGAGCTGGGTCCAAACTTCAGAACAGCCAGAGGACTGATTAGATTTAGAGTCTAATCTGTAGGTCACAGGAATATAGCAATATTGAAGAAGTTGTCAAGCAGGATCTTGAAGCAGAGAGTGATGTTTATTTAGCTCAAGTGTCCTGACAAGGACAGTTCCACTTATTAGAAGTATCAGTGGTCAGGTCAGATAGAACATCAGAATGATACATTTCAGTGTACAAGGGCTCTCTTTTTATACAGTTTTAGAGATTAGTTTTAGCTGGAGGTAAGCCAGCCCCCTGATCAGAGATGGCTCTGCGCAGACTGCAGTATTTCATTCAAACATTAACATCAGGATGTACAGTATTCCTGCATCTATCACATCCTCTAGAAACTACACACAAACTTCCTCAAATAAATGCTTATCAGAAATCAAACAAATACCTCAGACATGAGTGCATTTCCTTTAGCAAAGCTAAAACAAACGAGTTTCTTCCCTGGTCTCAGAAATAAAAAAAAAAAATTCTTAAAAAAATATACACAATATCAAAATTGAGTGCATTTGCAATTTTATAAATAAGTGCTCTGTGCTATTTCCTTTAAATAAATTTATACCATCACTTACTTATAAGTGATCCAGTCACACTACTCTCCCCCACACCCCCCCCCCTCCCCCCCTCCCGGATTGCTGTGAGCCTTTCCTTGCTTTTGAATTATGTGAAAGTTATAAATTTGAAGGACAAGGCTCCGGGCGCAACAATCTGCCATTTTCCCCTGAGGTGTGTGATAGCCACTTTAAAGGATTATGATCAGTCACCACAGTAAAATGTTGTCCATACAGATAAGGTTGAATTTTTTTCACTGCCCACACAATGGCCAAACAT
The DNA here is from genome assembly GCF_038048845.1 of Mixophyes fleayi. Lineage (NCBI taxonomy): Eukaryota > Metazoa > Chordata > Amphibia > Anura > Limnodynastidae > Mixophyes > Mixophyes fleayi. The sequence goes on from NC_134406.1 coordinate 124,150,988, forward strand.
TCCTTCTCAATTGTGGCATACCCCACCTTTCGGTTGAGCAGTTTCCTGCTCAAATAGGCCACATGGTGCTCCTGCCCATCTGGCCCCACCTGACTAAGTACTGCTCCCAGTCTATACAGTGACGCGTCAATTTGCACAATGAAGTCCTTGTCATAATTGGGCACTAACAGTACTGGAGCACGAACCGGGGCTTCCTTTAACGACTGAAATGTCGGCTCACATACTTTGGGGAGTTTCTGCTTAGTGAGATTTGTCAGGGGCATCATCATCATCACCATTTATTTATATAGCGCCACTGATTCCGCAGCACTGTACAGAGAACTCGCTCACATCAGTCCCTGCCCCATTGGAGCTTACAGTCTAAATTTCCTAACACACACACACAGAGAGAGAGAGAGAAAGAGAGACTAGGGTCAATTTGATAGCAGCCAATTAACCTACTAGTATGTTTTTGGAATGTGGGAGGAAACCGGAGCACCCGGAGGAAACCCACGCAAACACGGGGAGAACATACAAACTCCACACAGATAAGGCCATGGTTGGGAATTGAACTCATGACCCAGCGCTGTGAGGCAGAATTGCTAACCACTTAGCTACCATGCTGCCGTGTACTACAATGCTAAGGTCTGGGACAGAACGTCTGTAGTACCCTGCAGTCATTAAGAATGCCAGTACATGTAACTGGGTCGTGAGCTGGTTCCAGTCTCGCATTGTCTCTACCTTAGCTGGTTCTGACCTAAACCTACCTCCCCCCACTTGATCACCCAGGTACTGTATCTCTTGCATCCCCATCTGGCACTTCTCTGCCCTAACAGTCAGACATGCCGACCCTATATTCCCTATCAACAGCCCTATTTGCTCCAGATTATCTTCCCAAATCTTACTGAAAATGGAAATGTCTTCTAGGTAACCCTGAACTCTGTCCAACTCATCTACAAAAACGTTTATTCCAGTCCAAGGGCCAGTTGACAGACATGGGCACATTATGCGACTAGCAGTAGTATACGCAAAACTGCCTTATCATTTGTAGGAATCAATACACTGGAAGAAACAGATGAGGTCATGGTGAAACAAGCAGAAAACCTGGGGCCTTGTCCAACCACCGAACAATCCATCGGTTCTGGATGATTTTGACAATGTCTCCGGAAGTGCCCCTAATCGTCACTTTGCAGTCTGTCCCATCCCAGCCTCTGGTGTTGGTTTCGTCCTGAAGTCCGGCTTGGCAACATTCTCTGCTGTCCGGGCCATATTTTCGACAGTGTTATACCGGTCAATAGCTGTCGCAAGCTCCTCTCCGCTTTCTCTACCAGCAGCTTCTTTGTCTGGGTGGCCGATGAGAGGGGGAGAAGGAGAGCGGATGAGAGGGGGAGAAAGGGAGCGGATGAGAGGAGGAGAAGGGAAGCGGATGAGAGGAGAAGAAGGGATGCCGCTGAGAGGATCATTAGATGTGATCCCTTATACCCGCATGGCGCCCCAGCCAGCACCTACCATGCTGTCCATGATCTCTAAACCCCACTCCCTTGATATAGCTCACAGCCTAAAACTAATCTAGTTAGAGCAGTTGCCTCCATGCCTCTCTGACGTAAACACTTGGACAAGTGCAGCTGCAGATCCAGTGGAAGGGGGGTGGATCGCCCCTCTAGTAGCACTTCACACATCTTTCAATTGCTGCTGAAAGGTCGAATATACTGAGTTAAGGGACGGGGCCAAACAAGGCCAACCAATCAGAGGGGAGGGGCATGGCTATGCTAAATCTCCCACCTCTAGAACATCAACTTACACAGTCCCTGACTCGGCCATGTTCTACGTCTCCAAAATCAGGCTATGCTGGGAGCCTGTCACCCTCATCCCGCACATCATACAGTCAAGTTCATAAATATTGGGACATCAACACAATTCTTATATTTTGGGTTCTATACACCACCACAATGGATTTGAAATGAAACTAACAAGACGTGCTTTAACTGCAGACTTGCAGCTTTAATTTGAGGGTATTTACATCCAAATCAGGTGAACGGTGTAGGAATTACAACGGTTTCTATATGTACCTCCCACTTTATAAGGGACCAAAAGTAATGGGACAATCGACTCAAAAGCTATTTCATGGACATGTGTGGGCTATTCCCTCGTTATTTCATCATCAATTAAGCAGGTAAAAGGTCTGGAGTTGATTCTAGGTGTTTCATTTACATTTGGAATCTGTTGCTGTCGACTCTCTATATGAGATCCAAAGAGCTGTCACTATCAGTGAAGCAAGCCATCATTAGGCTGAAAAATCAAAACAAACCCATCAGAGAGATAGCAAAAACATTAGGTGCGGCCAAATCAACTGTTTGGAACATTCTTAAAAAGAATGAACGCATCGGAGAGCTCAGCAACACCAAAAGACCCAGAAGACCACGGAAAACAACTGTGGTGGATGACAGAATAATTTTTTCCCTGGTGAAGAAAAACCCCTTCACAACAGTTGGCCAAATCAAGAACACTGTCACAGAGGTGACTTTAGTTCCTGCAAGTATTGGCTCAGCTAGTCAAGGAGGCGCGGAGTCTAACACGCCGCCGGTATTCACCAGGGACCCCCGCAAGGGAGTTTGGACTTCGCGGCGAGCGACGTGCAGGTCGCGGCCCTTCCAGGTAGCTACTTGCGAGGAAAGGGCAAATCCGTAAACGTACAGGCCGAGTCAGAACCAAGCGGGCAGATAAGGTACAAATTCAGGAGGCAGAGGATAGTCAGCAGGCCGGGGTCAAACCGAAGTAGCAATGCAGGACACAGGGAGAATCCAAAGGCGAGGTCAGGAAGCCGGGTCAGTAACAGGAATCAATAGGATGTATACAAGTAGAATGTATGGCTGGAACGCTGGAGGCTAGATAACTAGTTGCTCTGGCATCCTAGTGATGTCAGAGCAGGATATATATAGGAGGTCCTTCATGCTCATTGGTGGACAGTGATTCGGCGGTCAGACAGCTGGCCGCCGACAGGAAGCTTCAGCAGCGCGTCCCGTTGTCATGGCGACGGGCGCGCATGCGCACACCGCCGCCGGAAGATGCGTCTCCGTTGCCTAGCAACGGGACGCTCAGGGAGAGTCAGACGTCCGTCCCTGCTTAGCGTGGAGGCGCGGGGACGGCGTCTGACAAACACTCTCCAGGAGGTAGGTGTATATGTGTCAAAGTCAACAATCAAGAGAAGACTTCACAAGAGTGAATATAAAGGGTTCACCACAAGATGTAAACCATTTGTGAGCCACAAAAACAGGAAGACCAGATTAGAGTTTGGCAAACAACATCTTAAAAAGCCATTACAGTTCTGGAACAACATCCTATGGACAGATACAGATGAGACAAAGATCAACTTTTTAGGACCTGACCCTCAGCTTACAACGTGAGAAGGGGAACACCTGAGGAACCACACCTGCATGGACAACCAGCGCCTGGAGATGTTCATCACAGTGAGGACTCAGGGTTCCTCTACACACAGTGACACCATACATGTATACACACAGTGACACCACACATGTACACTCAATGACACCACGCATGTACGCAACAGTGACACCACGCATGTATGCAACCGTGACACCACGCATGTACGCAACAGTCACACCACGCATGTACGCAACAGTCACACCATGCATGTACTCACAGTGACTCCATAAATGTACACACAGTGACACTATACAGGGAACTATATACACCCAGTGACAAAATACAGATGTATATATACACACAGTGGCACTATACAGGGCTCTATATGCAGACAGTGACACTATACAGGAGTACAGTGACTCTATACAGGGGTCTATATACAGACAGTGACACTATACAGAGGTTTAGCTAGTCACAGTGACAGTATACAGGGGTCTATATACACACAATGACGCTTTGCAGAGGTCTATCTACACATAGTAATAGTATAGTATACAGGGATCTATATACAGACAGTGACACTATACAGTGCTCTATATACACAAAATGACACTATACAGAGGTCTATCTACACATAGTAATAGTATAGTATACAGGGATCTATATACAGACAGTGACACTATACAGTGCTCTATATACACAAAATGACACTATACAGAGGTCTATCTACACACAGTGACAGTATACAGGGGTCTATATACTGTACACACAGTTTCACTATTCAGGGGTCAATATACACTAAATGACACTATACAGGGTTACTACATAGTAACACTATACAAGGGTCCATATACAGACAGGGACACTAATCATGTGTATATATATATATATATATATATATATATATATGTTAACCCGTGCATGATACTCATGCATTCTAGACAAATCAAGCTACTTAAGGTGGTAAAAAGGTTCTTGTCATGCATTTGGGGCTAGTCCAGGCCTCCTCAGGGGAAGAGCGTTACTTCCCGACGTAAGCGCCCTTTTTTAGCGTGGTTTTGTCCACATGTGACCACCTCATCATTCTTCTCCATCACCTCATCCTTCATTTTCATCGCCACATCTATCCAGATGTCTATCCAGACACAGGGATCTCTCTCAGCGGTCCTGAGTATCACACTCCTCTCACTCTGTCACCCCCGGCAACCACCAACCACTCCCCACTGTCACCCCTGGCAACCACCAACCACTCCCAACTGTCACTTCTCCTTCAAGAAATATATATATTTTTTTTTTAAATCTTTATAAACACTTTTAACAATTAACAAATTAAATTAACAAATTAAAAACATCTTAGTATACCAAATTTCAGCCCTTTCTGAATTTTTTTTCCCACACACACTAAGAATTTAGTACGGTCAGTGTATAACTCCGCCCAGCAGGTGGCGCTGCAGCTTGGTTTTATTTTTTCAACACAGACAGACTAACACACGCCACTAGACATTTATATTATAGATATATATATACACACAGTGACACTATACAGTGGTCTATATAAACACAGTGCCACTATACAGGGACAGTATACAGATGTCTATATACACACAGGGACACCGTACAGGGGTCTGTATATATACAGGGTCACCATACAGGGGTCTGTATAAACACAGTGACACTATCCTGGGGTCCATATATCTACAGTAACGCTATACAGGGGCCTGTATACACACAGGGACCCTATACAGGGGTCTATATATACACAGGGATGCTCTACAAAGGTCTATACACAAACACACACACACACACGGACGCTATACAGAGGTAGAGTGACACTATACAGGGGTCCATATACACACAGGGACACATTACAGGTGTCTATATACACACAGTGACCCTATATAGGACTCCATATACCACAGCGCCACTATATAATGGTCTATATACACACAGGGATCTGTACGCACACAGGGACACCGTACAGGGGTCTGTATGCACACAGGGACACCATACAGGGGTCTGTATGAACACAGGGACACCGTACAGGGTTCTGTACGCACACAAGGATACCGTACAGGGTTCTGTACGCACACAGGGAGACCGTACAGGAGTCTGTACGCACACAGGGACACCGTACAGGGGTCTGTACGCACACAGGGACACCGTACCAGGGGTCTGAACGCACACAGGGACACCGTGCAGGGTTCTGTAACTGTACAGGGTTCTGTCCGCACACAGGGACATCGTACAGTGTTCTGTCCGCACACAGGGACACCGTACAGGGTTCTGTCCGCACACAGGGACACCGTACAGGGTTCTGTCCGCACACAGGGAGACCGTACAGGAGTCTGTACGCACACACTGACAATATATAGGAGTCCTTATGCACATGGTGACACTGTACAGGGATCCATATACACACAGTTACACTATATAGTGGCATGTGAGAGCATAGATGGGCATACAATGTGGTACATTAGATAAGGTTGTGGGCATACATAGTAGCATGTGAGTGAAAAGCTGGTGCACATATGTCACAGAAAAGCTTGTGGAGAGTTGGTGGCATGTGAGTGAAAAGCTGGTGGGGTTTTGGGGTGGCGCGGGACAGAAAAGCTGGTGGGCATATGTGGTAGCATATGAAGGAAAATATGATGAGCAGGGTGTGGTATGTGAGAGAAAGCTGGTGGGCATATTGGGTGATATGTGAGAGTAAAGCTGGTTGGCAGGGGTATATATGTGAGAAAAAGACATGCACAGAAAGACATACAACATGGGTGGCAGAGGCATATATAATAGAGTAATTTAAACATGCTTGTTTATTAGGGATTAAGAAAAATCGTGAAAACTAGGTGGGCCTAGCGGTTCCTATCTGCCGTCAAATTTTTCTGTTCATGTTTCCGAATTTGATATTATAAATATTGTTAATTTTACAAAAAGCTATGAAATTCCATAGACAAAAAAACGATTAAGGCTTGTTACACTTACACACCATCTAAGTTGTAAGAAAACTATTGAAACTCTTCCACTCAAACTCCAAAAAGCATTGAAATTACGACGATTAAAGCAGAAGCCTTAATGGACGTGTTCCTTGCACAATACAGACATGGTGCCATCACATCCTGCGGTTAGCTGCAGATTCAGCACTATCATGGAGTAAGATTGCTGTCACTCACATTTTCTTAGTTTACCTTTATCGTAGTTTATAGAGATGCTCAGGCTCGGTTCCCCGAGAACCGAACACACCCAAACTTAGCAGAGATTAAAGTACCGAGCCGAGCCGACTGGGTACTTTTGCGCGCCCTCGGAATTGAAAACGAGGCAACGTCATCGTTATGTCGTCTGATCTCGGATCTTGCGAGCTTTGGATTCTACAAGTACTGCCCTCCACGTCGATCCAGCGCCATTTCACAGAGGGACACAGAAGGGGTAGCACAGTTCTTGGCAGTCAATAGTGCAGTTGGGCAGCGTCATAGGTAGAAAAGAAAGAGGAGGGGTAACAGTATTCTTCAAAGTCTCCAGTGACATTCAGAAGAGCTCCATTGCTAATTGTCATTGATGAAATAGAAATAATAGGTCTGGCAGGCTTGGTCTTCTAAATCTGCAGTCTTTATTTGAAAGTGTATGAAAATAATATTTTCACCTGTGAGGTGGTCAAAATTGACTTGAAATGAGTGTTATTGAGGTTAATAATAATGTAGGGGTAAAAAAAAGCAAAAATATGTAATTATAGCAAAAAAAAAAAAAAGGGATTTTAGAAAGAAAATCGGGACCCAAAACCAAAGCCAAAACACTCAAGGGCGGTTTTGCCAAAACCAAAACACGAAGTTAATCCAGATCCAAAACCAGAACACGGGGGTCAGTGAACAACTCTAGTAGTTTAGGGCCTGGGTGTCTTAGAAAGAGACCGTAGAGCAACTTGATAAAAAGTAGAACTCCAAAAACCCTGCAGAGCATTCCTCCTTCCAAGACTGTGCCTGCTCCTAATAGATACCTGCAGAACATAACGCATCACCAAATAGTATCTACTCTCAAAAGATCCCTGCAGAGCATCCTTCCACTGAACATATTGCCCCCACCTTGTTAGGAACTCCAGCAGCCAATGCCACAAAACCCAGAGTCTGCTCCGGAAGTCTGGTGTTCACTGTTTCACCTAGTGGTGGGGACAGACTTGGCCGCAGACTAACGGAGGGTCGTGAGATGGGTACCGGCTGCGGAGAACCCAGGAGTGAGGAGTAATGGCAGACAGCGAATCCAGTAAACTAACCGAGGTCAGAGGTCACTTGCAAGCAGGAATAGTTGGTAAACACGCCAATGGTCGAGGTCACAGGCACGGTAGCAAGATCCAAGATCCGGCTGCACTACCTGCCGGGGCGCGCTGTTTAGAAAACTCGGCGTCCGACCGTTGCGCAAAGGTCGGAGCCGAAAAACCGGAAGTGATGCCCCGGTCGTCATGGAGACGGCCGGGACGTCGGGAGGAAGCATAGAGTCAGGCACCGCCGCGGCTCCTAACAGTACCCCCCTTGAGGAGGGGTTAAGGAACCCCGACACCCAGGCTTACTAGGGAATTGCTTGAAGAACTTCTTTATAAGTTTCTTCGCATGGAGACGCGTTTGAGGAACCCAGGACCGTTCTTCAACACCACGATTCTTCCATTGAACCAGAAAATGGATCTGACCTTGAACTCTCTTGGAATCAAGAATTTTCTGAACCACAAATTTCCTGGGACCATCTAGATCTGAAACCTGAGAACTTGAAGGCTGAGAATGCTGAGACTGGCTTGGGTATAACACTGGTTTAAGAAGAGAGCAGTGGAAGGTGTTAGGAATCCTCAAGGAAGCAGGGACTTTCAACCTGAAGGCTACAGGGTTGATTTGTCTAGTGATCGTGAATGGTCCAATGAACTTGGGCCCAAGTTTCTTGCAGGGTTGTCTGAGCTTGATTATGCGAGTTGAAAGCCAAACTCTCTGCCCCACTTTGAAAGAACAGGATGTACGGTGCCGATCAGAATTTTTTTTAGAGAAAAATGAGGCTCGTTTTAAAGAGCACTGAACTTTCTTCCAGATACTTTTGAGATCTGTGGTTGTGGAACGTCTCTCTGGAATACCAGCGGACCTGAGCGAATATAAAGAATTGGACCTGGGGTGGAAACCAAAATTACAGTAGAACGGAGAAGTATGAGTGGATGAGTGACAGGAATTGTTGTACGCAAACTCTGCCCAGGGTAACAGAGAGGACCAGTTGTCGTGGAATTCTGTGGTGTATTTTCGTAGGAACTGCTCCAGGGACTGGTTAAACCTCTCAGTTTGGCCATTAGATTGAGGGTGGTATGTGGATGAAAGGCTGATTTTGATTCCGAGAAGGGTACAGAAATATTTCCAGAACTGCGCAACAAACTGAGAGCCACAATCTGAGACAATATCAACAGGAAGACCATGGAGTCGAAATATATGTTGGACAAAGAGAACAGCCAGATCTCTAGCGCTGGGAAGTCTGGTTAGCGGTATGAAATGGGACATTTTACTGAATCGATCTACAACCACCCATATGGTGTTATGTCCTGCAGAGGATGGGAGATCAACGATGAAGTCCATCGATAAGTGTAACCAAGGTTTTGAGGGAATGTACAACGGAACAAGCTGGCTTGAAGGAGAGTTCCTGGGTACCTTATTCCTTGCACAAGTCTCACAGGAGAGGACAAAGTCTCTGACATCTGCAGATAATGAGGGCCACCACACGGCACGAGAAAGAATTTCCAATGTTTTATGGATTCCAGAATGCCCGGCTGTCTTGTTGTCATGTGCCTCAGAAAGGACCGCTTTTCTCAAGTGGACTGGAACAAACACAGTTCCCTGGAGTGTTAGCAGGAGCTATTCTTTGGAATCTATGGAGTGTCATACTTAAATCCTGAGTTAATCCGGCATGGATTATAGAGGAAGGAATGATAGGCAGAGGATCAGAAACAGGAACGTGATGCGACATAAAGCTCCTAGACATAGCATCTGCCCGGACATTTTTAGAACCCGGTCTGTATGTAATTACGAAATTGAAGCGGGTAAAGAAGAGTGCCCAGCGGGTCTGTTTGGCATTCAACCGTTTGGCAGACTGGATGTAATGTAGGTTCTTGTGGTCCGTAATCACAGAGATAACATGTACCGCTCCTTCTCCTCAAAGGCCCATTTAATGGCCAATAGCTCTCGTTTGCCCACGTCATAATTAGCTTCAGCAGTAGAGAATTTACGAGAGAAGTATGCACATGGATGTAAACGGTGAGTGTGAGGATCCTTCTGAGAAAGGATAGCGCCAGCACCGGCATCAGAGGCATCCACTTCTAATACAAAAGGAACATCTATATTGGGGTGTCTAAGGACTTGAGCAGATACAAACGCTCTCTTTAAGGCTTCAAATGCAGTTACCGCCTGAGGAGGCCAATTAGTGGGATCCATTCCTTTCCGGGTAAGGGCGACAATAGGAGCCACTATATCAGAAAAACTGCGGATGAACCTTCTATAATAATTTGCGAAGCCCAAGAACCTCTGCACAGCTTTGAGGTTGTTGGGTTATACCCAGTCGAGAATGGCTTGGACTTTAGTTGGGTCCATGGAGAAGCCAGCACGGGAGATGATGTATCCCAGAAATTACACCTTCTGTACCTCAAATTTGCATTTCTCCAACTTGGCAAAGAGATGATGGTCTCTAAGTTTTTGGAGAACCCGCTTAACATGACTCCGATGCAAGGACAGCGACTGAGAGTATATCAGGATATCATCCAAATAGACAACCACGAAGTGGTCGAGAAATTCACGGAGAACTTCATTAATCAAGTTGTCACGGCTCTCAGATGTATTCCACAATATTATTGCACAGAAACGGTGGTGATGATGGTAAACTTAAATATTTATTGTAAATACAGGCAGGGGTGGATCTCAGTGGCTGAAGGGCCAGGCAAGGGATGAAACAAAATGTCCAGAAATAATATTGAAAACAAAAGTCTTTTAAACTTGCCAGGCTCCAGAGATGCAGAGTGAAGTCAGAGTGAAGTCCAGGTAATTATAAATAGCAAAATCCAGGGCTGTAACATACACAGAGTTCCAGAGCTGAAACACATGCAGATATCCAGAGCTGTAACACAAGTAATGATCCAGAGCTGCAACACATACAATGGACCAGCAAGGAATGATTGCCACAGGTCAGTCTTTATGGTCTGATGATCAGCAAAACACTTAACAGCTGAGTGAGGACACACAATCCACATAGCGGCCACTAGTGGTGAAAATGCAGAACTGCACCTGTAGGGACTTAGTGCAGAAAAGCATCAGGCCATAACACAAGTTTTGAAATACAGCAGGTGCATTGCTGAGGCCAAATGGCATGACCAGATACTCGTAATGACCGGAGTGTGTATTGAATGCCTTCTTCCATTCATCTCCCTCTCTGATGCGGATGAGGTTGTATGCTCCACGGAGATCGATTTTGGTGAAGACGGTGGCACCTCTTAAATGATCGAATAGCACTGAGATGAGAGGGAGAGGGTAGGTGTTCTTGACTGTAATTTGATTAAGGCCCCGGTAGTCAAAGAAGCATCCGGCTCCTACAGAAGATTTAGATGGCCTGATGAACCCTTTCCCAAGATTTTCCTCAATATAAGCTTGCATGGCCTTGGTCTCATGACCAGAGAGAGAATACAAGTGCCCCTTGGGTAACCTGGAACCAGGAATCAGCTCGATGGCACAGTCGAAATCACGACGAGGCGGTAGAGAGTCAGCAGCTTGTTGAGAGAACACATCCAGGAACTCATGGTATTGAGAGGGAAGCTACTCAGGAACTGATTGCATGATACGGAGTGGCAAGGTCAAGCAGGACTGTTAACAATAAGGGCTCCAGTGAATAATCTCTCCTTTGACCCAATCTATAACGGGGTTATGGAGGGAAAGCCAGGGATGGCCCAAAATTAAAGGAACAGACGGGCAATCAATTAAAAAAAATGACAAAGCTTCCGAGTGAAGAGCACCCACGGTTAGCTGCAGTATAGGAGTCTCAAAAAAGATTTTGTTCCTGCTTTCCTGTTGTGACCCCGGCTTGGCGACTATCCCACTATCTGAATGACCCACATTGTACTTTGACCCCGGCTTGGCTACTACTCCTTTGGATTTCCCTTGGTACCGCATATTCCCGATTGGTGTGACCCGGACCGTCTGACCCTTCTACACTACACCGGCAACTGGCTAATAGGACTGGGACCTGCATACCCTGTGCAGCGAAGTCCAAACCTCCTTGCGGGGGTCCCTGGAAAACACCATTGGTACGTTAGACTCCGCACCTACTAGTTCAGGAGTGCTAATACCGGTAAGTGTTTTGCTCTGTTACATTCCTCAAACGGCCTAAGGCCTGACAGTTGCCTGCTGCTCCACTATCAATGAATGCAGACAAGACCACGGAACTGGCACCGAAAGTGACTTGTGCGGGAATCAGGACAGCATTCTTTGGGGAACCCATTTGCAGACCTAGGTGGACCTTCCCCTCATTCCCTAGACAGGCTCCTTTTTCAGGTTTGTAAGGACAAGAGCAAGGTGAAGTGGCCTTTACTACCAAAATAAAGACATAGGGCTTGTGACCGTCTTCTGTCTCTTTCCTCAGGAGATAGGTGATACGCCCCTGACTGCATAGGCTCCCCAACATCCGTAGGGACTGGGATAAATGCAGACGAAAAGGAAGATGCCTCTTTCTCTGTCTTCCTCTCCTTGATTCTCCTGTCAATTTTAATGGCGAGTTGCATAAGGCTCTCCAACGAGGTGGGGGAAGGATACTGCACAAGCAAATCTTTAATCTGCTCTGAGAGTCCTAGGCGAAACTGGCTGCGTAATGGCGGATCATTCCACTCGCTGTCAGGCGACCATCTTCGGAATTCAGCGCAGTATTCTTCTGCCTGACACCGGCCTTGCTTTAAGGCCTGTAGATGAGCCTCAGCGGAGGCAACTCTATCTGGGTCATCGTAGAGGAGACCCAATGCATTAAAGAAAGCTTCCAAAGATTGCATGATAGGACTTTACTGCGGCAAGGTGAAGGCCCAAGACTGGGGGTCACCCTGCAGGAGGAAGATGACAATCCCGACTCTCTGCTGTTCCGAACCAGTAGACCGAGGTTTCAGCCGAAAGTAAAGCTTGCAGCTTTCCTTGAAGTTCCGGAACAGGGTTCTATTTCTGGAGAATCGGTCCGGCAAATTTAACTTGGGTTCATCGGCGGGACCGGAAATGGCTAGTGTAGTCCAAGAGTCCTCCTCTTGAGCTGACAACCACTGGGACAATCCCCGGACCATCTAATACAGGGTCTCAACATGACCCGTCAGGGCTTGAAAAGGAGACGATTGGGATCCACTTTCATCCATGCCAATTTTGAATGTCTGTTTATGGCCGGTTATAATGCTAGGAACTCCAGCAGCCAATACCACAAAACCCGGAGTCTCCTCCAGAAGTCTGGTGTTCACTGTTGCCCCTAGTGGTGGGGACAGACTTGACGGCAGAGAAGCCAGGAGTGAGGAGTAATGGCAGACAGCGAATCCAGTAAACTAGCCTAGGTCAGAGGCCACTTGCAAGCAGGAATAGTTGGTAAACACGCCAAAGGCACGGTAGCAAGATCCAAGGTACAGGCTAAAAGGTCAAGGGTCACTGGCAAACAGGCAGAGTCAAAGTCCAGGCAGGGGTCATACACAAGAAATCGATCCAGAGGTAGTCACCAATACGAAACAGGAGTGGCTCCTAGCACACCTGACAGATCCTTGTAAAGAATTCCTCCTTCCAATATTGTGCCTGCTCCTAAAAGATACCTGCAATGCATGCCACCTCACCAAATATTGGTCCTGCGGCTGACAGAGATCCCTGCAGAAAATCTTCCTATGTGTTTGGATTACACTATTGTGCAGCTACAATATTTCCCGCTAAAGTCTTGTTGGCTTTATGTATCCTTAAAAGTTAGCTTAGGGCTTGTAAAAGAATGCAATGGCAAACATTGCTCACTGAAAACCAAACTAAGCAGAAGTTTCTGCACCAATTTAATGTAATTTAACTTTATTGTTATTTTGTAGTTCTGCTTTTTAATGAAGTTGCTCTACTGTCTCTTTCTAAGATACCCAGGCCCTAAACTGCGATAAAGCTAAACTAAGAAAATGTAGTAGTACTGCATGTGTGTATTTTAGTGAACACACAAATCTGTGAATTAGCAGCTCCACCATTTTGTCAGTGACAGCAATCTCACTCCATGCTGAATCTGCAGCTAACCACAGGATGTGATGGCATACCATGTCTGTATTGCGCAAGGAACAATTCCATTAAGGCTTCTGCCTTAATCGTCTTAATTTTTGGAGTGGAAGAGTTTCAATAGTTTTCTTACATTGTAGATGGTGTGTGACAAAAATGGGTCAAACAAGACAACCAGCTAACAAATATTCTTTATCATCACAACCCTCTCTGGAAGAGGATTCTGATTCACAATCATCACAACAAGAAGAATAAGTCGTGGTCTTAGCTCCTTACTCAATCGCTGCAATGGCAAATACGGTTTGAAAATTGATCATGCCACAAATTAATAAGAAATTTGAAGATCTTTGAACATCACTGGACTCTACACATGCTGCAATTGAATCTAACACCCCCATAATTGCCAGTCTGGAACAGCGCACCAATGATGTGGAGGACTCGCCACATCCACGTCAATCAACAATTGACTCCCACACCAGGGCTTTTCAATTGATTACAGAAAAGATGGAGGACTTGGAGAATAGAAACATAGGGAACAATCTGAGAGATACCAGAGTGGATTAAAGGTCAACCCTTGGCACAATACTTGAGCCATACATTTCCTAGGTCTCTAGGCATTAACTTCGATGCAGAACCGATCCAAATTGAAAGAGCCCACAGGCTGGGCCCCGAGCGCCAAGATGACTCTCGCCCTCGTCTGGCTATTGCTAGGTTTCTGGACTTCAGGACTTCAGGGCCTAAGAGATGATATTACCGGCATACAGAAACCAACTACAATTGTCAATTGATGTTAGACACATCATGATATTTCAAGATTTCTCCGCCTCCATGGCCCAGAAAAGAAAATAATTCTCAACAGTGTGTTGGCACCTGGTTGACAACAATCAGCGATTTGCCCTCCTGTATCCAGCAAAACGTTGTGTTGATGACAATGGACATACAATGTTCTTTATAGACCCGAACAAAACCAAAGCTCATTTTTTTCAGGCTCGTTCTCTTTCACGATCACTCAATCATCATGATGATCCTTAATTAATATGCAATTTGTCACATAAAGTCTAATATTTTGCTTCTAGTGAAATCATCGATTCATATGTTCTGTTACTGACTCTTTAGGGTGCAGTTCTATACAGTTACTATTCTTATTCTTGTTTTGTTTATTGTTAATTCCCTTGTTTTGTGCCCTACTTGTTAAGTGGATGCACAACACAAATTTAACTGGTTGGAAAAATGAAAATGGTTTTGACTCTGAGGCATTGCTTCTTATAATGCTATTGTGTGCTCTATATTATTCAATTTTTATAGTAATTTTGTCATTCAATTTTGCATCTATTGATGGCTGCCGTGCGGGAACCTCCATATCTTCTGGCTCCTTCGCTCGCTGGGACGAGGGGTCATCCAATTTCAGATATGTACCTGCCTTATAAACAAGCCCATTGAGGGGTTAAGATGAGCTCTACTTCTTTACACAGACCCCCGCACAATTAGGTCACAACTTTTTTTTTAAACTAAAGGCCTGGAACATTGGAGGTTTAAACTCATCCATTAAATGTAAAAGGGTTACCTCATTCTTAAAAAAGACACACTCTGACATTGTGTTTCTACAGGAGACACACTTGAGGGCTGGGGACGACTCCACTCTTAAAGATAATTGGATAGGCGAGTGTATTGCTGCCCCTTATATAACAAAATTGAGGGGTGTGGCAATCTTCTTAAACCATAACATACAATATCCAATTATGGATAAACATTTAGACACCTGCCCCTGAGGGAGATTTCATTCTCTTGGACATTTCCATTTAAAACACTAGATTCACTTTATTGAATGTATATGCCTCTAATAATTGTATTACATTTTTTTTTTTAAGACCTCTCACTATGTTCATGCAAAAAGATACTCCAAAACTTATCTTGGGAGGAGACTTGAATACAGTTAATAACCCAACTTTAAATAAGGCCCCATCTGTATAACATCCACACTTAACTCAATGGCAACACATTCAGAGGCTAAAATCGTCTCACCAATTGTCAGACCATTGGTGTCTCTTCAACCCTACAGATAGGTCTTATACTCACCTCTCTGCAGTACATAGAACATTATCCAGAATTGATTATATATTAGTGGCAGACGCTCTGGTGACGCAAATACATTCTACACATTTGGGCAACATATTGATATCAGACCACGCTACGGTTCATATTTCAATTTATCATGCCTCTCTATCCTCTTTTGCTCGCCTTTGACTTTTCCCAGCTTATCTGGCCTCCTCTGAATTACTCTCACAATCACAACTTAATTTAGATTACCCACAAATATTATCGCTGGGAAAAGTGGGTAAGATCCTGGCTAACATGACTAGACAATGGAAAATAAAAAATTATATTACTAACCATTAAAAACTCCTCTTCAGGCTATATCCATGCAAAATCTGAAGCCATTGCAGACCAATTTTGTAAATATTATGAAGATTTTTATCAATCATGCCCAATTGATCCAATTCTACAAGACAAATTATTAAATGAAGCCCGCTTAGCAAAATTGACCCTAGATCAAAGAGAGATCCTTGATATGGATTTCACTCTAACAGAAATTACTTCCACAAGTAAGGACCTACGGTCTCACAAAGCACCAGGCCCAGATGGCTTTGCTGGTGAGTACTATAAATTGACACAATATGACATATCACCTGTTCTCATAGAATTTTATCAAACAATCCATAAACATACTCCACAATTTCCAAATTTTAATGAGACCCATACAATCTTTCTTCCAAAACGTAATAAGGACCCCCAGCTGGTGTCATCCTATAGACCTATCAGACTTCTCAATGTTGATTTCAGAATTCTGGCGAAAATTATAGCCACTAGATTTTTTCTAAGCTACCAAAATTTAATAGAATGTTTGTTTCATATCTCAGGCGCCACACAATGCACTCAAAAATGACCATAAACAAAAAGACAAATAATTGTCAAAAACATTATTTATTCTAAAATAGATCGCCACTTGAAATTGAACTCATTAATATGAATTGTCTGAAGATGATCATCAGACAATTCATATTAATGAATTCAATTTCAAGTGGCGATCTATTTTAGAAAAAATAATAATGTTTTTGACAATTATTTGTCTTTTTGTTTATGGTCATTTTTGAGTGCATTGTGTGGCGCCTGAGTTATAAAACAAACATTCTATTAAATTTTGGTAGCTTGGATATTGCTACTAATCTCTAGTATTACAGTGTATGAAACTGTTGGTGGATACATTGTAATGTGAGGCAGCACCGATTGCATTCATAGGGAAAGCGCTTCTTTCTTTACAATTACCCCATTTCTATACTAGATCTTTTCTACCTGATCTGTTGATGAGTCACCACCTGGGTTTCGTGAAGGGCCGACACTCTGTTAAGGGTATTAGAGCCGCAATTGCAGCTACGGTTGTATCTTATAATAATCCACAAACACAGGCTATGCTGCTTAACCTGGATTCAACACGATATTGTGGCCTCATCTATATAACGTACTGTCACGTTGGGTATTTGGAGACGCCTTTATCAGTCTTATTCGCTATTTTTACAATGCACCTAATACTACATTTCTTCTGAATGGCTTGTGTGGAAATAGGATAGAGATGCGCCATGGTACACGGCAAGGTTGTCCACTTTCACCGCTTCTGTTTAACATATCTTTAGACCCATTATTATGCTTTTTGCAACAAGAATTTCAAGGAATCAGAGTTTTCCACCGTGAAGTTAAAATCACAGCATTCGCTAATGATGTTTTATTGTACTTGCCCAATCCTGATTCTTCACTGCGATTAATATTTAAAAAATAGATGAGTTTGGATCTCTATCAGGATTATCTATTAATGTAGAAAAATCTACTGCTCTCTACCTTAGACCAGGAACCAATTGCCCAGCATGGGGCAGAGATATCCCATTTACATGGGCTACCAAAAAGTTTTACGTATCTTGGGAATCAAATCAGCAAAAACCCTTCATCTTTATATCATTTAAATATCTCAAATGTTATATCATCCATACCCGAAGAATTATGGGGTTGGGTTCATCTCCAGATCTCCTATCTAGGGAGGGCAAATTTGATAAAAATGGTGTCATTTACCAAACAAATGTTTTTTTATACAATGCCTGCCTCTTCTCCTCACTCAACGTGATACAAAATTGGTTAACTCACTTTTCCATTCTTTTATTTGGAATAATAAGAGGCTAAGGATCAGCTTGGTTGAACTGCAACAACCAAAGTCTAATTTTCCAAATATCACACACTGCACCACACAGCCTTACTTAGACACCTAAAAGATTGGTTACAGGGCACAAATATTTATACAGATACTTTGTTAGAAAGTAACCAATGTCAACTTGTTCTCCTTCTTACATATGCAGGGCCGGGACATTCCCCAAGATATAAAAGATAATCTTCTCTTATGGAATGCATGCAGAATTTGGCATATTTTGAGACATAAATTAAATCTATATTCTCATAACTCTGTTTTTCAAACGCTCACATTAAACCCTGATTTTCAAAATGGCTCATCCTCCTACTCTTTTGTAACTTGGAAAGAACATGGTATTACTAATATAGGCTGTTTGATGGATATTCCATATAAGTGACCCCTTACATATGCCCAAGCGGTAGAGAAATATAATTTTCTTAGTTCCTACCCTTTGCATATTTCCAGATACAGCACTATGTCACTAATATAATTAGAGAATTCTCACAAGATGATTGGCAGAACTCATTGGATTCCCTTGTGTCTCGTAGTCCTCCTCAATGTAAGGCTATCACCCTCCATTACAATTTCATCAGAGATCGAATTGACCTCTCTAAAGTTATAACAGGTCTTTCTCAATGGTTACACTTAGTCCTAATAGTAAATATTCTTCTGAAAAATCTAGAAGTTTCCTGCCGTTTGATACCAGCAACCATGCCTCCTGGCTTAAGGTTAAGACGTTCGCCACTGAGAATCTTGTAAATTATCTCCCCTTTACACCTTATTGGGCAATCCTGGGAATCCCACATAAGGGTCAACATGTGACTAGGTGTGGTAGACATCTACTTTTGGCCATCAGTGCAGCGGCTAGAAAGACCATTTTGCAGGTATGGTCACAACCTGGGACTCCTCCCTTCTTCAGTTCGTACCTTCAATGGTACGAACTGAGAATTTTTGCAGATGACCCAACCATTCTATTGTAAAATGGGGGTACTTTCCCGCAAGGCAGCAATAGAGCACATTAAGCATATATCTTTATCTTTTACCCCAACTATTAGAAGAATTCTCATATGTGTTATATACACTAATCATGGTTATATATGTTGAGAACATTATTGTTATATGGTGTATTTAAAATTATCTATTGTAATCCATAATAGATATTGATTGTACAATATTTCTCAATACATAGTCAATTAAATACTATGTCCATCAATATTGTATTCTATACTGCTTTACTTCAGAATGTCAATAATAAAAATAAGTTGAAAAAAAAAAAATTGGACTGTGGAGTAAAAGATGTTTATGCAGCCATCAGGAGTTTTATCTTTTTAATGACATTCTGGATCGCTAATTATGACCAAAAATGCTTTAAAAGCTAGTCTAGTGTCTCAATCCGGCTTTCGTTAATTGCATAAAATTGGCTATGTCACTTACTCTGGAAGCTGTCTTTGCCACCTTTCAAGTTATATAAGTTAGCATAATATCTAGAAAAAATGTTTGCTATACCACAAGAGTTAAAGATCTTTAAGCCCTTATCAATAAGATGTTTTATTCTGTTTTTGGCTTATTACCCTCTGTTTCCTGCCACATAGAATTTTTGCCTAAGCTTTATTTAGAGCATTTTGTGTATGTGTCAAACAGTTTATGCAGTTGGGTTCTTGCTTTGCTCAACTTTTCTTGAGTTCTTTAGATGGGCGAGATTTATTTTGAGATTCAAGGGCTATGAGTTTAGCTTCCAGCTCTTTTTGGATATGTAGGTTTGTTTTTTTGATTCTAGAACCCATCTGGATGGTTTAATCCCCTGACTACAGCTTTCAAAGGACACCAGTAGTTGAAGATGGAGTTTCTTCTTGGTGGTTAGTTTGAGTGTACAATACCAGTGCTTCTTTGAGTGCGGTTTTAGCTTCTAGTAGTGTTAGCAAGTATTTTGGCTAGCTTCATGGGCTGGGTTGTATGTATGTTTGGGATAGCTTCCAGGTCCATAACAAGGGGGCATGGTCTTACCATGTAATCAGGAGAATCTTGATTTTAGAAGTATTTTGTAAAGTATAGTTGTCTGACAAGATGAGATCGATACATGACTATTTATGAAATTTGGAATTATGAACTGAGAAAAAATATGTATAATGTCTCTCCTCTGGTGCACAGACTCTCCAGATGTCATACAGACCATAATCTGCAAGGAGTTTTGCAAACGCCATTGAGGAACCTATAAGACCGGGATGTGGTATTGTGGATCTGTCTAGTTTGGGGTCTGCTACAAAATGAAAGTCTTACAGAATTATTAAGCTATCCTCTTTGTGTTCATCAATTTCATAAAACATGTCCCTCAAGAACGGTATTTGTCTAGAATTCTGGAAATATATAGATACAATAGTTAACTGATTTCTGATCCTTAAAGGATTCCTAAAAGATAAATCTGCTGTTTTTGTCTTCTGTTTTAAATTTGGCAACCCCATTATGTTTGAGGGGACCATTGACTGTGAAAGTGGAAAGTCTAAAGAGAAGGGGAGCTTTAGCCAAGAAATGGGTTTCTTGTATTACTACAATGTCAGCCTTATAGTTATATATAATATGGTCATTTATTCAATATGTATACTATATTGAATACATGACCCCCACCATAATAGCTCAGCAAAATCATTCTCTTAGACGTGGAAATACTGGGTCATTTATAATAATTTTAAATTGCCCGTGACCACCTATTAAAACTCCTTCTTTACCAAATTGGTTTAACTCTCTCTCTATACCCCCGCCTAGGCTTTACCCTTCCCCCTTTTTTGTAGTTTACTCTAGATATGTTTAGGGAGCTAAGCACCTTACACAGAAGTCTTCCTGGGGCTATTATTCCTGGGCACAGCACAGATGTTTGTTTATCACTATGTGCTTGCACATGTCATAGTGTACATAATGTTCTATTAAGCAACTAATAAGCTTGAAGAGCGATTGGGCAATCCCTTAAAAAATAATAGTGCAATTTCTGACTGCACATTGTGTGAGAATAATTGAGCAGTGATGTATGTAGTTTGTTATTTGTAGATCACAACACCACCCAACTAAAGTAGTTTGCTCTTAAACATGCCACTTTTTTTTTAATATAGTAAGCAACGTAAACAGAACAACATTGCTTAGTAAGGTTTGTATGCATCAGGGTTACAATCTATAATTTTTTATTATACTGTTAATTAATAATATTATCTATTTCATTTCTAGGTCATCTGATCAAGACTCTCCAAGGTATCTCTCTCTCTCTCTCTCTCTCTCTCTCTCTGTATATATATATATATATATATATATATATATATATACACACATATATATATAAATAATACAATTTGGAGAGCACTTCTTGTCTAGTTATTCTTTACTACTTGGTATTTCTCCCATGGGGCAGGCTTGTGTGTGTGTGTATACACACACACACACACACATATAATGTATGTACATTACATGGCCAAAAGTATGTGGACACACCCTCTGATTAGTGTTTTTCCATTACTTGCTCACCCATTGCTAGCAGTTGCATAAAATTATGCATGCAGCCATGCAATCTCCGTAGTTAAACATTTGCAGTAGAATGGGTCATACTAAAAAGCAACAACAGTTTAGCCATGATGTGTTCGGTGACACAAGCTTCCAGAAAGAGACCACTGAGTGCTGAAGCGTGTAGTTTGTAAAAATCATCTGTCCTTCATTGCAACACTCACTACAGAGTTACAAACTGCCTCTGGAAGCAACATCCGCACAAGAACTGTTCGCCCAGAGCTTCTTAGATTCAGTGTTAATGGCCGAGCAGACACACACAAGGTTCAAATTACCATGTGGAATGCCAAACATTGACTGGAGTAGTGAAAACACACAGTGGAAAACACATTCTCTGTGTTGCTGTATCACACTTCAGCATCTGGCAGTCTGAGAAACAAATCTGGATCTGTTGCAAGGTGAACACTTACTACAAGTAACTACTGTAAAGATTGGTTGATGAGAAATAATGATCTGGGGATGTTTTTCATGGATTGATCTGTGACCCTTGGTTCAAGTGAAAGGAAATCTCACCGCTAGATCATACAGAGAATTGTGTGCTTCCAACTTTATGGCCACAGTTTGGTGAAGGCCCTTTACTGTTCCAGAATGACAAAGTTCCCACTCACACACCGAGGTCCATCAAAAAATGGTTCCCCAAGTTTGGTGTGAAAGAAGTTGACTGGCCTGAAAAGAGCCCTCACCTTAACCCCATTGAACACCTTTGGGATGAACTGGAATGCCGACCTTAAGTCAGGCCTTATCGGCCAACATCAGTGCCTGACCTCACTAATGTTTCGGTGCGTGAATGGATGTGAATTGCCACAATCTAGTGGATAGTCTTTCCAGAAGTATGGAGACTGTTATAGGAGTAAAGAGGACCAACTCCACATTAGTGCTTATAATCTGGAATGAAATATTCGACAAGCACATATGGATGTGCTGTAAGGATGTCCATACTTTTGTCCATGTAATGATTATATATACATAAATAATCAGAGAGAGGTATTCCACAAAAATGTGTGTATTCTTAGTGTTTTTTTCTTTTAGGAATCTGCTGGAGCACAGTCCAAAACAAAACAGTTTGGCCCAACAAGGTTCATTTCCTAGTTCTCCTAATGGGTTGTCAAATCACTCTACATCGTCTTACCCACTTGAGGGTGTAGATAAGACATTTCTAGAAACCTATGATACCATCAAGAAAGGAAATTCAACAGACGATTCCAGTCAGTACTACTGTGATAAGGTATAGATGTTCATTTTGAGATCAAGGTGTCACAATTGACTGAAAGTAGATTTAAATTTGCTTTTATAGGATCATATACGTTACAAATCATTTTAAAGGTTAGTATCCTCTTTTACATTTAGCAAGTTGTAGACTTTGTCCTAGGCCTTTACCAAGTAAACATTGAATACACTTACAAATAGTACATAACATATATCTGTGAAACCAGAGATTACTTCTCTTATTTATGCTGGCTATTTGCAGCTGAACTCATATTGCATCTACTTCTGTTGGAGTGTATACAAGCAAAGTATTCAAGTATATTATATTAAAAACACTTAAAAATGTGAATTCGATTTTAAACCATATTTCACACAAATATAACCTGTGAATTAAGAAAATATTTTGTTACACAATGTTATACAGTATATCTAGAGTGGCATAGATGTATAACAGCTTCTTTCTGAACCTATTGTACCTATCTTTATCCCTGTTTTGTCATCTATTATGGAAACACACTTGCATCTCCATGGGGATCAATGATCCCTATACAATCTTCCATCTCTTCACCATTCGCATATCAAAAATGGAATAGAAGACACATAGGGGTAGATTTACTAAACTGTGAGTTTTAAAAAGTAGAAATGTTGCTCTAGGCAGCCAATCAGATTCCAGTTATTATTTATTTAGTACATTCTACAAAATGATAGCTAGAATGTGATTGGTTGCTATAGGCAACATCTCCACTTTATCAAATCCTCAGTTTAATAAATATACCCCATAGAGTTAATGAATGCCCAGGTCCATGTAATCTAAAGACAGACATCTCTTTCAGTTAAATAGCGATTGTATATACAATATCACATAACACTTATAGATAGGGTTGACGAGCTGTCACATAAATGTTTGTGAATGTTACAACATTACTTTTGGTATTGCATTAGTTTGTGTTTTATATTTAATGGCCTATTAGGATTAGGGCGGGCTATACTGATACCAAAGTCCCATCACTGTAAATAATACAGTAAACACAACACATTACAAAAGAGCTGCTTTAGATATTTGGTTCATGTCCATTAATAATCATACCACCAAACAAAGAATTTGTATATACAAGCAGTGCTTTTTTTGTAAAAAAAAAAGGTGCCGGAACTCACGTCTTATTAATCTTTTATGAAAAAAAATTAAAAATTATATATATATATATATATATATATATATATATATATATATACACATAAATTTACTCCCTTCCTTGCCCCTCACACACTTGACAATTGTTAAATAAAAATAATAACTCCTACCTCCTCCTGGTTGGCTGGCAAGGCTGCAGTCCAGATGACTGATGAAGTAAACGCAGGATATCTAGAGGGGAGGCCCCATATGTTAATTTAATAAAACAAACATAACAACTGGACATCACTCACCTGTTACACACTGACATGTCCCCTGCTGCGGCTGCCTACCAACTTTTCTCACATATGGCCGCTAGCTATTCTCACCCCTATTCTGCAACCTGGATTTTTTGTGGCCCTCTCTTTCCACCTCCCTCCTTTTTCTGTAGCCCTCTTTCTGCTCCCCTTCTTTATTCTGTAGCCCTCTTTCTGCTCCCCCTTTATTCTGTAGCCCTCTTTCTGCTCCCCCTTTATTCTGTAGCCCTCTTTCTGCTCCCCCTTTATTCTGTAGCCTTCTTTCTGCTCCCCCTTATTCTGTAGCCTTCTTTCTGCTCCCCCTCTATTCTGTAGCCTTCTTTCTGCTCCCCCTCTATTCTGTAGCCTTCTTTCTGCTCCCCCTCTATTCTGTAGCCCTCTTTCTGCTCCCCCTCTATTCTGTAGCCTTCTTTCTGCTCCCCCTTTGTTTTTCTGTAGCCCTCTTCTACTTTCGCCCCTTCCCCCTTTCTGTAGTCAGTATTACTTACCTTCGTTTCACTCTCCTTAGTTCGATCGCTGCTCCTCCCGCTGCCCTGCTTCCGGCCGACGGAAGCAGGACACACACACACACAGATGCGGTGCTGCACTGTAGCAGCACCGCAGAGAAAAAAATAAAATAAAAAAAAAGTTTAAAAAAAAAGGTGCCGGAACGCCGTTCCCAGCGTTCAATGGGAAAAAAAGCACCGTATACAAGCCATCTCAAGAGTAAGATATTGGGAACATCTTTTGTCTAGTAATTATTCTAATTGATTTCAACAGTTATATTACAAGTTTATAATATTTATGCAGAGCTGGTTTAAGGCTCTGGTGGGCCCCTCTCGTCTAATATGGCTTTAATGGGCAATACTGTGTGCACTACTGTTAGGTACATGCAGCTCTTCCTTCTCAAGCAGAGCAGTGTGAAGCAGGAGGTAGCTTCCATATGCACTTGCAGAAGGACCAAATCCTTCACTCAAATTCGGGACTGTCCCACCAGATTCAGGACAGTTGGCAGACTGTTCTGCTCTCTCTTACCACTTCTTGCAGCTTTCACTACCTGTGACTGCTGGTGTCTTTAGCTTAGTTGCTTTAGAAATCTCCAACCAATCCCCATCATTAGATATTTATATTCATATTCAATAAATAAACCTTCTCCCCAAACTCAGCCCCACATTAAATTAATAGCCACAAACCACCCTATCATAAATAAAAGGTCAATCACCTCACCTTAAATTAATAAGCTTTGCTATTAAATTAAATAGCCCCACAAATAAATGAATAGCATACACCATTAAATAATTAGCCTCCACACGCCACCATTACATTACTAGCCCACTCACATTACATATAATACATTTATAGCATTTACATTTAATAAATATACCTAATCAGAGCCGGATTTAGTCCTCATGAGACCCTAGGCAAGATACTGGTTTGAGGCCTCCCTCACTGAAACAATCCATAGCACTATATTTTTTTAAAAAAATATATTAACTTTTAACACCTACTAGAAAATATAATGCAAACAATGTTATACCAAAAAATACTAACTTTTAATTAAATCCTTACATAAAACAGAGTGCAAATAATGTTGCACAAAATTATTTCATAGCTTTAAATACCTTATATCAGACAAAGTGCAAACAATGTTAAGTTTACACTTTTCCTGATATAAGGTATATCCCCCGACGCGCTTTTCGCTAGTGCCTTTGTCAAGGTTAGGCAAAGCCACTAGCGAAACATGTGTCGGTGGGACGCCACGTTCGCTACTCCTGTCCTACAATATATGTTAAAGAAATAATCCTCTTATTATCCCATCTAAACTTATGATCAGTACTAAGTGCCAATGCAGGCAAAGTTAGTGTGAATGGACTAACCTGTATGAATTTATCCTAAGGGCTATGAATATAGATAGCTGTTTTCCTCAATTGTAGAATCTACCTTTAGCTTACTAACATACTTAGCAATAATATCCTATAGGGAATGGAACCTATGGAGAGAAATGTGCATGAGTAGTCCTTAAATAATAAAAAACAGTGAATGATATTAATTTGCTAGTTTAAGTTGGTTACACACACTACAGCAGAATAGCTGGCTACCTTTATCAACATAATAGTGAGGGGTCTGTTTAATCACCATACCAAATACCAACAAGTTGAGAATCTGGGTGGATTTAACTCCTTAAGGATGTAAATAAATAAAAGCTATTGTATATTAAGATATAGCAATTCTTATATAGGAAAAGAATAGTAAGCAGCTATACTTGATAGTAAGAGATCATCAGAAACTCTAATAATGGTTATATCGCTTGCAATAAGATATTATTGAACATACAACCATTATATGAATTATGATAAAATTCACACGGATGGAAATACTTTAATTGAATGTTCAAGCATTTTAATTCAATATATGTAACATTATTACTATAAAAGGCACTTAGAATAAATATTTTTAGAGGGTTATCAGTTTATCACAGATTTTAGGGAGTAGTGACGTGGCTAGCAGCCTTTGGCTGCCATTTTAACAGTTGTTATATATCTTTGGATGTTAAATTCCACTAATTTTTTTCATATTTCATTAAGTAATTTTATAGCAAAAAATAGAAACTTTCTAGTGCATTGTAATGAATAACAATAAAGCAGTAATGCCTATTTTATGTAATTGAGCAAACGAAAAAGTCTTGGAGTGCCGCAAGTTGACACATTTTCTCTTTTTTCTTACATTATTAATAAGCTATTGTATTTACCAGACATATTGCTGCCATTGTCATAGCTTTGTCCTCAACAGTTGCAAATATCAATATTTTTATAATAAAGCACTGATAGTAAAAGTGCTTTCAAGGTGCTCTCCAGTATGGGAATGTGTTGGCACAAATACTAAAAATTGCTTCACTGGTCCATCCTTGTTCGCATATCTCACAATTATTGCTAGTTTATCAACATGACTGAGATCCAGAGTGGATTCCACAATAACAGAATAATATTGGACCCTTTTGAGTTTATGTACTATTGGATCTAAAACTTTAGCTCCCATAAGCTCAAATTCTTCAACTTTGGTTGACTACATGTAATTGCTTACTCCACTTCCTGCTCCTCCATATTGCCTGATAGGATTTTCAAGAAATGGATGAGTTCTGGACATCCAAGGAAACATTCATTCTTTGGAGAACCAAAGGGTAAACCACGTCCTCCTTGGAACTTGATAACGGCCACAACTCTCTTTTAAACTTCTCTCTAGTAATTTTGTTCTTTATCCATTTGTAAAGCAAGGGCGTTGTCTATCCGGCAACTATATGTGGCTTGATGTGTGAATTTCATTACACAGCTGCGATGATCACTTGAGGTTTCATGATTCTTAAACCTTTATCCAGCATTTTTCCAATCAATAAATCTTGATGTTACAAGGGCATGTGATACACTGCTATATGGTTTACAAAGGATGCAAAATACAGTGCCTTTTGATTTAGAGTATATAAGCCAATTACGGTGAACACTTTCGACATTAATGTTTTTTTCTCCTAAAGAGATCTGGAGTTAGAAGTCTTGTGCAGTCAAAATAGATTCTCCTGGGTGCTGAAAAATCTGACAAAGTATTTATTAATGGATTGCAGGAAAAATATGCTCTAATGGATTTGGTTGTGTTATTACCCAGTACCCAGTCAGCGGGGTCCTGGAAATAACTTACAATGATATCATCCTCCATGCATTTTCTGTATGTATCTTGTGATCTTGACAAGACAGTAGACAATTTCTGAATGCTCTCAGTCTGAAGATCAGAAAAAGAGGTCTGTTGCACATTTGCTTCTTCTATGTCATGGGATGGTCCAGACTTCAGGCTTGTGCTATTGGAGGTTTCCTCAGAGCTGGCAGGGAAAGCATCATGCTATTTACCAATATCCAGGTCCATAATATTCTGGTTCTGGATTCTCAGAAGGCACTGTAGGAATCTTCAGGGTTATGAAAAACTGCATCAATTTTTGTTGTTTCAGTGCTTCCTTTTCAATCTCTTTCTTCTTCTTTCGTTTAGCAGACCCAGATACGTTTATACATCCTGGCTGATGGAGAATCCAAAGCAATCTCACTTGTTATGTTGTAGTTTTTCTACAGAATAAGAAAAGTTACTAGCAATTGTACTACCTATACTAAACCATACATTCTATTTTTCTGCTGAAAATGCCAGCATTATGGATTAAGCTAAATCCAAACAAACCAGCAAAGTCAATTGTACACAATATATATATTGTACACATTGTCCCCAACTAAAATTGGCATTGTAGCAGTCATTCATAAATATAGAAGAAATTACATACTGATGGTTTCGGGTCAAAACTAATCAACTTTGCTAATCATCTTATAATTTCCCAAAAAAGTTCACCACTTTCCCTACCAGCTGACTGTAGCTATTGTCTAACTACAAGCCCCTAAAAAAGACCAATCCCCACATATTGACATAAATAAATTTTTTGTTCTCTCTCACATACAGTATTCTCTACACATACAGAAATACATATAACGATAAAATGGACTATGGACCATATCCAGACTGAAGGATGCTCCGCCACATAATGAAATCTAATAGCCGGTAGATCTACTTATAACCAAGGACCTTTCGCACTCTGTTAGGGCATAAAAAGCAATAAGCATATGGACATGTTTGAACATCTCGTTTGTATTTGCAGATTCTTGCATTACCGAAATCACATGTCAATACTTTAATGTATGGTAGAATGTGATACATTCATTTGCATGTGATATTTATAAAAGATTTAACCAAGTGGTTGTAAAGGTAGTGATCATATAACATGCAAAGGTTAGCACCCTTATACACATTTAACCAATTAATTTTCATATGAATGTAAATATAATTTAGTACTGTGTTGTAACACAGACTCCCAGAGAAGGCATGCTCCACCCATAATTTCTCACTGTTTCAATACTGGAGAGTGGATATTATTACAGTGTTCTCCGCAGCACCTATTTCCCCGGTGCTCCACCCGGCTCTTGGAGCCCAACAGAGTCCTATTATAATATAATAAACCAGTGTTTCTCCTGTTTTAACAGACACTATGTGTACAGCCAGTAGAGAGTATTAGACCAGTCCTAGCAGTTGTGGGCAATAACCTCCAACATTTTTCAATATTATTGCAAAGTATTACATTGCCCCCACCTAGCTACTTCTTAATGCCACCCGGATGGCACCATTTTCTGGGGAGAACACTGCATTACAATACAGATAATTATATTTTAATAATAGGAGTTTTTTTCAATAATCTGTTATAATTAATAATTAATTTTCATTGCTCACGTTTGCTGATGAAAAAACATTTATTTCACTCCCTGCTGGCTGCTATTATTGGTCCAACTCTGCTCAGTTTTCCTCGATCCTCTGTATGATGTCACTTCTTACTCTGCACACCCAGTGCAAGCACACTGAGCCTGTGCAAGCTGTCACAGCACCCCCTACAAAAAATGTATTTTGGCAAATTAGTTTGAGAAGTATAGAAGAGAAAACAATGTCCCCACCTTCATCACGCTGTGCCCTTCTTCATAATCACTTTTGCTCTTCCTTCACACTGTTTCCCCATTAGAACACTGTACCCACTTCATCCTCGCACTGTGCCATCCATACTCGTTTTGCTCTCCTTGTTTATTTTCCCTCACACTGTGCCCTCCATATTTTTGCTCCCCTTGTTTATTTCCCCTCACACTGTGCCCTCCATAATTTTGTAACTCCTGCGGGATAATGAGACAGACGTACACAGATGTCTTACCTTCTAAATGATGACCGCCTACCGTCCACTTCGGATTCACCCCAGCCGCTTTCCGTCTCAGCACCATCTTCAGTAAAGTTCTGACTCCTGGACCCTGCAGAGAAATACACTAAAGAAGACAGGTGCATACAAATAACAAACAGTTCGATATGTTACTTGCCAGTAACAACCTTACCAATGGTCACAAGCTACTTACCTGGGTACAGACAGATTCCGCTCCTACTTACCTGCTCTGGGCCACCCGTGTCAGCCGGAACTCAGCCACCCCACAGGCCTCTGCGTGCGCCCTGAACCCTGGCTTTTAAGCCTTCCTTGTCTTGAGGCTCAGGACTTTAGTTGCCCTTTCGGACAAATGAGAATGCCCTTATATCCCACTCTAAGCAACTTCAACATTTAACTATCAAAGGACCGAGTGTCCCCTAAACTACCAACGACCTAGCGCCCTGCTAAACCAAGGCCTATCTCCTGCTATCAACTATAGGGGCCTACTGCCCTGCTAACAACCGGGACCTACTGTTCCTTTAACCACAAGGGCCTAATGCCCTTCTAACAAGGACCAAGAATCCTTTTAACAATCAGGGTCTGCTGCCCTGCTACCCTATCAGGAGCCTTGCACCCCACTAAACTCAGAGGCCTGTGTCTCTCTACACGTATGGGCATTGCACCCAGCCTCAACTCTATGGCCTTGCACCTAGCAAACTATAGGGTCTTGCACCCTGCCTACGCTCAGGGGCCTTATTCCCTGCACCTACGGCCTTGCGCCCTTTCTAAAATCAAGGGCTCTTGCACCCACTCTACCTCTAAAGGGCCTTGTGCCCAAGTTCTAGCTATTGGGCCTTGTGCCCAATTCCTACCTATTGGGCCTTGTGCCCAGATAAACCCTACCTGTACCCTTAATAGCAGGAAATATACTCACCTGCTCCATGCAGGATTCTCAGCTAGCCCCGGTGTGCTTGGGTCTTCCCAATTTTTACAGCCGTCGGCACCTCTTTCCCCTCTTTGGGACGTTGCTCCCTGCTATCTTCTTGGTGGGGGCGCTCTTAGCCCTTACACGGGCTCCCCGACCTATAATCTCTTCTTTTCCTTGATCTCGCCGTATTCTGACTTGCGCGCCATCTTCTTCTCTTGCCACGCCATCTTTTCCGTCATCTTCTCGTGACAGGGTAGCTCCTAGCCCTTA
This sequence comes from Mixophyes fleayi, assembly GCF_038048845.1. NCBI lineage: Eukaryota > Metazoa > Chordata > Amphibia > Anura > Limnodynastidae > Mixophyes > Mixophyes fleayi. Next base: position 124,181,938 of record NC_134406.1, read on the forward strand.
CATGGGCTCCCTGCCACTTCTGCCGGCGTTTCTGGCTTCTTCGCCACTGGACGTCCCACAATGTCCTCTTCCGTCTGCTCCGCTGATGAACTGGACTCAAAATGGAGCCCGGCGGCTTATAAATCCTCGGGTGCGCTGGCGGCTTATAAATCCACCGATGCGCTGGCGGCGCTGCGAGCCCTGGTTGGCTCACTGCAGCGCCAACAATTCAAACGCCCGTAAGTGAGCCAGGATTGGCTCACCTATCCGGCTGCTGATTGGCCAGCAGGGAAAAGTGAGCCCTGATTGGCTCACTAGCCCCCGGCTGACGGGACCTGCGGAAAGGAAAATAATGGACTTACCAACCTCGGATCCATGGCCAGGAAGTCGAGACTCCTCTTCTCTTTTCTTCTTTCTCCCATCTCTTCAATCTTCCTGGCTTCCATCTTCTCTTTTGTCTTCACCCTCTTCCAGGGCACGGCGTACAGGAAAACACATAAGAAAAAGTGTATAAGTCTTCTATCAAACCCTTAAAGTGAATGAAAAAAATGAAACTACAAAAAAAAAAATTTATACCACCACTTAATGATATATATGTACCAAACAAAATAAAAAAAAACACCATGTGGTAAGTGAATGAAAATATCAAACACCACTTATGTGAAGATCTTCTGTACGGTTTTGTCTTATGTGCATCTGCTTACTTGACTCCAAATGAAACAGACATGTATATATCCAATGTCAATCTTGTTTAGGAAATGGGGACTTTTTCCATTGGTCCTGCATTAATCCTCAGAGAATTGTGGTGAGAAAAAGGAGGAGCACATAAAATAAATTAGAAAACAAACTTCCCAATGAAACAATACAGTCTAGCTGCCTACCAGAAATTCTGGATGTACACGTTTTTCAGCATTATCATGTAGGGCCTGAAGGATGCTACAGATAGGACTGGAATGGTAGTGGTCCACTGTTCCTGGGAAGAACAAACAACTGCGGACGCATTTCAACCGTTAGGTCTTTCTCCAGGCGATATAGTACCTGTGCTTAATATCCTCTATTTATAGTGGACCAGTAGATTAGCAAAGTCTCACAATTGATTCCTGCCAACTATCTTAAGGCTCCGCCAGTAAACAGAACCCCACCATAGGCACAAGATCCTCCTCTCAACAAAACTGGAGAGGTAAGAAGGGCAACAACACAAGGCAAAGCGAAATTACCTGTTAAGTTCTGACTATATTTTTTCTTCCAATTTTCTTCTTGTTTTTTCTTGTTCTTTGGAGCAATTTTTTCATTCACAAACATGGCCATCTTTTGATTATTCATTCCTTTCATCATCCTTTAAGCATTTCTTTTTTCACATTTAATATTTTTTCAGTGTGACTGGCTTATCAGATTCAATATTTCTTACTGTGTGGATTCTATATATGAACTTATTATTGGTACACCGTAAATTACTGGATCATTGGACTGTGCAGATTTGTATATCGTTACCAGTTAGAATTTATTTCTGCACACACTATGTATTTATTGTGCCCAGTGTTACTGTGATTGTTTGTAATATCTTGATTATTACATTGTTCGTGTTTATCATAATTCTCTTCTCGCTATATTTACTTTTGCATTCTACCTACTACTCCCCATTACCCTATGCGCCTTGGAGTACTCTCTAATTCGGTCCTGTGAAAATCACTGTTTACTTGCTTTTCTCCCATATTATGTATAATTAGAACACAAGTCCTTTCTAAATGTTGAGAAGTATTGGTTAGATCATGTAGTTAAATTATGCATGATGCATTTCACTGTCAAAGAACAGAATTTCTCTGTAAATTGTCATAACTTATTAAATTACTAAACCAAATTATCTGCACAATAGAATGAACTTACCAATGAAGATTTGCTCTTGGTGCGTATAACACCAGATGAAGATGGCAAATTTGGATTCAACCTAAAGGTATTTTGTTGCAGAGAGGTTTTTTTCTTCTTCTTAGCATTGTAATAAATATTGTAATGTACTGTATATCAAATAAAAACTCTATATTATGTCCCAATATAATAAGATAATATAATAGCTAACAGATGCTTATGAATGATTCTGTGTTATACTTGCATGTTGTTTTTCCCTTAATGAAAAAATGGTCTAATATTTTACAAATTTACAGGGTGGTGTTGACCAGAAAATGCAGTTGGTCGTGTCCAGAATTACAGCAGGATCACCTGTAAGCATCGTATTTTCTTAAATTCTTTTAAACTATTTATGCAATGTTGAATTGTATATACCTTTTTTTTAAATTGAACATCATGGCCTAATAGCAGCTTAAGGCGTGAACACTTTCTTGTTATTTTTTAAGTCTTTCTAATTGTTACAATTGTAGCTTAATACAATTGCGATATGTCAATGTTGTACCTACTAACTAGCAGTATATAGATTAAAATGATAAATAGTTGGTGGAGATTTTAGTATTTTTAAACTGGATGTTTTAGTGAAAGCTGTCTGATAACTGTTGCCTTTGTACTGGATTTTCTACATTAAGCATTTATTTGGAATGATGTAATTTAATATGCAGCAATGTTAAATAATGTGTAACAGAATAAAGATAAAAAATAGCACTTTGTCTGTGTAAATATATGAGAGAGCAAACAAATTCCAAAATAAAATTAAAGTAACTAATCATAAAATGTTCCACGCTTCATCTATAATAAAGTCGCAATGTTTATCAAAGTCCTTACTTCTCATATAGTGATCTTCATTGTGCAGTAAAAATCCTTAAGATGTAGGCCGCCTCCGCCCCAATACGAATATATTAAAAAAAGAAAAATCTATAGTGCAATAGCATGCTTAAAAATCCTCAACCAACATAAAAGTGAATTAAGTGCTATACGTATGTCACACCAAGACACTACAATCTCCATTATGAATGCACTCACATTAAGGTTACTTGAACACAGATCTTATAGGCTGTAACAGAAGGGGCTTGATAGGCACAGTGGGAATTTTTGAGCTCTGTTCAGATCTGACCAGGTCCTTGCTGTTACAGCCTGTTTAATCTCGGGTCGCATCGTAACTGCTGTGTTTTAGAAGTGTGATTGTTTCATCTGACTTCTAGTAGGAGATCCTTTTGTATGAAAAGGATACCTCCTATGTTTCAAATGTTGCATTGTATGACATTTTGTTGCAAAATGTGAGTGCATTGGAAATAAGTTCTTTTGGATGTTTTAATAATAAAAATAAATTGTTTGGGAAAGAGCAATCAGGAGTGGTGTTACACACTCAATTGTCTGCGTTTCCCGTGGCGTTAAAAGTATTACCAGCATTACGGTAATTCTAAGCCAGATTTCAACTCGCGGCTCCCTGAGCTTCGAGCTGAAAGCCGGCATTAAAGGTACCGTAATACCGGTATTTACTTTTGCAAGTAACGCGGACAATTGAATATGCCCAGTGTTAATTTCTCCTATTCTGGTTGATTGAATTTTAGAAAAGAGCAATCAGCAGAAGCTGTGTTTTACACTGTTTTCAATTAAGCTTAATGTGAGTGCATTCACAATGGGGAGTTGGTGTAAGATATATTTAGCACTTGATTCACTTTTAAGTAGGTTGAGAATTTGATTTTTAAGAATTTAATTGCACTATATATTTTGCTTTATTGATATACTCAAAAAGCTAAATTTTTTGATATATTCGTATTGGAGCGGAGGTGGATTACTATATGAGAAATGAGGACTTTGATAAATATTGGGACTATATTCTGGCTTAAGTGGTGCTTTGCACATTCATTTTATTTTGGATTTGATTTGGTTTCACATATGTTTACACCAAGGAAGTGATATTTGTTTCTTATTCTTATTTTTTTTACACATGGTTAATTTTAAAGTGTGGTGGCACTTTTTAGGGTAACTGCATTCTTTTGAGCGCTGAATGAGGTATAACTATTTGATGGCATACCAATGATAGATAGCATGTGTCATGAAGGGTATATTATGGTTAAACTTAGAGTTGTGACAGACATATATGTAAGAGCTCTCATTAAGCAGCACAGTCTCCAGAATGTACAAAAAAACCTCAAAAAATAGTAAATAATTGCTGTTTTCGGATAGTTATAATGTCTGTGAGAATCACATCACTGAGAGTTCCTTATTTAATACTGTGAGGAGCACTGCTATAAAATTTAGTAAGTAGAGAGAAAAAGCGTGTATTTTTTTCACTGCTTTTAAGTGCATTTTAAGGGTAGAGCTTCAAATTGTGTGAAAAAAACCTTCTGAAAAACCCAAACATTCTGGATAATAGATCCTACACCAGTACATGAAAGGAGGAGTTAGTTGGGCTCTCTGATGTAGTAATATGCAAACACTGCTCTTGGAAACTTACTGTAGCCATGTGGGATAGTTGCAAAATGTAACAGACATTATTTGGTGGGGAAAATGGATATGTCACTTAGATATTATTTTTTTCTTCCCAATATGGAGAAAGAGTTAGCCTGGATATGACTTGTCCATGTTAGTAGTAGAGACAGAAAAATTGTCTCGATATTAGATTTCTGAGAAATATAATTGGTAGACAATATAATTTGTGTTTTTTAACATAATTTTACATTTGCATATTTAATAAAACCTATAGATTTATTTGAAAAGCAATCTATCCTACGGCTAATTTTCCTCCTTTCTGTGATGTTTTAATAGGCTGATAAATGCATTCCTAAACTTATGGAAGGTGATCAAATTGTGCTGATCAATGGTCGTGATATCTCGGAGCATACACATGATCAGGTGGTTATGTTTATTAAAGCCAGCAGGGAGTCCCACACAGGAGAACTTGCCTTACAGGTTAGGCGGAAAGGTAACTCCTTGTTTTGAAAATGGACCTTCTCCTTAGGTTAACGTTACCTGGATCTGTCCTAAACATTGTAACAATTTTACCTTATGATATGTTATTACGGGACTCATGGTAAATGTTTTCAGGTTAGGCAACTTATCATTTACAGTACAACACAAGTGTTATTGTAATAAACAGTGATCCAAGTGGGGTTGTATACAGTGGTATGCCATACCCCCATTTCATCTACTGCTTTGATTGTACAATTATCAAATTCCATTCATTTTACATTCTAAGTACATTTTCCATACTGCTACTTCTAAATATCCATACCGACACTTCTAAATTTCAACTTTGACCACTGGTTATAATCCAAAATATCATTGTAACATTCATGATAATATTTTGGTAAAAAATGAGAATCATCAATTACAGTTTTTTATTTTTACTAAAAGTCAAGTGAAGCGTGTTTAGAGGTAAAGCATGAGGATAACTAATTTTCTTTTACCAAAATATGTCAACTCTGTAGTGTCCTTCAGGGAGAGAAAGCCACCCCTGACATATTATCCTGTAAATTTCACATATTTAAAAGTCCAGTGACACCAATGACATTTTTGATTACATATTATAGGAAAAGGAAGCAAATACTTTATGTTAATTTGCTGTACTCTTTATCTATTTTTTCATTGTTAAAATTTGATTTGTGACCTCTATTCCCATCTGATTGTTCAGTATGTATCTTTAAGATGCCCATATGGATTATGCTATATTAATAATACATTTGGAAGCAAAATATCTTAAATACTTCTATTTTGCATGCATTACAACATGTCGTTAATGATAACTTTTGTGTTAAAATGTATAATTAAAGTTGCCTTAATAGTTCCTCTTCAGCATTTAAAAAGCACAGTTTGTGATACCATTTAAAACATGGCTACGTTATATGTAATTGTGAATTCAGATATTCTTCTCCAATGAAAATCTTTTATAAATAATTCTAATGTGGGTTAACCTTGTACTGTTCCACACCTTATAGAGAGAACGAAACGCTGGTGAGCACTGATGGAGCCTCTGTGGAGGCAAAATAAAATCCCACCCCCCATCCCACCAGCTCTGGGCATTGAAAAATGTTCTGACCTATAGGGGCCAATTCAATTCGGTCGCGTTATGCTAGGAGTAACGCGGCCTGTGCACTATTACCATTAGCACGGTACTTTAACGCTGATTTTTGCTCGCACCTCTCGGGACTGCGAGTAAAAATCTGGGATAAATTACTGTATTAAAGGTAATACTACTAACACCACGTTAATTCTAGACTAACGTGGCCGAATTGAATCTGCTCCATAGAGTGGCAACTGTAAAAGAGACCAAATAATGGTAAGAGATCCCTAAAACCCCAGATCATTTTATGAATGTAGTGTACACAACACACTTTTAAAATAAAACTTAATTAAATCAATAACTCCCAAAACTCTTTTTCATATATATATTTAAAAAAAAATATCTTTATTTGTAATGCAAAGGAGTCATCTATTTGTTATACAGGGAACTTTTTATTTTGTAATTCACGAGAAATAAAAATAAAACACCATAAGAGAAAAAGCAAACTGCTTACTAGGAATCCTGCTGTAGGACAGAAAAAAGGATTGTCCAGAAATGTCATTAGCTGCTCAGTCAATCACTAGTGGTTTCCCTGGCTGGGCACAATGTGATTGCTTGGAGGTGAAGAGAGTCGCAAGGACTCCCTGCTTTAGTCACACATTAATAGAGACTAATTGATTCTCTATTTATATGGCCTGAATAAAACAATTAATAATACTGTGCAGCTCCACTCATGTCAATGGCCGATCTATTTCAATAGCCTATTTATTTCAATAGGAATTCTACATCTAGCATACAACCCCATTAAATGAATGGACCATTGAAATAAATAGGCCTTTGGAATGAATGGGACATTGACATGAATTGGAAAAAACAGCACAATGCTAGGTTAACAGTTCTTGTTAACAACTAATGCATATGTGCACTCCCATTGTGACAAATAGACTTGTGGTGACATGATTTGAATGCACTGAATTGGAGCTAGCAGCTTAAAAATATCTGTGGCACAATGCAATTGCACACAGATACAAGTGTAAACACATTGGGTATGCACATAGAATAGAATGGTTTTTATTTTCACATGCAGCTGCATGCTTTCCATTTGCGGTAAAAATATGCAATGTTTAAATGCCAGTGGTTGAGGACCCACCTACATTTAATGAATTCATTTTATGGGTAATCTTTGTCTTGCATAGAAACATAAAATTTGATGGTAAATAAGAACCACTTGGCCAATTTAGTCTGCCCATTTTTAACCTATTGAGCCCTCAAACCTTATTTGATCCTTCCACTTATCCACTACCTGTTTTGTGAAGTCATTTTCTTCAAGCTGCTTCTGAACTTACTTCCCTCTAGTTTCAATGCATGTTCTCTTGTTCTAATACTTCTTTTCCTTCACTACAAACCATACTATTCCAGAGCATGTAGCATATGATATTGTTTATTTCCTGTAACTGCGTTACTAAAATTAACATGAAGTACATATTTTTATTTTATAGCTGTAAAGCCTTTTGGTGAGATGAAGTCAGAAGATGATACTGACTTACAACTTTTTCCACCGATAATCCTACCTACAGAATATTGTGACACACTGCTGGGTTCAATGGAGCAGCTTACTAAGGGCCTTGAAACTGGAGTTGTCCTTGTTCAGTTTGAGGTATTTTTTTTTCTTCTGGTTTTATATACTTCTTTCTTCTATTACGTCACAGAAATACTTTCCTATCTGTCATTTACATAAAGGAAACGGGGGTTTTGTCAATAGTAATCAATCGGATTATTATCATTCTAGTACAATTTATAGAAGAAAAGATGTTACAGATATCTGATTGTATTCTGGGGGCATAAATGCTGTTTCTTTAGCTAGCTGTAGAACTGTTTTGATAAATGTTACCCATAAAATATATAATTTGACACAATTGACACATTTGCTTGATTTAAGTGTGCCACTTGCCATGCAGTATAAAATAAAGTGAGCCAAATCCATTATATCAATAGTTTTACTTGTGTAAAAACTTCTCTACAGCAGAGTGCATTGTCAGCTAGTAGGCACAAGCATTATTGGACAACTCTGTAATGTCACAATCCTGAACACTAAGGATAATGTTAGAATAGCAATAATAATTGTTACTACTATTATTTAGTTACCATTTTATCATTAGTAAGACTACTTTAGTTTACTAGACACACATAAT